>NC_080841.1:39886062-40188453 GCF_030435755.1 Ochotona princeps
GGAACTTAACTCCTCACCATCTTAATTCTTCCCCTGCAAATTAAATAAATGGCCAGGTTGGATTTTGCCTTTTCAAAGACACAGCTGACCTTTCTAGTCTTGTTTTGAATAAATGGAAGATTCTCATAATGATATTGTAGAATATGCAGGAGGACCCCAGCAGAATATGAGACAGTGTCTCTCTTCCCTACCCCAAGTACAAACCTGTACAGGCAGCTGAGCAGCTGTCAGGGGACAGCTTGAATCCTCCCACCTACCAGCAAGAGGTAGGGTGGCTAAGAACCCAACGGCCTGATAGAAACTGCTACTTCTTAGCTAGCTGTTGATCTGGAGTGTGATGACTCAGTTTGCTGATCTTGTAGAACTGTTGTAAAGAATCAATGAGTGAAGGCGTAACAAAATGTGCTCAGGAAATACCAGCTCTTCCGACTGTGGCTGCTATTGTTATTTTCACTGTCATCCCCATAGCCTCTTGGTTCAACATGGAATCAACAGAGAGCAGAGTGTGGGCAGAGCATCATGGGATGTCTAAGTTGCGATGTGCTGATTCATTCATCTCTATATAGGTGTACTGCCAAAGGAGTGCCTTTTGGGGGAAAGATTGTTATTTACTTGTTTGAAAGATTTTCAGAGAGAGAGGGAGGAGAGGAAGAAAAAAAGCAGAAGAGGTGCAGGGAGAGAATCAATTTTCCATCCACAGGAAATGGCTGCAATGGCTAGCGCAAGGCCAGATGGAGGTCAGGAACCCAGACGTACATTTGGGTCTCATAGGATGTTAGGGGCCCAAGTACTCAAGCAATCTTCTGCTACTTTTTCAGGTGCATTAACAGGGAGCTAAAAGGAAATGGAACATCTGGGACTTGAACTAGTACCCATACGAGATGCAGCTCCACATGTAGCAGCTTTACCCACTGCACCACAATGCTGGCTCCCAAAGGAATACTTTAGAGAGAGGTTTTATGTAATCCTATTAGCATTCTTTGCTAAGGAGAGGATTCCATCAAACCTGAGACACTTCAGAGTAGACCCATCTTTCTGCCTCCTGCCCTGCCCTACCTTACCTGTGCTATCCGGGCTTTGTGATTCTTGCTCTTTGAGGTCTACAATGCCTATCAAGAACAGAAGCATCACCCAAACCAGCAGCCTCCTTTGCCAAGTGGGCAAGCTGAGGCCCTGGCTACAGGTTTCTTGTCAGATGGCCCCTGCGTCCATCACCACCATTAGTTACGCACCTCTCACTCTAACCTGCAGGGTCCCTGTCATGCACAGTTCCTGGGGTAGCACCCGAGCATGGTGCCTGGCTTGCTGGCTGGACTGGGCTGGGCTGGGCAGTGGAAGTGTGAGCTCAGATACAAAGAGGCAGTACAGATGGCCCCAAGGTCAGCCTCACCTCTAACAGGCAGCAAGGTGCCAGGATGATCACTCTGCCTGCTCCTCTACAGAATGAGGCAGTTGCACTAAGAGTGTCTACAGTCATTCTGGCTCTTCATGGCATCGCTGTTTCCCCCAACAAGCCCTGGATTTACTGCTCTTGCTGCTTCCTCTTTTTTTCTACCCCCTTGTTCAAAAGACTAGAAGAGGGCTGGGAGAGCATTTGTAGGGTGTTTAACACACTGTCCAGTACAGACCAGGTGCTTAGCACATAGCTGCTATAATCATGGTCGGCTAGCAAGTAAGGGCTCCGTTGCATAGGCAGAGCTGCTGCCCCTGGTCCACAGCATGAGCTCAGTTCACCTGGCTTCAGGAAATGGCCCTTCCAGACGCCACATGCATAATGGTGTAAGAGAACAAGCTTTTGACTCTCTTGAAACAGCTTTCTAGACATAAAGGGGAAGGTTGGTTTATCTCCAACAGCAGAAAGGGACAAAAAAGTGACAATCCAGGTGAAATGCTGACACTGAAAATACAAAGCTGGTAAAGGCAGAAGCTGTGATGGTGATGATGCCAACAGCACAATGATGAAGACCACATGGTACTCAGAGCAGGAAGGGCCTTGCGAAGAGAGTCCAGTCTGCAAATGCATCTCCTGCTGTGGAGCCTGCCCTAGCATCAGGCTAAGAAACTGTCTCTAAGAACACAGGACATGAAGAGTGGCTAGTCCACCAAACAAGTACCCTAGACAAGTGCCCAAGCTGCAAAGCTGGAGAATCCACCCCAAAGAGTAATCCTGGACTACAACAGAATAATGTGCATAAAGCACAGGGGTAGGGAAACACATGGAATAAGCACCAGCTATCATTAATGCCAACTGCCTGGATGCTAGCACTCTGAGTGCGTACCTTTTAGTGCAGACACAGTAATCATATTTAAGGCTCTTTCTTGAAAAATCAATAAGGCCAAGTAAGAATGTACTTCTGCCTTCTCTTTCTGAGGACAGATACGGTCTTTGGCGACACTGGCATTCCTACACTAGAGTGTCAGGTCAAGTCCTGGTTGCTTCCAATACAGCTCCCTAATAATTTGCCTGGGAAAGAAATGGAAGATGAACCAAGGACTTGGATCCTGGTAGCCAAGCGGAGACCAGAATTGAGCTCCTGGCTTTTGTGGCCATTTGGGGAGTAAATCAGCAGATGGAAGAATCTCTGTCTCTTCCTTCTCACACAGTTTCTCCATTTTGTTCTCTCTTTGAAGCTATGCCTTTCAAGTAAGCAAATAACAAATCTTAAGCCATGGCCTCCTTGTTGAGAGTGCAATTATGGAGAACTCAGCAATAGAGAACGTCACAAGTAACAAAATACACTCCCCCTTCTGAAATCCCAAGAGGCTGCAGTTATTTTGTGGGGGTTGACCACATACCTCTTGTTTCTGGTTTTAAATCACCACCTGGGAAATGGCACTGGGCTGCTCCGCCTCTCACCTCCCATGGCTTCTCTGTTCAGAGGTAGGCCCTCAAACAACACTGAGGAACCTTTGTAAGATCCTCCCCTTTGTAAGATGGTAGGAGCATGTCATTAGGTGGTCCCTTCACAACAGGACTGGCTGTCAAGTAGATGCCAAGTGCAGAAGAACAAAGCAGCCTCTCCCATTGCCCATCCGAAAGCCCACTCCTGCCATGCTTTTCTCTCTGCATTCCAGAAGCCCTGTCACCTGCAGGGCTGGCTCATATATGCTCACCTACATGCACTTGAGAGTGCCCAAGAATCTGCAAACAAAGGCACAGAGCACAGCCTGGAATCAGGGGGACAGGAGTAGGCTGGACTTTTTCATGATTGTGTGTGGCTCTCCATATGAAGATGCCGGCTCTTTCTCCATGTCTGCTTGCCCACCTGCGTCCTGTCTCTTTCGCATGATACTGAAGGCAAATACCCACCCCCACTACCCCAAGAAAGGCTCAGCTCTAGCAGGGAGGTTTCCCGGCCACTTATCAGACCTGAGCCCAGCCAACACCTCCTCAACTGGGCCACGTCCATCATGTCCACATGCAGAGTGTCTTTCCGCTCTGCATTCTCCTTTCTAAGACACCCGTAAGTCAATCCACAGACAGCAGCCATTGTCCGACATACCAAGGCATCGATGCCAGGAGATCCAATCACCAAGCCACCCCAAGTGTATCTGTAAAGCAGCTGCAAAGACCAGGGAGGCCATGCAGGAACACCCCTGGTGCCTCGTCAACAACCACAATCAACATTCTTTCTCACCGCCACTTTAGCCACTGTCCTGAGCTGACCCCCTCCATGTCCAGCCCTGAGGGAAGAGACCATAACCAGCTTGCCAGACCATCTCTTGCCTGCTGTCCACATAACCTGCTTTCATCTTTAATATCTCTCTCTCTGCAACCTGTGACCAGTACAGTGTCCCATCCTTTAGTCAAGCCACACCCTGGAGCCCTCCTTCTCCCTCACCTCTGCCTCTGTGTCCTCACAGCACTGTGTCAGAACCACAACCCCAGACATCACCAGACACCCCTCTCCATTGCTACACATTGCAGTCTGATGGTCAACCTCCTTGTCACCACATTCACTGTAGGAGTTCACTTTTTTTTATTAGTTACATTTATTTTTGATGATAGTTGATTAGGGTGATAAGGGTCAAGGGTTACAGGAAGGTGGGTGAAATCACTATTTCCACATTCTTTTTTTTTTCCTTCCTGTATCTGGGGAAAGGAGGGGGACAAGCAGAGAAACTACAGCCTAAAAGTCCACTTTTTTTTAAAAGTACATTTATTTCATTTTATGACGAAGTTTCATAGACTCTCGGATTTCCCCCAACCCTTCCCCATACACTCCCCCTATACTGAATTCCTCCATGTTGTTACAGTAGTACAGATCATAACCAATCATGATTCCTTCATTGCGGGCATGGACTATGCATAGAGTCCAGCATCTTATTGTCCAGATAAATTCAATAGTTTCATTGGGAAACCACTCCTGGTCTGAAAGTAGAGCTGACATAATATCATCCCCTCCAATGAAAAGCCACTAAATAACTTCAACAACTATTTACAACATCATGAAGTTAATTGACATGGTATTGAGTGAACAGTATGTTAGAAAATGCAAGTTCTTAACCACATCCTGTGATTAGGCTTCATTGACATCTCAATTATAGTTAATACACAACCGGCTGCTATACACCTTAAAATAGTTATAGGGTACTATTCAGCTGTCTCGTGTCTATTTTCATTCATATACTTAGCAGCTAAAAGTATTCAAGTGTAATTTCTACTGAACTATGCAAAATTTAGGATAGTCCAAACAGGCTTATACCTCAAACAAGCCATATGTTAACAATTGAGGAGCAGAACAGTTTTAGGAGGGGTATGCAGAGAAATCTTCAATACCTTGATGAGGAGTAACTAATCTTTGTGTCCTACCTAGTTAGGTATATGTGAGTCCAAGCTGAGTGTTTCCTATCTATTTTAAGCTTTCCTTATTGGTCTCTATCTAATTTTTTTGGTGGGGCTTCCGGAGCGACCCTGATGGTCATTGCAAGAGAGGGTGGGGATCCAAAGTTGGAACTAAGTAAGGACCAGAGAAAGCTCCCCTCCCAAGTCCCAAAAGAAGTTTACTGTTCTGTTTCTGAGGACCGCTCAGGGCTCCTGGCTGTTGTTCTGATGACATTAGATCCTGTGAGGAAGGATCTGGGCATCTTCCATCCCATGTGGGAGATCTGAAAGGGAATGGATGACCTCAGAGTTCTCAGCCTACGAGGGCATTCCAATTTCCCAGTAGTCTCCTTGGCAGTTGGGATATAGCCCTTGGTACCCATGCTGATAGTCCTAGGTGAGGATCCGGAGTCTCCAGGGTTGGGATACAAGCCTCCTCCTGCCCTCCTGCTCCACTCTGGGGGTCCCCACCTGCCCCATGCACATGACCTCCTGTTAAGAAGGCATTCTTTCTTTTATTTGGACCCACCCCTTGTGCAGTCTTCCCTTCCAATGCTGCAGCCAAGCATCCAGAATGGATGTGAGCGGCCTTTTTCCACCTTACTTCTCTCCTTTCCTATCCTTCCCTTCACCATCCCCCAGTCCCATGAGGCACAAGGTACCAAAATGATCACCCACAAGCTTGTCGTAGTATGCTGGGCTAGGGAGCTCCCTCCTAACTGCCTCATACCCCACACATCCATTCTCTAAAGGGCTTACAAACTCTTAACTCAGCTGTGAGCTTTTTATGAAACTTCCTAATGAATTTTTTCATCTTAAAAGCAAACCCTCCTTACTTTGGGTTCTCAAGCACTTCACATCTTTCTCATACCGGGTCTAACCCTTCTGCTGTAGACTTGGAGTCTCTGCTTTAGTACTGCTCCATTCTTCCTAGTGAGTCCACGGCATCACTGCCTGCTGCAGTGTTTTCACCAGCGGGAGCCCAGCAGGTAATCATGTAATCTGGTTGGTGGGTTTCACTGTGGTTACTGAAGCAGGTGCTAACCAATGCTCTGTGCATTTTGAAGTAGCCTAATGTTTTATACGACACAAAGTGCCTGAGCCAAATAAACAGAAGCCTACTGATAGAATTTAAGAAATGCCCACTAGTGGGGAATTTACCATGTACTGTAAGAAAAAGCATTAAGTGCCTGATACACAGTGGAAGCTAGACTGGACTGCACAGGGTTCCCTGTCAGTGGCTTTTGTGGACTGGATGCCCTGATCTCAAACAAACAGTTCATTCATTCACTGCCTTGCACGTACTGGGGTGACTAGCTGCCCAGGTTTGCACAGGCCTGGGGTTCAGGACTTTTTGCTCTGAGGCCAGGATAATCCTGGGTTACCCTGGGAAGCTTGGTCATGTGGGAATGAGAGATGGATCTGTTAGGAAAGTTTGTGCAAGGTTCCCAGGGCTCAAAGCAGCAGATGGTATTGCTATTGCAACGCAAGGGTGCTGGCCACTGAAACTTCCTCTAATGAGTTCGGCAGTGAGGTTGTCTGGTGATGACCCTGTGCCATCTCACCTCTGTCTCTCAAGACACAGTGTCTAAAAGCCTGGGAGGGAGCAACAGTAAGACTGTGGAGGGGTCCAGTACACTTCAGAAGGAGCTTGGGCCCAGCAGGTGCCTGAGTGCACCTGTCTCCAGCCTGGCCATCGGCTGCCTCCACTGGCTTTTGCCTTCAATTCTGCCTTCACAGGCAAAATCCATCCTGGAGGAAGGTGCTCTATACTTACGCCTTGTGGACCAAAGGCCGTGTGGACTGGAAGGATGAGCAGGGAAAGGGACAGTGCCAGTGACAGGGGAAGGCAGATTAGGCTCAGCCATCCTCCGTGATTTAAGGAATTGGCTTCAGTTGGGGGTGGGACTTGGGACAGGATAGAATGCCCATCCTGACAGTCAAGCACAGCTTAAGAACTCCTAAGTTAATTTGCTTTGCTGTGTGGAAAGATTCCTGATTTGCCGGTTGGTGTGTTGGCTCAACAAGCTAATCTGCCACCTGCAAGGGTTGGCATTCCATATGGGCACCATGTGGTATCCCAACTACTCCATTTCTGATCCAGCTGCCTGTCTATGGCCATAGAAAACAGCAAAAGATGGCCCAAGTCCTTGGGACCCTGCACTCATGTGGGAGACCAAGAAGAGGCTCCTTGATCCTGGCTTCGAATCAGCTCAGCTCCAGCTATTTTGGCCATTTTGGCAGTGAAGCAGTAAATGGAAGATCTCTCTGTCTCTCCTTCTTTCTGTAAATTTGTCTTTCAAATAAAAAGAACAAATGTCTTAAAAATATTCCTGATTTGAGGAAGACATGATACTTTTCAAAGAAGGTTGGTAAAACTTGAGGATGGCAACATGCACAGTATTGGCTGCATATTTCAGTCACTTTCAGTTAAGATGACCAAGTCTTGTACCAACAAGACACAACAGCTGTAGAAAGTGGCATGCTTGTTAGTACTTTGGATGTTTCAATTTTGAATTGTTTGGTGAAATGCATGTTTTTGTTTTTTAAACTGTATACATCTGGGCCCAGCGTGGTGGCCTAGTGTCTGAAGTCCTCACTTTACACACGCTGGGATCCCTTATGGGTGCCAGTTCTAATCCCGGCAGCCCCACTTCCCATACAGCTTGTGGCCTGGGAAAGCAACTGAGGATGCCCCAAAGCCTTGGGTCCCTGCACCCGCATAGGAGACCCAGAACAGGCTCCAGGCTTCAGGCTCCTGGCTTCAGATTGGTGTAGAGCCAACCATTGAGGCCACTTGGGGAGCGAATCAGCGGACAAAAGATCTTCCGTTATGTCTCTCCTCCTCTTTGTACATCTGACTTTCCAATAAAAATAAAATAAATCTTTTAAAAATGTATTCATCTATTTTTCCACACGTTTAACACTCCATTAGATAATGATACTAATAAATGGCAAGTAGAAAGTAGCAAAGAATAGAAAAAAATAAGCAAGCAAAAATCAAAAAACTTGTTATTCCTCAGGATATAAAGGTAGTATATACTAATTGAATCCCAAAGTGCTATTCTCATACCTTTTGATTACATTTTTTTAGATACTCTGTGTATTCCACAGATCAGGGAAAACATGAATTTGTCTTTGTGGGACTGCTTTATTTCATTAAGCACAATGGTTTCCAATTGCAACCATTTTGTCACAGATGACAGGATTTCACTATTTTTTTTTATGACTGAGTAGTATTAGATAGTGTATATATACTACATTTTCTTTAGGGAAATGCAGGTTTTGACTGCCTTGGGTGGAAGTGGTTCTGAGGAATTATGGTTTGGAAAACTCCACCAGAAGTTAAAGCATGGTGAAGTGAGACTCTGTGCAGGCATGCTGGCTTGAGACTTGTCCAGGTTCAAATCCTACCCTTGCATAGAGGACCAGGGTCCTGTGGCAAGGTGCCAACCCTCCTCATGGTGCTTTCCATCCTCTCAACAGCAACCAGGTATTGGGAACCTGCTGGACAGCTGTCCTGTGAGCCCTCAATTCAGCTTTTGAAATACAAGAGATCATGGTAGCACCAACATTTCATAAATAAGGTAATGGAAACTTAGAGGGCAGAAATACTTCATGCAAGATCACACATGTCAAAGAACAAAGACTCCAGGTCCATATGGTTTTCCCATGCTGCCACGCTGCTCTATCTTCTCGGTTTCCCCATCTGTTACACACGTGATGTGGTGGGTATAGGAAAGAGGATGCTGAAGTCCTGAATAGAATTCTCTGTGTCAAGTGGTTGATAAAGTATTAGTTCCTTTCTTTATTTTAGTGCCTAACCATTGCTCTAAAAAGCTATTTCCAGAAATAGTAGCATTGGCTTGGAGCTTGTATTCTGCCTAGCTCCTGTGGAGGCTTATTCCCTTTATCTAAGTGAATAAGTCTTCTGTCATTGAACTCAATTTTGCTTTTATCAAAGGTGACAGTTAAAACTGCCGCTTTGTGTTTTGCCTTGCATGCCAAATGGAAGAGGTTATATTCTTCCCATCATAGTCCAGCCTAGCTTTGGGGCTGAAATTTCAGTCTCGTACCCATGATACTTCAGACTTTTGATACAGGGGCCCCCATCACTCCTTGTGATCTCCTACTTGCTGAGTCACAGTGTCTTCTGGCTATGGGACTGACTTGGAATTGAGACAGATGCTGGGTGCTTACAAGGGTTCCTGCCTATAGCAGGGGATTGGCAGGAGACTGCTTTGTTTTTAAGGGAGCATTTTAAAGGGCCAGATTTGCAGCTTTTAGACAACAGAAACACAAAATGGACCCTCCAATCATTTCTTCCTCCTTTTCTGATGCAAAAGGGGTCTTCGGAAATGAAGTGCTGCCGAGACTACTACAGTGATGGGACAAGATGAGAAAGGTCAGAGGGGCCAGAAAGACCTGCAGCCAGGGGCACTCAGGAACCAGCTGTGCCCAGGCAGCACTGCCTTCTGCCTCTACGCCTTTTAGAGGGCAAAAAGAAGGCTTTTTTTTCCTATTGTGGGGAAAATAAGAACATATAGATAAGCAAAAAGAAAAATAGCCCAAATTCCCATCATTCTAAGCTATGCCCTCTTTGCATTTTAATATACATCTTTCAAAGCAGCTGGGTCTAAGAGTGTGTGTGTGTGTCCACAAGCTGGTGCTCATTATCTGATTTCACCCCTCCCATTTACTGCATATAGGCAACAGGCATCTTGTCAGCACACACCCACCCATATCCTAAATTGGAAGCATCACCTGTACCTAGGGCTTCTTAGAAAAGCAGATGCTCAGGCCCACCCCAGACCTACTGACACAAAACAGCATTTTCACAAGCTCCCCAGCAGTTTTTATGCACTGTCATTTAGGGAGTACTGAACTACACTCTTTTAAGCGGTTTCCTGACAGCCCATGTTGTGCATGTCCTACAATTTAGATCACCAATCTCTGCTTATGTGAACATTCAGATATTATGCAACTTTCCCCATTTTTTTAAAGATTAATTTTACTTTTATTGGAAAGGCAGATGTACAGAGAGAAGGAGAAACAGAGGCAAAGGTCTTCCATCCACTGGTTCACTTTCCAAGTGGCCACAATGGCCAGAGCTAAGCTGATCCAAAGCCAGGAGCCAGGAGCTTCTTCCAGGTCTCCCACGCAGCTGCAGCATCCCAAGGCTTTGAGCTGTCCTCTTCAGCTTTCCAGGCACAAGCAGGGAGCTGGACGAGAAGTGGAGTAGCCGGGACATTAACTGGCAACCCTATGTAAGGCACTGATCTAGCACCAAGGTCCAACTTTTCCCTTTTATAGTCAGTGTTAGGATCCTTAAACTAAATGTTTCACACTAAATGAAAGGAAGATCCTCACGCTACATCTCCCTTTCACTAGAGCACAACAGTAGATGGGAATGGCCCTACTGACAGAGGTGAGGAAGTTGCTAAATTTCCCTTCCACTATGTAGCATGAGAGCCCATTACTCATGCTAACTCCAAGTTACCCTCTTTTTAAACCTTTAGTAATTTGTTGAAAATAAATGGAAACTCATCACCATTGGCTAATTGATCTGATTACTAACACAGTGAAAACTAAGTGCGTCTATTTACTGCCTCTGTGAATTAATTATATGATGGGTCTTTAGAGGACCCATGCAGGGGCTCAACAGGCTAATCTTCTACCTGCAAGTGCCAGTTCAAGTCCTAGCTGCTCCACTTTCCATCCGGCTCCCTGCTAATGTCCTGGGAAAGTAGAGGAGGATTGCTAAGTCCTTGGGTACAGGGAAACCGACATGGGAGACCTGGATGAAGCTCCTGGCTGCTGATCAGCTCAGCTCTGACTCAGCTGCAGTCATTCTGGGAATGAATCAGCAGATGGAAAATCTGCCTTTCCTCTGTAACTCTATGTTTCAAATGAAAATAAATCTATGTGATGGGTCTTCAAAACACTGTGTGGATTTCAATTTTTGTTTCAGTTCATTTTTTTCCATGAACTTGTTGAGGCACACTCACATAGGTTGTTCAGGTTTTTTGTTGACTTTCTTTAAGGTGACTGTCATTTTTCTTTTACCATTGGTAAGCAATCTTTGTGTATTTAAAAATTATTTCTTTGCAGTACATTACAAAAACAGCACAAATTTCAAATGTATCTTCCCTGCACTGGACTATGCTTCAAGGGCAAGAAGAGATTTTGGAAAAGCAAGTGTGAACTGGAGGAAAATGTTTCACAACACTATCAAGCATTTCCTTCTTAACCTGACATTAAAAACCACTGTTGGTAGGAGACAGGAGTCTGAGGTTCTGACCTAACAACTCCGACCCAAGGCTGGCTGCTATTTTAGGGGCCAGAAAACCCTCACTTGAACTATGGGAAAAAAAAACATTTTCCACTCCTTCTATTTTTAGATACTGGATTTTTTTTTTTTTTTTTTTGAGACTAGAGGTAGAAGTACTTCTCTCTCTCACACTCTCTCGATCCAAAGAAATATCACTGTCTGGAATTTAGGTAGTAGTGTCATTTGTACAAAATTTTAAATTTCCAAATGGCAAGGCACCAAGCAGCATAGATAGAAACGTGTGCTTTTAAGGCATTCACTGCTCTGAAAGACTTGACTTACCACCTCAGTTCCAAAAGATGCATTAATTCTAAGCCAACAACAAATTAGCCTTACTAATGGTACCTTTCTCTCTTGACCCTGATTCATTACTTATTAGGGAGTCTGGGAGGTTGAATTTAGAATGAGAATGAAGGACAAGATGGGCAGAGGACAGGATGGCCCCAAATGGCCGAGGACTTCGGGGAAGCCACTCTGATGCCATGAAGTTGAGGGTGTGTACCCAAGGCAGGCAGGAAGCTGTCTGTAGTCATGGCAGGTGCAGCCAGCTCTTAGCACAGGGGGGAAGAAAGAGGTTCCCTTTTCTTTTCTTAGCAAGTTTTTAGTCAGGGTCTATCAGCGATATTTTCTGCCAGGTCTGCCTAGGCTTGTAGAGGGGTGACCGTTAAAACTAGGGAGGTCCATAGCTCCAGGAAAGGAAGTGGAGCAATTAGGGTGTCAAGAGTACCTCCATGGTTATTTCTAAGTCTGAACTGACCAATGGTACCCTCCTGGAAGCTCTGGTTAGCTCCTAAGGTAGGGTGTGCGCCTGTCATGCATCATAGAGCATAACAGAGTACTGGTGCAGCAGCAGCTAGGCTGGGGAGGAACATTTCCAAGGACTAACAGTGATGCTTGGAGGCACGGGTGTGACAAAGAGGGGACAGACATTTGAAGAAAGCCACTGGGGGCTATTGGGGCTGTTCCCTTCCTGCCTACCTCACTGGAGCTCTCTACTGAACTCAGCAGTCTTCGCAGACTGCCTGTGCTCACAGAAGACCAGAGACCAGGGAGACCAGCTTGCAGAGCCGGGCTGGGAGCCAGCACACTGGGCACATCCTTCTCAGAAGCGTGGGTGGACCTGCACCAAGTCTGAGGGCCTGGCCTCTGCACTCCAAGTGACCACATTGGGGTTTGAGTGAGGTCACAATATCCTCACATGGTCCCAGACAAGGGACAATGCACTGCATCATCCTTCCCAAGGCAAGCAAGTTGGAACCACTGTCACACCCCTTGTGGGCCATTTTACAAACTTTCAGAGGGGCAAGCTGAAAGTTCATCCTGCATCACCTCTCAAGGTGACCACAAGTTCTGGGGAGGGAAAGAATTAGAGAAGCTGCTACTACCAACAGCTGTGTTTGAATCAGGCCATGGGAACAGAAAAGAAGTGGCTTCTTGGGCTGCAGCCTGGGCAGGGCAGGAGCTGGGGACCCTCTAGGGCAGGTTCCTGCTCAGCCAGGTCTCTACTATGCCCATCTCAACCCTGCAGTCCTGGAAAGACTGGGAGAATGCATCCCAGTATAGGGGTGCTGCTGCAGGGCCCAGCTTTCCAGTTAAGTATCTTCCCTCAGGTTCCACATTTGAGGAGGCTTCTGGCAAACTTCTGCACTGTGCCAGATTCTTAATGATTCTGTGGAACCAATGACACTCTCCTTGTAAGAGCACGTGCAAGCTTTGGAAGACTTTGCAAACAATAGCGATGGCTCCTACTATACCCTAGATCTTTATTCCTGGTCTTGTAAGAACTCATGATCTTCAGGGTGTCTGTAGGCAGGAGTATGGGGCCTCTCATTTTTTAGGCACTATGGACACGGGGCCTCATAACTAAAGTTAGAGAAGAACCTGGAAAGGCTTTACTGATTGCTCCATAACATATACAAAAGACAGAGGGGTCAGTGCAGTGGCAAAATGAGTAAAGTAACTGCCTGTGACACTAGTCAGCTTTTCCATCTCATCTCACACTGACTGGTTGTACAGACTGGGCTCAGGCCATTGAGGAGATCACCAGGGCACAGCACCAAGCACAATTTGCCTGATGGTGCAGAAGGCATAGAGGGGTAACAAGAACTGTTGCTGGTCTGCTGTGCTCCCTGGTGGCCAACATCTGGGACAAAGCAAATGGGGTCTCCAGGCAGCAGCTCTAAGCAAGGGTGGAAGGCAGGGTTCTGGTTCTCTCTTATTGAGTCATCAGAACATTCAGAAAGGATTTGGAAATAGTATAGGAGACTCCAGTTCAGCAATTTTCCCAACGTCTCTCCTAGGAAAAAGTAGGAGTTTGCGCTCTCCTCCCCCACAGGAATGCCATAGAGGTTTTTCTTATCACACCATATCCTAACAGAGTGGTGTACACCTCATGCATGATGCTGCTGGCTGTGAAAGGCCCAACACACTGGACCAGACCCTGCCTCATGGGCTTGATTCCAACAAGCTTTGGGTTCTTGCAGTAAAACCATTTCCATGATCCATCTATGAGATGCTGTGAGGACAAAGAACTAGGCTTGGTCATCCACAACATAGGGAATGCAGTGTTCACAGAGCAGCAGACTTCCTCCTCACCAGCTCTGATAGGCCATTTATGAAGAAGGCTCTGCTGTGATGAGCAGTGCTTGATGCATGCCACTGAACTTAGGAATGCTGCCATTTTTCATACTCACCGGCAGCCACACCTGCGCCAGAGAGGAGGCCACACTGCCCTTGTCCTCTGTGGGGAGCCAGACATGGGGGTCCTGGTAAAGCATCTGCCTGTTTCAATAATGTAGCCACAAAGGCATGGATGATGAAATGAACTTTACAAAGGAAAAGGTGGACTGGAGGCCTAGGACAATTGAGAAGCTTCACGATCGGTGCTTCAAATGAAAATCTGACTTCCTTTGATTTTCTTCCTTTGAAAATGCCTTCTAGAATTGGTCCCACCTACAGCTAGCTGGCCCTGGCACTTTCTGGCCCTGTCCTGCACAGCGCCTAGGGGTGAGGGCAAAGTCAGGCGTCACTTGGGGAGCAGCAGGGGAAGCCCTGTAGCCTCTTATGTGCTAGAGTTCTTTCTATACTGTCTGTCTCTGCACCCCACTGGGTGGGAACGAAGACAGGGCAGGCTGAAGCCCAAATGAAGCTCACTGCTGTGAGGAGGGTTTTTGATGGCAGCCGCTACTGGAGCCTGTTTTACGTGAAAACTTCAAATGTCATTGTATTCCAAGCAGCTCTTGCCTCCTCCAAAGCCCAGTTTCAGAGCACCCAGAGCTGTCATTTTGATCTCTGGCTCACAGGAGCCCTGGGAGGGCAGCAGCTTTTGGAACTCTGAGTCGGCTCCACCCTTTCATCCTCACCTGTCCTCCTTTCTGAGCTCCTTGGAAACACATCCCTAGCCAGAACATCATTAGAATTCCCTACCGCCAAAATGTTGCCTCCATGACCCACCCATTCCAAACAGGTCCACAGTACCTTCCTTCCCCTTCCTACATTCCCACTTGGGCTTAAGAGGTCACCGGTGGAAATGCCGCACTAATTACTGATGAGCCCATTGCATGCTGAGACCCATGGGGTGTGCATGGAGCTACAAATTCACTCAAGTAGCATGAAACATGGCCAGGCCAGCAGTGTATCAGACCCCACATGGCCTGACCAAAGAGCAGGAGGAGAGAGGGAGCTGGGCTGGAGCTGGGGGCAGTGGTGTGTTCGGGGACTAGAGAGGCCCAGGATTTGCCTGCAATACTGAGAACACAGATGACTGCATGAAGAGGGAGGAGGCAGCACAGGGAGAAGAGGTGGCATATTCCAGGATTATTCTAGGACCTGCCAAAACTCTCCTGAGACAGGGTCTCATATCCAGAGCTACAATCTGCTATGGTAACTTTAGAAACACATCAGGAAAGAGGCCATTATCTCTGGGAACTGGAAACACAGGGGGCTTTCAAGACTGAGGTGCCATTGCCCTCGTCCGCCTTCTGCCTGGTCTGCCCATCCTCTGGCTGGGCTATGTGGTCTTTCAAATTCTCCCTTAGGATCCTCAAAGAGCACAGCAACACATGCCCATCCTATGACACAGCTGTCATCTCCCCAGAGACCAGGGCCCTGGGTGGGGATTATTTCCATATCTCATCTGCTAATGAGGGTAAAGTACTTAGCCAGCTCTATCGGATCTGCCCTGGTTCCCTTCCATCTTCAGCTTCCACTGCCATGTCCACGGGGTCAGCTCCAACCATGCCTTCCACTGTGCTCCTAGGGCAGGAGCCTGCTCAGAAACAGGACTTTCTCCAGTAACTGTTGATGCTCTTCCTCACTGTCCCCTCTACTCCAAGGCCTGCATTCTCCCCACTCCTCTCCTCTCCAGTCGTGCCACTCTGCTCCCACCCTCCTCCCTCTCAATGCCCACAGCTCCCTGGATCCTTGTACACTTGCCATTCTCCACCTGTCAGGTGTTTGGTCCTAGTGGCCTGGTTGTTGCTGCTGAATTATGTTTGTAACACCTGCGGCAGGATATAGTCACTGCCCTACCCATGTATCTTGGGTCAGTAATTTTCCAAGCTACCTGGAGATGTTCCTACACAATGGAGGGCAGCACAGAATAATGGCCGTAGCTTCACAGCTGCCAAGCCCAGGGTCCAGCTTGAGTTGCCCTTGGACTAACATGAGACATGGGCAGGTGATTAACCTCTCAGAATTTCTATGTCCTCATATGTAAAAGCAGTGGAAAAGTTTGGAAATTTTGCACTCATTCTCTGTATTTTAAATTTATTTTTATTTGTGAGAGAGGGAGTAAGAGAATTTGTGAACATTCCCATCTACTGATTCGCTTCCCAAATATTGGAATCACATTCCAGACCTCCCATGTAGGTGGCATGAACCCCACTTCTTCAGCCATCACCCTGCTGCCTCTGGGTCTCCATTAGCAGAAAGCTAGAGTTAATGGCTGGAGCTGGGAACAGAATCAAGGTATTCTGATGTGGGACACAGGCATGTAACTGCTGGACAAAAGCCAACTCCTGCATTACCTTGTCATTCCATTTTTTTAGGACCTTTGCAAAGTATCCCTGTACCTCAGAGGACACTCCCCCCACACACCTGTGCACTGCTGTGAGGATAAGACCGATTGGCACAGAAGCCTCTTCATGAAGCGCCATATAAAGAAGTCACTCATGTAGGGATAGGTGTTTGGTATAGTAGGCAAGATCCCACTTGGGATGTACAAGGTGCACTCATAGTGCCTGGGTTTGAATCCCAGCTCTATTCTCAAATCAAGAGGGCCCAGCACAGTAGCCTAATGGCTAAAGTTCTCATACTGGGTTCTAATTCCCATATGTGCACTGGTTCTAATCTCAGCAGTTGAGGACAGCCCAAAGCCTTGGGACCCTGCACTCGCATGGAAGACCTGGAAGAGGCTCCTGGATCCTGGCTCTGGGTTGGCATACCTCTGGCCGATATGGCCACTTGGGGAGTGAATCAACAGATGGAAAATCTTCCTCTCTGTTCTCCTCCTCTCTGTATATCTGACTTCCAACAAAAAATTAAATACTTTAAATAAAAACTTGCTGCTGTGCACTCTGCGAGCTGGAAGATGATGGCTCGAGTATTAGGTCCCTGCCATGGACATGGAAGACTCAGATTGCGTTCTGGGCTCCCACAAGGTTCCAGCCTCGTCTGTTGTATCCAATTGGGGGAAATAAAACACTGGAAGGAAGATCTCTCTCTCTGATTTGTAATTTAAATTTTAAAAGTTTTAGACATTTGCCCATCAAAAAAGTTTTTTGCAGCTTCCAGGGGGTCCTTTCATAGGAGAGCCAGGGTAGTATAGGGGAGCCCCTGAAGAGTTCCATCTTGGTTTATGCCAGATTGCCAGCTCTCTGTAGTCAGATTCCAGGAGCTGGAAATCACACTTGCCTGGGGACTATGCCCACTCCTTCTCACATGTGCAGAAAGCACATATACGTATGCATGAGACCTACAACTTCCCACATGTGCAAAAACACTCTTGCACACTCACACTAGGCTTCCAACCTAGACACTGCTGATGTAGGTTTTACCCCCACGATGTCAATTCAGGCACCTGTGAGGGCAGGAAAACCTATCTGGCAAGCAGCATTGATTCATCACATGCAGCTACCATCTGGCTTGGCAGATCTCACCAGCTATACTTTCCCATTGAGGGCCATATCTAAGGCAAAAGTTCCACAGTAGCATTGAAATAGAAAAGGGGAAAAGTGTATAATGTTGAACGAAGTTCTAAAGCTTAATGAAACCCATTATCCAGAATTAAGTTTTGCTTTTATTCCCTCAATTTAGCCCAGTCCTCTAATTCGATTTTTGACATTTGAGGTGACATTTTTATGAAGGAAGACAAATCTCTAAAGGGCAAACTAATCCAAGCAACAGAGGGGACTTAAGAAGATTTATCAAGCCTAATTCCTAAGCAGAATGATATAAAAATAATCAGAATTACCCAGAAACTTCACTGCTGTAAAAATAGATCTAGGACAGCATTTTTTCCAAGCCCTCAAAGAACACATGGATATACCCTTATGCAACAATTCGCGGCACTGTGACTTCAGCTCTGTGCTCCTCTGTAGATGTGCTATAGCTCAAAATACACAAGGAAGTCAGCCCTCCTCCAGAAGATCAGGAGTCTCACGGCTCATGAGCTGAATGATATTTTCCTCCTGTGACTTTGCCTTCTGCAGAATCCAACCACAGGATGCAGCCAGCAAGATGCCAGCTCAAAAGCTGTAAGCATGGGCAGGAACGTGAGGGCTCAGGGGTCAGTCATCCCTGCCTGAGGGCTCTTCCAAGGCCAGGGCGTCTGTTCCAGAGGTGCTGTCTCCCTCCCATGGATCAAGATCACCTTCAAGTCAGAAACAGCACAGCTGGCCCTCCAGACTCCAGGAAACAGCTCTGTCTGGCAAAGCACTAGCGGCACAAAGCTAAGCCCACCTCATCTGCAACCCCTAGGGTCCTGCCTTCCTGCCTGGTTTTCTCATCTGGTCTCGTCCTCCACATCTTGTGAGATGGTGTTTTAGGTTGCCCAATATTTAACAAAGCACCACATGGGGTGGGCACTGTGGCACAGAGGGTTAAGCTGTGGCTTCAGATGCCCTCACCCCCTTTCAAAGTGCTGATTTGAGTTCTGACTACCATGGTTCCAATACAGCTCAGGGCTGACGCACCTGGGAGGTAGTAGGTAATGGCTCAGGTGAGAGTGTCCCCACTACTCACATGAGGGACACAAGCTCCCAGCTTCAGATTTATCCAGTCCTGGCTGTTGCAGGCACTTGGGAATTGAACCAATGGGTGAAATATTCTCTCTCCCCTACCCACACACACACTCTCTCTCCCTCTCTCTTACTCTGTTGCTCTGCCTTTGAAGCAGATGAAAATAAACATTTTTTTTTAACAAAGTACTACAGAGTGGCTTAAGCAGCACAGTTTCAGGTTTTCACAGTTTTTCATCCTGAGATAGCTGGGTCGGCTTCTTCTGAGGCCTCTCTTTGGGTTGTTACTGTCACCTTCTCCATGTAACCACATGAGGTAGTCCCCTGTGTCTCATCTCTTCTTACAAGGACTCCGGTCCCAGTGAGTGAGGGCCTTGCCCTAATGGCCTCATTCTGACTTGATTGCTTTCCTTAAAAGACCCTGTCTCCAAGCAAGATAACCTCCTGAGGGGTTAGCTCTTAGGGACACTGTTCAGTCCATGACAGGAGGCAGGTGCTATTGAGGACAGAACAAGCAGCAAAGCCTTCTCCCCAGCAGAAAAGAACAAAAGCTTCCATGGGCAAAGCTCACCCGAAGTTGTAGGGGTCACCCAAAGCTGCATGGCTCCTGGCCTAGGCCCCATCCTGATGTTCCCAGGATTGCATTTTCAGGGGCCGCTGACCTTTACCCACAGGTCACTGAGCTCAGTCCCCAACATCCCATCCCTCGGGTGTGTACTGACACAGCCAACAGGGGTTAAAGATCCTGCATCCATGTTGGCGTACCTGAGTTTGAGTCTCAGCTCCAACAGCTTTCTGTAATTGCAGATCCTGGGAGGTGATGAGACATGGCTCACATAACGCGATCTCTACTAGCCATGTGGGAAATTCAAATGGTGTTTCCAGCTTTTGGCTTCAACCTAGCCCAGCCTAGACAACTGCAGGCATTTGGGGAGTTCTCTCTTTCTCTGAGACCTTATCGCCACCTCTGCTTCTTAAGTATTTATAAAAGTCCAAAAACCAGCCCACCCCAGCCTCAGGCCAGCAGGTAGTCCTCCACAGCAGCAGCACACCTATGCCAGAGACATGGAGGTCGAGGGGGCAGGAAGCACAGATGGTTCTGATGGGCACTTAGCTCTAGGCACTGCCTGGCAGCACAGACCCCAGGGAAGGTAAGATAGAGGAGCCCAGCGGAACTTTCTCCCTGCAAACTCAAATGACTCTCAATTTCAAAGTCAAGTCCTGTTATTTGGCAACGCTGACAGGACAATGACTAAGACAGCAAGAGCACATCAGACAGGGTGGTCAGACTGAGCAAATTAAGATACAGGATGTCCAGTATAATTTGACTTTCAAGCAATAAATAACTTGTTAGTGCAGACTTAACACCTGTGATATCCGGGACAAACTTACACTGAGATACCGTTGTTTATTTGGAACTAAGACAATGCAAAGGTCCTGGGTTCTGGCTGGCCATCCTCCTCCGTGAAACCAGCCCTCATTTGGTGTCTTCTGGGCAGCCAGTTTTCACACAGGAACCAACTCCTCCCAGCAGGAGGTGCTGCACGGGGTTGTCCCAGGGAGCGGGAGCCCAGGGAGCTGCTCAAGGAGGGAGTGCCATCAGTACTCTAATCCCCTCACCTTGGGCCAGTCCCAGCCATAGAACCCTAGTGTGTGCCCCCTTAACAGGCAGAAGTAGCTGTGTCCCACCTTTCTAGCCATTGCAGATAATGGACAAGAGGTCTTAAAGCTCAAGAAAGATATTAGGAGAAAAATATACATGGATTCCACATTTTTCCACCAAAGCAGACACCTTTGAATTCAGCCGTCCATGGACTTGTTGAAGGGCCTTCCTACACCAGGTAGGTCTTCTGATCCTATCTTTAGATTCTGCCACTACCACCAATGATGGCAACATGAATACTAAAGTGCTGTAGGCAGGGGTTCCAGAGGATACAGGCTCTCAGCAAGCAGCACAGATGGCCTCTGCACACGACACAAAGTTAAATTTGCCAGAACGATGCCTATTTATTCTGCCCACATTGTTGTAGATTCTTCCAACACTTTCCCAAGCTCAAGTCTCAAGGCGTAAGGGGACCCAGATGCTTCAAGTTCCAAAACTATTCAGAATCTTAACCCTTCTCACCATCCTCACTGCGGCACCACTTTTCCCCATGATATAGTGGTAGCAAGGTTACTGGCTCCTCTATTATGTATACTTTTTTTTTTTTGAGATTTATTTATTTTTATTGCAAAGTCAGATATACAGAGAGGAGGAGAGACAGAGAAGATCTTCCGTCCGATGATTCGCTCCCCAAGTGCGCACAATAGCCAGTGCTGCGCGGATCCAAAGCTGGGAACCAGGAGCCTTCTCTGGGTCTCCCACGCGGGTGCAGGGTCCCAAGGCCTTGGGCTGTCCTCAACTGCTTTCCCAAGTCACAGCAGGGAACTGGATGGGAAATGGAGCTGCCGGGATTAGAACCATAACCCATATGGGATCCCGGGGTTCAAGGCGAGGACTTTAGCAGCTAGACCACGCCGCCAGGCCCACTACTATATATTCTTAACTCAGAACCACCAGGTATGTTTATTTATGCTTTTTTAAAAATGTATTTGAAGGACCAGCATGGTAGCCTAATCGCTAAAGTCCTCCCCTTGAATGCGCCGGGATCCCATATGGACGCTGGTTCTAATCCTGGCAGCCCCGCTTCCCACACAGCTCCCTGCTTGTAGCCTGGGAAAGCAGTCAAGGACAGCCCAAAGCCTTAGGACCCTGAGCCCACAAGAGAGAAACGGAAGAAATTTCAGGTTCTCGGCTTCAGATGGGCTCATTCCAGCTGTTGTGGCCACTTGGGAAGTGAACCAGTGGACAGAAGATCTTTCTCTCCTCCTCTCTGTAGATCTTTCAAAAAAAATCGATTTGAAAGCAGAGTGACAGAGACGAAAGGAAAGGCAGACAACAGCAGATTATCCATCTACTGGTTCACATCCCAAATGTCCAAAATGGCTAATG
Organism: Ochotona princeps; assembly: GCF_030435755.1. Classification (NCBI taxonomy): domain Eukaryota; kingdom Metazoa; phylum Chordata; class Mammalia; order Lagomorpha; family Ochotonidae; genus Ochotona; species Ochotona princeps. The sequence goes on from NC_080841.1 coordinate 39,907,449, forward strand.
CCAGGCTGTGACTTGCAGTACAGACAAGAAGAACGGGAAGAGATAATAGTCCAGTAGAAACTTTTCCCCATAAAATAAATTCACTCAGAGTTACGTCCTGTTACTTGGTAACATTGACAGGTTAGTGACACATCAGGCTGAGTCTCAGGTGCAATGGGAAGAATGCTGGTTTAGGATGAATCTAGGTGTCAGGAACTCCATCTGGGTCTTGCATGTGGGTCATCATCTGCCTTATCAGGTGCATTACAGAAAGCATCACAGCATCACAGCTGGGACTTGAACCTGATACTCTGATATGGGCTGTGGACTTTGCAGGCAGCAGCTTAATCCACTGAGCCACAGCACTCTAGTTGTGCTGGGGAGTGGATGCTTGGCACAGTGGATTGAGCTGCTGCTTGAGCTACTGGCATCCCATACTGAAGTTTCCAGTTCCTAGCTTCAGCCTGGTTGACAGTCCTGGCTCCTGAAGGCATCTGAGAGTGAACCGGCAGATGGAAAATCTCCCTCTCTGTCACTCTGCCTTTCAAATAAATGAATCTTTTGTATAAAGGTGTGCCAGACCACGTGACCCCTTTGCTAACCACAAGTCAAAGGTTCTCCATCTGTTACAGCTTGAATGTTGTGCTTCACCCTCAGATTTATATAGGATAGTCCCCAAAGGCTTGTGTTAATGACACCAAAAGGGTAGAAATGCAATCTAATTTTGGTGTTCACAGGTTGGACCTCTCAAGTATACTTGTTGGACTGTCATTTGGGTGGGTGGCTTTGATGGGATTCTAGTGAGGAGATAGCGAGCACAGACATGGAAAGACATCCAAGCTCTTGCCACCACGGGAGACAGCTTGGGGGCAGCCACCAAAGTCTGTGGCACACTGTTTGGACTTTGAATCTGCAGGATTGTGAACCAAAAGAAGCCTTTTTCCTTTAAAACTAGCCTCCTGGGCCTGGTGAAGTAGCCTGGCTGCTAAAGTCCTTGCCTTGTATGTGCCAGGATACCATAGGGGTGCCATTTCTAATCCCAGCAGCCATGCTTCCCATCCAGCTTCCTGCTTGTGGCCTGGGAAAGCAGTCAAGGACAGCCCAAAGCCTTGGGACCCTGCACCCGTGTGGGAGACCCAGAGGAGGCTCCTGGTTCCCTGCTCTGGATTGGCGCAGCTCCAGCCATTGCAATCACTTGGGGAGTGAACCAGTGGATGGAAGATCTTCGCCTCTGTCTCTTTTCTTCTCTGTATATCTGACTTTGCAATAAAAACAAAATAAACCTTTTTAAAAAAAATAGCCTCCTCAGTTATTTCCTAATAGTAATGATAGTATAGTACACCATCTCACTCCCACTTCACAGCAGCCTATAAGACCCTCTACAACCTGCCTCTAACCCTTCTCTCTGATCTTCTTATTCTTGAATCTACTCCATCCCTGCGACCCCTACATTCCACTCCTGGTTTGCTGCCTGCCCCCAGGCACCTGACATACTTCCACCCGTGGTTGTGCTGAGGCTTGCCACACCCGGACACGTGCTCACTTCCCAGAAACGTACTCGGTCTGCACCCCCACCTCCAATCAGTTTGCTCAACTGTGAGCCTCACTCCCTAGACCCCATCCTATCTGCTGCTTCTGCCTTAACACTTCCTGTCTGACTGGTTATCTGTAGGTCTTCTTTTTGCTTTCTGTCTGTGAACCCCCCCCCCCACTAATGGCCTGGGAAAGAAGCAGAGGATGGCTGGTTATTGGGACTCTGCATCCACAAGAGACCTGGAAGAAGCTCTTGGCTTCAGAAAGGCCCAGCTCTGGCCACTGTAACCATATGGGGAATAAACCAGCAGGTGGAAAATTTCTCTCTGTCTCTTCTTCTCTATTTGTAACTCTGACTTTCAAAGAAAAATAAATAAACCTTTAAACCACATTTTTGCACCACAATACACTGATTTTCAATTCCATCTCTCATATATGTACTTCACCAGGCACCACATGGACATGGGAGAACAGCGGTAGCAGGAAATGTGGCAACATTGAAGCCTCCCATGTGCCAGGCACCATGCAAGAGGCTTACAACCCTAGACAATTAAACATTCACAGCCATCCTGTTAGTCACCTTGAAGTTTCTCCCCTTGGCAAATGACACTGACTCAGGCAGGTCACTCAGCTACCAGGTAACAAATCAGGATCCCGACCCAACTGTTGCCACCCTGAGAAGCATGCAGGTGTCCAGTTACTCAGGAAGCACCCTTGTCCTCACCAGCACCCACCCACCCACTGTACCTCCCACCTGATTCCTAACATCTTCCAGCAGGAATGGTCCTACATAGGATTGTTATAACAAGTACTGGGTCAGGGTCACCTTTAGGGAGGCTGTGTGATGTGAGAAAAGGATACTAACCTTGGCTCCTGGGCCCTAGGAGCACAGTCTAGCTCTGTCCCTCACTCACTATGGCCAATATGCAATAGCTGGCTGGGGTATATGAATACAAGCGGCACACACGAGCATCGGGTGAGTGCTCAAATGATTGCTTGTTCACAAGCAATGTAGCTCATCCTACTGGAAAGTCCTTTCCCATTTTATTTGAAAGGTAGAGAATCAAAGAGAAATCTGCTGTTTAAGGGAGCAGGACCCCAGCTACCAACGTCCAGGCTACTGCCAAAATCGATGACCAATGTTGGCCTGGAACGGGGTGGGAGGGTGCTTTGCAGTTACTCTACCAGGTTTGGACCCCATAACCCTGCATGAAGGAACCACCTCCCTTCTTTGGATCTCAACAGCAGAGACAGGAAGTTCACTCAGAACACACAGAACACACTCCCAGAAGGAGAGAGAGCTGCTGAGGCTACAGATGACACAGAGAATTTTAACTAAAATAATGACAGGACTCATGAGGACTGCAGTGCAACACACAGAGGGAAAAAGAAGGGTCTCTGTCACTAAAATGTCCAACCTCCCCACTAAAACAAGAAGGGGAAGGAAGTCACATGGACGGCGAATTACTGACTCTGAAGATCACAGCCAAGAAACAGTCAAGCAAGGGAGATGGAAAGCAGAAAGGATGAGACACAAGCCTTGGAGGTCACATCCCAAAACCCTGGGGAAAAAAGGGACAAATGGGGACAGAGGGGCAAGGACAGGCACTGAGCTCTGGGAGCAAGCAATGAGAAAAACAGAAATAGATGCTAAAATTCCCAAATCTAAGAATAAAGAAAGACAATCCTTCAGGCCGAATGAGCTGGTGCCTAAAAGGAAGCAGATGCAGATTAGCAACAAACACTGAATGGTGGCCAACTTCTGGCAGCATGGGAACTCGAGAACAGCTCCCCAGGTAACATCTGTTCGGCTCTCACGACAAAAGAAATGTAAAGGTAAGAAGCCAGAGTCTACTCCACCGCTCCCCCAGCTGAGGGCAAGAGTAAGGAATAGTTACCAGCAACCAATAGACCAGAACTAAGACCACACTGTCAGAAAAGGAAAAGAGAGAAAGATGACCAAAGAGCCAGTCTTAGCGAATGGCTGATGCCTATCTCAGCGTTGTTTCTGATGCCCTGGATCTGCTGGCAGATCAATGTCACTTAATCAGGCAGATTCACACCATGCCTCAACAGTGTAATCACCTCCCTAATATGCACAAAACATGTAATTCAGACTTTTTGATTAACAGCTGAATATTCTAAGTACTCCGTATGTAACTTGGACTAAAAATTCATGTATCTGCATTACAAGGTGACATTGTATTATGTTAGGCATAATACACAGGCATTTCAAGAAGTTCATGGAAATGAAAAGATATGTTCTTGTACCAAAAAATGTTTAAACCTATGCACAGGTCTTTTATAATATGCAGTTTCTATGAACTTCTTAAGACTCCTTGTTCAAATGTACAGCTATTATTATAAGATAAAAATGTTGTAAGAGTTATAGATTATAATATAATAGATGCCGATTTTAAAACAAAAAACATTAGGTGATTAGGAGCTTTCCAACACATAAACTGAGATCAGTCAACATAGCTATCACAACGATGATGAGTACACTGTCCAGATAACATTAGAAACAACAATTATCCTCTTACAACTGCCAATTTTAAGATTTAAGTAATTAGAGTAGCAATTCAAATATAAACTTTATAGAATTATTTCACAGTTTTTATAATACTAAACTTAAATAACCCTTAAGAATTTAATGTACTCTTATACTCATTTAATCTTATTCAGGCTACAACAATTTCAGAAAAAATTCTATTTGGGAATTCTTCACTTAATGATGTTAAGATAAAGGCAGAAATTCAATTGTGCCATGTTGATAGTTCAGGAATGGGGTGGGCAGGGGACACAGTAGTTAAAGAGCTGCCTGGGATGCCTGGATCCCACAGGAGTGTGCCTGGTGTGAGCCCCAGCTCCTCAGCTTCTGATCTTGCTTCCTGTAAATGCACAACTTGGGAAGCAGAAAGGAGCAGATGAGGCCCCAACCACCCACAGAGGAAGTGGATAGAACTCTGGGCTCTTGGCTCCAGTCCTGGCTTTTATAGTTTTTCGGAGAGTGAACTAGCAGATGGAAGATCTTTCTACAGCTATCCATCTGTTTATCTGTTTATCCCTCTCAAATAAAATAAAGTTTTTTTAATTTAGAAGCAAATAAAAACTACACATCCTTCTATGGCAACATCCGTGATAAGTTGCTTTCAGAGTGGAACTTAAAAGAAATAGAATATGAATAAAATGAAGTGGTACAGGCAAATTCTGTTTTCATTACTTTAAAATCCCTTACAAGAAAATGTTTTTTTTTTTAAAGATTCGTTTATCTTTATTGGAAAGTCAGATATACAGAGAGGAAAAGTATAGAGAGGAAGATCTTCCATTCTATGATTCACTGCCCTAGTGGTCGCAATGGCCAGAGCTGAGCCAATCCAAAGCCAGGAGCCAGGAGCTCTTCTGGGTCTCCCACGTGGGTGTAGGGTCCCAAGGCTTTGGGCCATTCTCAACTGCTTTCCCAGGCCACAAGCAGGGAGCTAGATGGGAAATGGGGCCTCCAGGATTAGAACCGGCGTCCATATGGGATCCCGGCACGTGCAAGGCGAGGACTTCAGCCACTAGACTACTGCACTGGGCCCAACCAGAAATGGTTATTTTTTTCTTCTTCTTCTTCTTTTTTTAATCACAATTATTTGTAGATTTAAACCTGTGGAGATTAAAGCTACATTTGAAATGACTGCTGAAATGATTACTGCAGACAAACTGCCTTTTCAACAATGAAAAGATTAAGAATTGCTGAGATCAAACCAACCATGAATCTTGGTTACAAAGTTCCTCCTGGAAAATGTGTCGCTGGTTTTTTTGGTTGTTTTGTTTTTCTTTAATCTGAATGAATGTGTTCCATTTGTATCTTACAGAGCAGATGTTTGGATGTCTGGAAGTCTGGACATGCAAGCACATCCAAACCTTTCAGGTTTGCCAGCCTGATGGGTTAATGAGGAATTCAGCTGCACGTCTGCTTTTCCAACTGGCATGAGGCATCCTGGGTAAGCCAACCAACATGTGAACCGACGAGGGTTCCTCACACGACTTCTATTGTTTCTCAAGGATGAGACAAAAATTATGCCCATACACTGACCTCTGAGACGCAGAAACAAGTTCAGATACTATTCCATCTTCTTGAAAAAAAATTAGAAAAAAAAAAAAAACACATGGCTCCATTGCCACATGCTTAAAGTGAACACTTGAACTGTATCCCCGAAAATATCTAAAGAACATCCTTAAACAGTAAGTCAGGTTTAAGCTCATGGGTTTACATCAATGAAACTGTATTATCCAAATGCTCAAGTCTAGGAGATGATAGGAAAGCTAAGTCTTAACCTTCAAGACTGACCCCTGGATAGGAAGCCTGAAACACCCCAGGCAGCAGGTCCCTGCTGTGGCGGACACAGCCACACAGGCCTTGCCCCATCCCCACTTCCAGTGAAGCTGAGCACCTCTTCGTCTTCACAGACATGCAGCAGAGTAAGGTCAGGCACAGCCAAACACCTGCCAGCACAAAAAATGATCATTCCTGTACTACGCTGGGAGCTTTTTGAATTTCAACTCCTTTAGTAAAAGGTAACGTTAAATTTTGAGATGGTGTTTCTGATTCTTACAAGTTTATTCTATAACTGGTTTTAATCTTCACATTAGCAAGCATTTGGTATAGTGTGTATATACGAGAGAGAGAGAGAGAGAATATAAAAAGTATAATAAGAATCTGGGACTATGTGTGCATAATAAAAGTTAAATACATATTCTTGACAAGGAAGGTCTTACTCTAGGGAAAACAGTCTCATTTGGGGAAGTAGCATGTTATTTTCCAAAGACTACACTGAAACATGCATTTAATTATGAGGCAGAAGATGACAGAGGGAGAAAATATTAGTGTAATGAGAAATAAATTATGGACAATTGATTTTTTACAAGGGCACCAAAACAACTCAATGCGGAAAGAACGATCTTTTCAACAGATTGTGCTGAAATAATTGAATGCTACATGCAAATGGAGAAAACAGGAACCTTACCTTATACTCTTGAGAAAACTCAAAATAGAGCAAAGACATAACAGTGAGAGCGAAAATAATAAAGCTCTTAAAAGAAAATATACAAATAAATAAAATAGTGATCTTGAACTTGTCAATGGTTTCTGAACTGTGGCACCAAAGCAGCAAGCATTGTGGTACAGCAGGTTGTGCCACTGCTTGGAACTCTGGTATCTCAGAGACATCGTTTCCAATCCACCTCCTTGATTACTTGAATTCCTGCTGTCCATGGCTGCAACCTGGCCCAGCCCCACTACTGCGACCATTGGAGAAATGAACCAGCTGATAGAAAATTCCTATTTTTTTCTCTCCCTTTTCCATCCTTCCTCTTCTCCCCTCTTTTCTCATTCCCTCTCCTTTCCTCCCCTCTTCTCTCCCTCCTCCCCGCTCCCATCTCTTCTCCTCTCCTCTTCTCTTTTCCCCTCTCATCTCCTCTCTTCTCCACTTTATTCCTCCCCTATCCCCTTCTCCTCTCTCCCCCTTTACCCACCCTCTCTCTCTATCACTCTGCCTTTCAAAAAAATCTAAAAAAAAAAAAAAAAAAAAAAAAAGCAGTAGGCTGGCACTGTGCAGTGGCCTAGAAGACTAAACTTCCACTTGTAGTACAAGCACCCCTTACGGGTACCAGTCGGAGTCCTGGAGGCTCCATTTCTGGTCCAGCTCCCTGCTAATGGCAGTGAAGGAGGGCCTAAGTTCTTAGGCTCTTGAACCCCTGGAAGACCCAGAAGAAGCTCCTGGTTCCTGGCTTCAGACCATCAAAGTTCCAGCCTCTGTGGCTATAAGGGAAGCAAACCAGTGGATAGATTCTCTGTCTGTCTCTCCTTATCTCTTCTGTAGCTTTGTCTTTCAAACAAAAATAAAATAAACCTTTAAAAAAACTGAAAAAAGGAGACTAAGTACTCTAAAAAAAACTAGATAAATGAGGGCCTGGCGGCGTGGCGTGGCGGCTAAAAGTCCTCGCCTTGAAAGCCCCGGGATCCCATACGGGCGCCGGTTCTAATCCCGGCAGCTCCACTTCCCATCCAGCTCCCTGCTTGTGGCCTGGGAAAGCAGGAGAGGACGGCCCAAGGTGTTGGGACCCTGCACCCGCGTGGGAGACCTGGAGGAGGTTCCTGGCTCCTGGCATCAGATTGGCGCAGCACCGGCCCGTTGCGGCTCACTTGGGGAGTGAATCATGGGACGAAGGATCTTCCTCTCTGTCTCTCCTCCTCCTCTGTATATCTGACTTTGTAATAAACTTAAAATCTAAAAAAAAAAAAAACTAGATAAGTGAGACCATCAAAATATAAATTCAACAAATAGAAGGATAAATTTTCACATTGTACCTCTGGTAACAATCATACATCCAGAATTCATAAAGAATATTTATAACTAAATAATAAAAAGAAATGACTCAAATTAAAAATGGACATTAATCAATAGAGAAATGCAGATCAAAACCCTCAGGAAATACCACTGCACAGCCACCCAGATGGCTAGAATCAAACCCACAGAAAGGAACAAGTGTTGGGGAGGGAAAGAAATAGGAACTCTCACATGTTGCTGGTGGGATTGTAAAATGGTACAGACACTTTGGGAACAATCTGGTAGTTTCTCAAAACGTTGATCATAGAGTTACTATGTGATCCAGCAAATCTGCTCCTAGATATGTGCCTAAGGAAAATAAAAATTGTGTCCACATGAAAACTTGTCCACAAAGCTGGCATTGTGGTGCACCAGCATCCCCAAATCAGAATTCCAGTTAGCATGTCAGCTACTCTGCTTCTGATCCACTTAATGCTAATATACTGGGAACAAAGCAAAAGGTGGCCCAAGTGCCACACCCATGGGAGACCCAGTGGATAGATCTTTCTGTCTCTCCTTCTGTCTGTATATTTGCCTTTCCAACAGAAATCTTAAAATACATAAAACCATTGGTGTCAGTACTGTGGAGTAGAAGATGAGCCACTGCTTTGACTCCAGCATCCTATATCAGAGTGCTGGTTTAAGTCCCAACTGTTCTCATTCCTGCTAATGCACGTGGGAAGGCAGTGTGTACTGGCCCAAGGATTTGGGCACCTGCCATCCAAATGAGAGACCCAGATGGAGTTCCTGGCTCTTGGCTTCAAGTGAGCCCAGTTCTGGCTGTTGTGGTTATTTTGGGAGTGTACCAGGAAATAGGAAAAAAATCTGTCTCTCCTGTTTCTTCTTTCCTCCCTCCCTCCCCGTCTCCTTCTCATTCTGCCTCTTTTTTGCTCTGTCACTCTGGTTCTCAATTATTTCTATATGCTGTTTAAGAAACATACTTAAAATGACAAGTCAGATTAGAAACAAGTAGGTTTGAGAAGCCAGGGAAATGTAAAGAAAAAAATAAGAATGGCAACATTCATAGCAGACAAACTGGACTTGACATTAAAGGTGTAAACAGGATAAAGAGACATTATTAAGAGCATTGCTCTGGAAGACATATGCATGCACCAAAGAAACTTTAAAAAGAAAGAACATGATAAAAATTCAGCCAAACACATAGTGCGTATATGCAGGAAGCTGGAGTGAAAACAGAGGCAGGATTCAATCCCAGGCCCTCCAACATGGGACACAGGTGTCCCATGTGGGAGCTTGACCCGCTGTGTCACAATGCTGGCCTCCCCAGTGTGAACAGGTACCAACAGTTATTCATCTAAAATTCACCTCTGTCAATCTTAAAGAAAAGCAACTGTGGTCTGCAGTTTCCAATTAGGTTCTGTTCCGAGATCTCACTGGCATTTCGAAGGCACATCCCCTAAATGCCATTGGTTGTGGTCCAGTGCCTGAGGAAAGGCAGCCAAGGACAACAGATGGGAAATGTTGCTGAAACATGAGTGCCAAAGACAACCCAAATACCACATCACCAGTTACTTCCAGTGCTGGGAGGCAAGCAAAGTGAGCCTCATCCCAGGCAGAAACGGAAGGCAAGACAGACTGCTTTCCCCACACATCCTGAAGTGAATGCCTACTCACAGAACCTCCAATCTTCTCATAGCCCATCCAGCAGTAGGATTCCTGGGAACACGGATTAAAGGTAGCTCTGGTGGTGGAAGATGTCACCTTCACCAACTGTGTAAGGTGCTCAGATCAACCGGACTACCCCACCATCAGGACAATTCATCCTTAACTCTCCATAACCCTGTTTCCAAAACAACAGAAAATCTATTTTCTTTCTTCCAGTTACCTCTAAGGTGATTCCATTTTCAGTTTTTGTTGCCATGGAAGCCTGCTGGAGGCTGTTAAACATGAAAATCATATTTATGTGAGATGGGGAATCGAACTGTGGCACAGGGGTTAAGCTGCTGCTTGTGACATGGGCATCCCACACTGGAGTGCCAGTTCAGTTCCCCTCTGCTCAGCTCACTGTTAATGCCTTGGGAAGCAGTGGTGGGCTGCCTGTACCTGCTATTGGAGGGTCTGGGTTTGAGACCCAACTCTGCTCTCCATTCCAGTTTCCTACTGATGTACACCCCAGGAAGCAACAGGTGATGGCTCAAGTACCTGGATCCCTGCCACCCGCACAGGAGACCCAAACAGCCTTACTGGCTTTCACCTTGGGCCTTGCCCAGTCATGACTGTTCTAGACATTTGGAGAGTGGACTACCAGATGATCTCTTTCTTTGTCTATCTTTGAAATAAGTAAATTAAGAACTTTAAGTTAAAAAGGCAAACAAGGAACCAGTGTGATAGCCTAGGCTAATTCTGTTCTGCTGAAGATGCAGCTTCAGGGCCGTCTCCACCACAGTCAGCACTTTATCCAGCTGGGCTGGGGCAACATACCCCAGGAATACCACACACACTCCAGTTCATCCCAGTCACCATGTGTATCAGAGAGACTTAACTTTTTCCTCACTTTGTCTCTCTGCTAGACCCCAGGGAACACGTCTGCCTTATCATTTTCTCCCAGTAGAGTTTAGTGTGTTGCTCAATTAATGCACAGCACATTTCATGCATTGCTGGTGGGAGTGTAAACTGGAAAACTGTTGGAATGTAATTACTAAAGCAATTTTCAGGGACTAGTGATTTGGCACCAAAGGGATACCTGACAATGTCTGGAGATACATTTGATTGTTGCTAACTTGGGAGGAGGGCATTAGAGAATAGAACCCTGGGATGCAGCTGGATGTCCTGCAATGCACAGGATAACCATCCACAACGTGCAAAGCGTCAACATGCCCAGGAAGAAAGAGCTTATGTTAACGGTAACATACATCTGGCCTATGACTCAGCAATCCCACTCCTAGCAATTATTCTATGGTAGATAATGTCTATGTCCATCCAAACAACACATGCAAAGGGCAAAAGACGTTTGGTCTAATGGTTAAGATACTGGCTCATTAAGAAGCCTATATCCATACCAGGGGATCTGTGTTTAGTATCTGATTCTCATTCCTGACTCCGCCTCCTTCCAATGCACTCCTGGAACATAGAAGTGATGACAAGTAAATGGGTTCCTGTCACTAGTGGGAGACCTGGGAGAAGTTCCAGCCTCCTGGCTTTGGCCCAGCCAGTGGAGGTCAGGGGTATTCTGTTTTTGAAGAGTGAACCAACTGTGGGAACACACTATCTCCCCTAAATAAATACATAAGCAAATAATTTTAAAAATACATGCAAGAATGCTTGTCACAGCTTCAGTCATAAAAGCTGCCCCCCTAATACACACACACTTGGAAGAACCTCAAAGCCCACCTGTAGAATAATGGATAGACAAACTGTAGCATGTATATATATAATGGAGTATTACACAGCAGCACAAAAATAAGGCTGCTACATTCAATAATCTTAAAAGATAAAGTAGCAAAATTGATCTACAGTGATACAATTCAGAATAACAGCTCTCAGGGCAAGTGGAGCACAGGGTTAAGTTATCATTTAGGACGCCCACATCCCTACCTGGGTGCTGATCCGAGTCCCAGCTGCTCTGCTTCCCATCAGGCTCCTTACCAATGCACCTGGGAAAGCAGTGAGGCTGGCCAAAGTGCCAGGGCTGCTAGCTGGGTTTCCTGGTCCCTGGCTTCAGCCTGGCTCCCTCTCAGCTGTTGTGGCCATTTGGGGAGTAACTCAATGGATGGAAGACCTTGCTGTCTCTGTCTCTTCTTTGTCATTCTGCCTTTCAGTAGCCACCTCTGGAGGAAAAGGAAGGAAGGAGCCCTGGAGTGGCTGGGAATGTTCTCCCTGATCCAGGTGGTAGGGATGTGAGTAGAAACACTTAAAAATTCACTGATCTGTTCTCCAGTGAGATACACTGCAGGTGTAGTACGCTCCAAAGACTTTCACTAAACAGATATTCCTGTAAGAGCCAACCATGCCACGGGAAGCGGACACTGGTTTACTGCCCTGCAGGCTGGCACAAGTTCCAATGCACTCTCTGGCATGCCCTTGGCATAAGTATGAGTAGGTATGTCTCTGCAAGTTTCCCTTGCAATGGCTATCAAAACCTCAAAAAAAAAAGTTATATCAGAGATGTGCCCACAAACTTAAGCTTCAAGACTGTTTATTAGCATTAATAGAAAAAAAAGAAACAAAATAAAATCAATTAAATAAAACTCAGTGCTAACTGCTAACCAAAGGGAAATGCAGAATATTATGGATTCAGTAAAATGTTTTCAAAACGGAAGTAGAGAAAATATTCACACATTTAATTACGATTAAAAAGCAAGCTTCCCAGATGAAACCCCTGGTTTCTGGCTCCAGCATATCCCAGCCCTGTTATAGGCAGCTGGGCATGAACCAGCTAATGGAAGCTCCCTCTCTTCATCTCTCCCTCTCTCTAATGCAGACTTTCACATAAATAAATAAATCTCTTACAGAAAACCAGGTCTTGCTCACAATATGCAATACAAAATCTCTGAAGTATAGATTCAGTGTGTCAGCTGCAGTTATCACTTAGCAATTAAAAACAATGGGTTTGGGCCCGGCGGCATGGCCTAGCGGCTAAAGTCCTCGCCTTGAAAGCCCCAGGATCCCATATGGGCGCCGGTTCTAATCCCGGCAGCTCCACTTCCCATCTAGCTCCCTGCTTGTGGCCTGGGAAAGCAGTCGAGGATGGCCCAAGGCTTTGGGACCCTGCACCCGCGTGGGAGACCCGGAAGAGGTTCCTGGTCCCGGCATCGGATTGGCGCGTACCGGCCCATTGCGGCTCACTTAGGGAGTGAAACATTGGATGGAAGATCTTCCTCTCTGTCTCTCCTCTCTGTATATCCAGCTTTCCAATAATAATAAATCTTTAAAAAAAAAAAAAAACAATTGGCTTACTGCCCATACTTACAATGTCAGGATACACTTAAATAGCAGAATGATGAACTTATGACTGCTTATGAAGGACTATACTATTGTAATAACATGGGGGAAATCAGTAGGGTGAAGGGAATTTGGGGAGTGGATATAGGAAATAGCAGAGTCTATGGAATTGTATCATAAAATTAAAAAAAAAAAGACAATGGGCTTGGGGCAAGTATGACAGCTCAACTGGTTAATCCTCCACCTGCAGGTGCCAGCATCTCATACGGGTGCCAGTTTATGTCCTGGTTGTTCCACTCTCAAACCAGCTCCATGATTATGGCCTGGGAAAGCAGTGGAGGATGGCTCAAGTTCTTGGGACCCTGCACCCATGTGAGAGACTTGGAAGAAGTTCCTGGCTCTTGGCTTTGGATCAGCTTAGCTCCAGCCATTGCGACTATGTGGGGAGTGAACCAGTGGATGGGAGATCTTTCTCTCTGTAAATCTACCTTCCCAATAAAATCGTAAAAACAAAAACAAAAACAAACAAACAAAAAAACGACAATGGACTTAAAAATGCTTTAAATAATTTTTCTTCTTTTTATTTATTTTTCAGAATGAACACATATTTTTTGTTAATAAGAAACAATATAAAGTCACAGTTCTCAAAAAAACAGATGAGGTTTAGACCTCAAATATCACAAATCATCCACTTCAGTGTGATAAAGCTCACCTCTTGCAAACACTCCAAGTTCTCACTACAGGGCACAAGAAGAGCAAGGATTAGTGGGGTGCTAGCTTGTGTCCCAACTGCTCCACTTCCCATCCACTTCCCAGTTTGGGAAAGCAGCAAAGGATAGCCTAAATTCTCAGGTTCCAGCACCAAGTGGGAGACCCAGAAGAAGCTCCTGGCTCCTGGCTTTGGATCCAACTGGCTATAGTACCACTCGAGGAGTGAATCAGTAGATGGACAATCTCTCTATCTCCTTCTCTCTCTCTAACTCTGCCTTTCAAATAAAAATAAATGAATGTATTTAAAAATTTGAGGTTCTTCTGTTCTACATAGCCACTGAGGTGTTGATTACAGAAATGTATTCATGTATTAAAATTCACAGAACTATATGCCCCCTCTCCCAAGGTTAAATGCAATTCCATGTACAAAAAAGATTTTTGACTCAAAAATGTTCTAGTAAAAAAAAATCCCAAGTATGACTAGATGGACGATGATGACTTAAACAGGCGACCTCATCCTCATCAAACCAAAGACACAGGTGTCTCCCCGTTAGAGCAGAGATGGTAACTGCTCCCCCAAGTGTGCTCAGGAGCGGTATGTGTGTTAATGCACGTGACAGTGAGCCTCCAGGAGAGAGTTGCCCATGATCCCCGGGCGCTCAGGTCACCCAGTATGCACACAGACCCCTGGAAAAGGTGCACAGTATTTCTCCTAGGCACTTCAATTTCCCCAAGCCCAAGGTGGCCGTGGCAAGATGGCATGCAATCTGGTGCTGGGATTCCTCGGGAAGCATTGCCCAAGATTCCCCCTCATAACCCATCAATATCTGAAGTTCCTCCAACAGCCACAGAAATGGAGGCAGAGTTAAAGGTCGGAATGGCTGTCTACACTTGACATCACAGAGACAGACTCAGATATCTGAGCTCACACACACACCTTCAATGCAGAGTCTTGTTTTCAACCTGACTTTCAGGAAAAAAAAATATTTGTGACTTGTTAGTCGAAAAGTCTTTAAAGCAAATAAACCAACCACAGTCTGAAGATAAGACACCTCACGCCGCTGTCAGTGCCACAGGTGCCTATGCTGCCTCCCAAGGGCATCTCCACAACTCCCTCCCCTGCAATGAAGAGAGGGGTGCTGACATGGTCCCCAGGCAAAGAGCAAAACAAACCTCTTCCCCACAACAGAAAGAGTTTAGATCCAAGGCCCCAGGACAAAGGACCTGACAAAGCTCAACACAAGTGGCGGCGGGGGGGGGGGGGGGCCTAGAGGTCCCTAAATCCACTTGTTCTCTTGCCTCTTCCGAGGAAGGGATCACAGGACTGCTCGGAATAACAGTAATAAAAAGGCAGATGGGCCTGAATCTCATGTTGTTTACAGAGAGTGAGCTCACATGCTGTGTTGGTTATTTGCTCAGTGAGCAGGCAAGGCTGACAGCTTGAAGGAGCTATTTGAGGGGTGTCTAGTCCCATCAAGGAAGGATCCCAGAGAGCAGTGCAGCTCCCAGAGTGTCCCCTCTAACTTGGCAGAGGCTAAGAGCCCATCAGATGGCCCTGAAAGCATCCAGAATGGAACCCACCCCTCAATGCACAGCCAGAGCCTGGCAGAGGTGACAGAGAAGCCAGGGGGTGGTAAGAGGGTACGCTGGCTGCATGCCCAAAATACATGGAAAACAGAATGAAGGGGTTGGGCAGGCTGGACCTGCTTGGAGAGCAGCTCACATTCTCAACTGCAGAATCGCTGCACTTACGGGTCTAACTCTGTTGTCTCTCTTCCCATCCTCCTCTCAGCTAGACACCAGACATCTTCCTCCTGGGCACACTCCCCGTAGAGGGGCCACATGCACAGTGGTCCTCAGTGTCTACTGCCCGGGTGCAAAGGTTCTAGGAAATCAGAGGACTCACAGACAGCAATCACCTCTTTCTGATAGAAGGAGCCCTACTCAGTACCAGCTAGCACAAGCAGAACATGTTCATACAAGCACAGTTACCACTTTTCACATCTGTGCCTTTACCTATGCCACATATGGACAACACGTGCACACATGCCTGTCTGGACGGTGGGAGCAAGGCAGCAAGTTTTACCTATGAATCTAGAAACCTGTGCTTTCTTCATCAAAGCCAGCAGCGACAATTTCATTGGCAAACTTTCTATTACAAGGCCAGATGACAGATGGCCATGTCACCTGCTTGTTCCTCTCCTTGCTGCCCCACTCCACTCACCCAATGAGGCTGGTTAATAAGCTGGGGAACAGAGATGGAAAAGAGGGTTCCAGGCTGCATTCTTTATGAGACAGGAGCATCAGCTTGTTAGACTGTCTCAGATACTGCATTTCCAAAGCCCAGCAGGCTGCACCCCTTGGAGCAGCTGGGCTGTGCTCCCGGGCCTCTTCAGAAACACATCCATCTCTCTGCTCCCTGCCAGGTGCAAGGACTTTCTCTGACTCCCCCTTGTCTATTTTCAGCCTCCATAAATCATTAGCCATTGTTTCAGAAAAGCCTGAATTCAAGTTACTAGTCTCACGTTCTTAACCCCCACCCCTCCATTCCCTCTGGGAGAGGATACTGCAAAGAAGAAATTCTAAATTAGATCTGGATTCAAAAGGGTCTTAAAGCTGCCACATGAAATAAGAACACAAAGCCTGACTCAACACCAGGCACCACCTACTGATGTCTACAGTTTAAGGGCTTGGCTGTGATGCCTAGGTCCAGGCGGGGACTTCACAGGCGTCTTCAGGAAGAACTTGAACCTCATGCCAGCTGACACACGATATTGCTCTACATGAGCATTAAGTGCTGCAGTGGCTAGATTAAATGGCTGCTGCAGAACCGTTCGCATTTCCAAGCTGCTGAGAAGTATAGGATGGCTTTAAAATTTATTCCAGCAAGCCCACCCTCCTCACAGCAGCACACTCACGTCCAACCTGGGATATGCAGGCACTCACTGCATCCGCCCAGGTGGATGTGCATCCCAAGTGTTCCAAGGTGGAAACTGGATCACAGATGCTCACAGCAGAAAGTCTGTCCAACAAGGGCTCTGAACTGCTGCAATTCTTAAGCCTCCATGGCGAGAGGACCTTAACAACATTCTGGAAAATGTAGGCCAGTATAAAGGGACTATGCAGAGTGAGTGATTCCCAAACTTCCCCAAGTATTGATCCTGCACAAACGATCATATTTTAAAAATCACCCTCCCCAAAGTAATGCACAGTGAGCTTGGGCTCTGCAAGCGCAGCTGTGGTGCAACACCTCTACACAGCAGCCTGCCAGGGCTTGGCAGCCCACTCCCTTCAGATAAGGGCTCAGCCCACCCTATCGACCTCCTGGTGGACTGGGGAGAGATGTCCTAGAAGGCCCAGTCCAGGCACCTTGGGCCTGCCCTCCAATGTGCTGTGTTCCTGACTGGCTGAACAAGACCCAGATCTGAAAGCCGCATCGTGCCCAGGGTAGCCACTCCCCAGCCCCCCTCCACACTGATTGTGACACTTGCCCAGATAAGCGTGGTGTGCAGATTCCTGGGTGGCACACACTGGAAGGTGGCAGAACAAGGAGCAGTAGCAGAGAGGGTGGCTGGTTGTCCACCTCTGGACAGAGTAAGGCTGCTGAGCTTAGCAGAAGTGCTGATATTTTAAGACCCAACTGTCATAAAAAGCAAGCAGTAGAGATACGAGTCACGGCAAGCACCTGCCGGGGCCACCTTCTCCAGATGCCCGACGCTCGTCTATGAAGGTGGTGGTAAGCGGAGTACCACTGCACTTGCCTTCAGGCGTCATGCACTTGAACACTGCTGCGTTGGTCCCTCTGTTCTCAGCAACAGACTCCCAGGGCGCACACAGGTGAAGTTTCTTAGATTAAAGCGAAAACCAGATCGCTTAAAGACTCACTGGGTGTCTTCTTTCCGCTTTCTGTGGGTCCAGCTCGAATGGCTACCTGCCTGACCCCTGGCCGCTGAGGAGACGCCTGCTCCAGGATTGTCAACACAAAACGACTCCCTCCTCTCCAGCCCCGACGCCCCCTCATCATGTTCCATTCCTGACAGAGAATCCTGCCTTTAACCCATCCCTGAGGTCTGACCCCAGCAGCTGTGGCAGCTTTCGGGGACAGGAAGCTGGGCCACCTACCAAGTAAAGACAGTCCCCTGGACGTCTGTGACCTCTGCAAAGTGCCTGCCGGGGCTCCCAGTCCAGAGAAATCTGGAGCTTCCAAGCACACAGGGATCTTGCACTTCAGACCCCTTACTACCGCAGCCTCATTTGTCTCCTGGAAAGCACAGCAGCCACCGAGGAGCCCGCTCTCGGTACACCGGACAAGGTCCGCGCTCGGGCACTGTACCTCTCACAGGCCAGGATCCCAGTGCTGCGACCCCACACCCTCAGCCCGCTGCCGGTCACTCCTTACCGCCAGTGTCCTCGAAGCGGGGAGGCGGCCGGTCCCGTAGCGTGGCACTCCAGCCAGCGCTGGCCTCGTCCTCCTCAGGATCCTGCGCGTATGGGGCGCGGAGAGGCGGTGGCGGGCTGGCTAGGGTCCCCGAGAAGCCGGGGCGCTCGTGCTCATCCTCCGAGGAGGCTGCCGAAGAGGAGCGCGAGGCGGCCGAGGTGCTGTAGAAAGGGTTCCCGCCGCTGTCCGGGCCTGACTCTCCGAACACATCGTCCGAGATGTGTAGGCTCTCGTAGCGCGCCCGGGCGGCCTCGAGCAGCGCCGGCGCCTTTCTTCGCGCGCCCCCGCCGCCCTCGGCCATGGCCCCGGCCGCCGCCCGAGTGCCCGCTCCCCACAGCGCCTCCCAGCCGCACGCGCCGGGCCCCGGGCCCGCGCCGCGGCCCGCCGCCCCCCACCAGCGCAGCCCGCAGCACAGCGCCCGCCGCCCCGTGCCCGGCCGGCCCGCCGTCTTGGCCGCCTCGGGCCCAGCGCCCGGGGATGTGCCCTCGGAACTCGGGCGCCGCAGGATGCTGCGGCCGCGGCAAGAGGCGAGCAGCGCGCCGGCAAGAGAAGGGCCGGCGGGACGCTGGGGCTGCGGGCGAGACCAGACGCTGCCGCCGGCGCTGCGTCTCCGTCGCCCGCCGCCGCCCCGGCCAGCCGCGTCCCCGTGCGCCCTCCCCGCGGCACCCGGCGCTCCGCGGCCGACCTTCCCGGGCGCGAGCTGCCAGCGGCGGGCCCCGCCTCCTCGCACCTTCAGCCTGCCGGCCAATGGGGAACCCGGCCCGGGCGCGGTCAGGAAGAGCTGGGCGGGCCCTGCGCCGCGGAGGCCCCCACCCCCTTAGCCGGGCGGGGCTCGGCGAGCGGCCGGCCGCGGTGCTAGCGGAGGGAGGAAGGCTGCCGGGGAACCGCACGGGCCAGTCCTCGCGGGCAGGGACGCCCGCAGGCTCCGTGCTGCCCAACGGGAGGGCGGCGGCCCACAAGGCTCTTCCTTCCGCCAGAGTCCGAGGACACCAGCTACGTGCCACACCAGCTGGCGGTCGGATTTCCCATTTCGCGCTGGGCTCCCGGGAGCTGTTCACCACGGTGGTTCTGAATCCGGCGCTGCGGAAACGCTCCAGGTAGGCGGCCGGCTCCAGTGGCAGCCCCGGCCGGCTGCTGCTTGTTCTAAGGATCGTCCGCTGTGCCGCAGGCTCCAGTACAACACGGGGGTCCATCTCCAGAAACCTCTCCCTTACTAGGAGGCCAGCCTCGCCAGTCCATTCCTGGAGTCCGATGCTAACTCAGTCTCGCTTTAGTATCGCTGTCATTAAAGGGTGAGAGCAGCAGAGTTAGTCATTTCTCATCCTCTTTGGACGGTTGACGCCTTTTGAACTCAGAGGATTCATTGCTCCCGAAATATTGATTACCCTACTGTGTCTTTAAACACGCCCTTGACACTCATCTTTTGACATATGACACAATCACCGGGGCTTCAGTGCTCCGATAAATAAATTAAAAAGAAAAGTCTCATCTGTCCCTCTTCCTTGAGCAGGAGCGTGTGGTGGTGGTAGTTCTGCAGACGGCAGCGCATCTACCCAGACTCTCCTGTCTTCTACCTAACCCATCCCATCGCCAGCCTTCACTCAGTAGTGCAATAAGTCACATTAGTGGTAATTGGTTTGTCAAGCCACTTTCCCTCAGAAAGTAAATCCACGGAGATGTGAAAGGCTTACAAATCCTGCTGGGAATAACTAAATAATAATTACACAAAACAGAAAGACCCGCTACTATTTCAGAGCATGCATAAAGCATGAAGAAGTGCGAGCAATCCTATGAGCAGGCATGAGCCTTCACCCACCTCCACAGGTCCCAAACCAGAGGCGTACACACACATACAGGTTTGTGAGGATCACTAATGGACAATATGTCAGAAAGAAGGAATTCATACATTGCTTGTTATAAAGATTGACTTCTAAACGAAGTGTTTGCAAAGTATTTCCACTCGCTTGGAAGAACTGCACCATGGGAAGGATTGCTTTCCATCATATCACCATAGGGTACTAACCAGAACAGAGATTTCAAAAAAGGTATAGATGATGACCCCAAGAAGGGTCATGCTGAAACACAGGCTAGAGATACAGAAACAAAGTGAAACTCTAGGTCAAGTTCAAATTCTGCAGTTCAAAATTTTGCAGGACTCCAGGACCAGCATTGTTCTGGAGCAGAAAAAGCCATTGTCTACAATGCCAACATCCCCTGTGTCCCAGCTGCACCACCTCCAATCCAACTCCCTGCTAACGGCTTGGGAAAAAGCCATGGGAAATGGAACAAGTATTGGGATCTCTGTCCCTCACATGGGAAACCTGGCTGAAGCTCATGACCCTCAACTTTGGACTAGCCCGAGTGGGCTGCTGTGGCCATCTGTGGGAGAGAACCAGCAGGTGGAAGATCTCTCTTTTAAACGTTGATTTTTGAAAATAAATAAATAATTTTTTTAAATTGTGAGAATCCTGCAAAGCTTTATGTGATCCCTTAAAATAATTGAAAGAAAATCAAATGGGTGAATGTTGTGGTGCAGCACATCAAGCTGCCATTTGCTGCCATCCCGTTATTGGACAGCCCATTTGCTTTCCTCACTCCTCTGCTTCTGATCCATTTTCTGGTTGATGCATGTGAGAGATAGCAGATGATAATGCAAGTACTTGAGCCTCTGACACCTTTATGGGAGACCCAGAAACATTTCTGGCCCCCTGGCCAGCCTTTGCTGTTGTGGGGGAGTGAACTGGTGGATGGAAGATTCTTTCTCTCTTTGCCTTTCAAATAAATAATTTCTTTTTAAAGTCTTAGTTAAATTGGATGGGGGATCCATAAGGAAGCATTTCTTCTCCCATTAACCAATGAAAAAGTCAACAACAGCTAAGGTGTGTGTTTTAAAAAGAGTGGATTGTTTTGCTGCTTTTTGGAAGCTTGGAGCAAAGCAGTAACAATTACAAGAACGGACAGTCTTTTATTACCTCTGATTTGCATTTATGTGATGATTATTCCAAGGAAACCAGATACCCTGCTTTCTAAGTTGAAAAGTGCTTGTAGTTCATCTAGCATGTAACATTGGGAAGGGGATTGTTGTATGGTCATCAAAGAAACAGATTGAGTAATCAAACTGTTATTTGTTGAATAAACATTAGATGACAATTTTTACAGCTTGGACTCAAGTGTTCAGAATGCTAACTAAATGTATCCAAACAAGAGAAATAAAAATATTCAAAGTTTTGAAGAACGGTGGGCATTTCTCGTTTTGAAGAGAGAGGTGGAGAGGATACAAAACTATTGGGAAACAAAACACTGTCTCATCTTTCCAGCATTCTCTTCCTTGATGATTCTCCTATGATTCCACATCATTAACTTTTATTAATATTTGTGAGAGTAATTACAGGATCAATATTACACTGAGGTCTTTCAAGTCATTTGAAAACATCTTTCAAAGAATTTAAATTTGAAATATAATTAATTTTTAGGATAATATTGAGCTTTTGGTTTATGGCTTTCCGAAAGAGTTCCAAGTAAAAGCAAACCACTTCTGTAGTAGATTTCTGAGGCTTTATTAAGCCAAATATTGTGCTTTTCGGTAACTGGAGCTAATTTTCACTGATTCTGAACTTCCTTTCATGTTATCCTACACAAATGCTTTGTGTATCACTAACAAAGAAAAAGCAATGTCATAGAAAACTGATACAATGAAGTTTTCACTCATGAATTTAATGTATGCTTATTTTAAAGATTTATTTATTTATTTTGTTACAAAGTCAGATATACATAGAGGTGGAGAGACAGAGAGGAAGATCTTCCGTCCAATGATTCACTCCCCAAGTGAGCGCAACGGCTGGTGCTGTGCCAATCCGGAACCAGGAGCCAGAAGCTTCCACCAGGTCTCCCACATGGGTGTAGGGTCCCAAGGCTCTGAGCCATCCTCGACTGCTCCCCTAGGCCACAAGCAGGGAGCTGGATGGGAAGTGGAGCTGCCGGGATTAGAACCGGCGCCCATATGGGATCCTTGTATGCTTATTTTAAAAGCTCTTTGATGATCATACAGATATTTGCCATGTATCATTCTAATGCAGTCATAGAGATAAAAATAAATTTAGAGCCATTGATTGAAGCTTTTTTAATTTCACATTCAGAATCTCACAATTCAAAAAGAGAACCATGGAGCAGACTGTTGGCCTAGCAGTTGAGATGACACTTAAGTTGCCCAAGTCCCCCACTGGGGTACCATTGCTGAATCCTCAGCTCTTGACTCTTGAGTGAAGCTTCCTGCTAATGCACATGTTAGAAAGCAGTGGCTCAAGTGATTGAATCCCAACCATTCCTGCAGGAGATATGGATTGTCTACACAGCTCTTGCCTACCCTCAGCTGTTGCAGTCTTTTGGGGCATAAACCAATGGATGGGAGTACTCCCAATCTCTGCCTCTCAAATTTAAAAAGGGGGGGGGAGGAAATGAACATTGTACTGTCTTTACTTACTTTCTAACTCATGGTTGTCAATTCCCAGGTTTCACCCTCACAATGTGCTCCTCCGAGTCAATTAGAACCTGCATAATGCTACGCTTTTTTGCCAAATATTTATTTACTATTTATTTGAAAGACAGTGTGATTGAGTCAAGGAGAAAGAGACAGAAAGGAAAAGAGAGAGATCTTCCATTTTTGGGGTTAGCTCCCCGAATGGTTGCAATGACCAGGGTTGGGACAGGCCAAAGCCAGAAGCCAGGAGCTCCATACTGGTCTCCCACATGGGTAACAGGAATTCAGGCACACAGACCATCATCTGTTGCCTCCCAGGTGCGTTTGCTGAAGTTGGATCAGGCATATTGAGTGACCAAGACTCAAACCAGGCCCAATGGCAACTTAACCCACTATGCACAACACTCACTTCACTACATCCAGACTACCAATATCACTATCAACATCCGGACTGCTGTTACCCTTTCTACTGCAATTGATGCTGATGTTCTTTTTGATATGCTTTGTTTTACCCAAAGTTTTAATATGATAACCAGATTCATTCTCCTTCTTCAACAGGTCTTATTGCTGGCATTGCTAAAGGGTATCTGAGACCAGTCATGATATATTAATAGCAATCAAGTCAGTATTCAACAAGAGGAATTTTTTTTTCCAGGGACTTTCCCATAGGAAAAGGGCTCAGGCTATGGTAACTGCATAGAAACTTGTGCCTGCTTTTAGACAATTCTTAATGTTAGAGATGTGAAATGTATAAACAGGGAACGGGGCATATTAGAATCAATAAAATACAGTATGTTGTTTCCCATGGGTACTTTTATGATGCTTGGTTTTGTAAATGGACAGGCTGCTGCAGGAAACAGAAGGGAGCAGATCCTAAGCTGGCAGAGAATGTCCTGGCAGACTCAGACTGCACAGGACAGATGAGGCTTGAGAAAACTGTGTCTTTCCATCACTGTGAGGGAGAGGGCAGAGCTAGAGTCAGCCCAGCTGCTATTGCTCTGCACACTGCCTTCATTGCCAAAAAGGAGGGAGGTTGGAGCCAAGGAGAAGTGCTAGAACTAACAGCAAAGAGAAGGCAGAAGAAGGTAGCTGGTGAAACATGGCCAGTGTCTGAAGGGGGCTGGTGATAAGAGTGCACAGTACAGGGCAGCGTTTGGAGCCATGCCCGACACAGGGACCTGAGGACTCAACCTTACTCATCATGTTTTACATGGAGACTTTATCTAGGATGTAACAGAGAAGCAGAGAGAAGGAAAATCCATGGCTATAGGAAAGTCCCTGGAAAAAATCCCTCTTGTTGAAATTGAGATGCTATGAGCTTGTTACTAATTACTTCATTTGTTTAATCACTAATTTGTCAAATATATATTGAGTGCCTATTATATGTCAGGTCCTCATCTAATCACTGGGAATAAATCAAAGAAAAATGGAAATGATTCTATTTTTATCACACTTTTGTTCGCATGCACAGGGAGATAAGAGATAAAAAAATGTCAGTTGTTGGTAAGAAGTAAAAAATAGAGGGGCAGAGATTGATGATGACTGTGATAGTGCAGTTGTGTGTGGGGGTATTTGCATGTGTGGAGGGCTTACATAAATTGGTTGGGAGTTCATCTGAGACAGTGACATTTGGCTAGATCCTTAAATAGATTAGGGAAGAATATTATTCAGGTCTCTACTACTACTACAAAAAAAGCTTATTGTTGCATCACTATAGAGAAAATGGTTTTATTTAACTCACAGTTCTGGAGACTTAAGTGCATGCTGCTGGCATCCACTTGGCCCTGGTGAGAACCTCATAGTGGATGACATGATGATAGGTGCATCTGCAGGAGCCAGAGATAGAACACAGCCACAAACCAGAGGCTGTGGAGTGACCAGGCGTGTCTTTTGTAACAACCTCCCTTGAGTATTGATACAGAAGGCATCCCCGAAATGACCTGAAAAATCTTCTACTGATGTCACCATCCTGAGGACCATGCCTCAAACCCATGAAAACTTGGGAACAAACCATATGCAAAGAATAGCACATGGTGCATTCCAGAAAAAGGAAACAAGTGCAAGATCCCCAAGGCAGGATTGCACTGTGCCTGATAGGCACTAAGGAGGCCAGTGAAGTTAAAGCAGGGAGAGTTTACAGAAATGCAGTAGATGAAATTGGGAAGCATTTAAATGCTATTTATTTTATTTGAGAAGCAGAGAGGGAGATTGAGAGAATTGCCATGCATTGGGTCACTCCCCAGATGCCTACAACTATTAGGGCTGGGAACCAGGAAGCCAATCTAGCTCTACCAAATAGGTGATAAAACTCATCAATCGAGCCATCATTTCTTCTTCCCAAGGTTTACATTAACAGGAAGCTGGAATAAGGTGATAGAACCAGGAACATATTGAAGGTACTCCAGTGAGGGGAGCAATCATTTTACTTGCCCTGGAAGTTGATTGTTTGATCTTCTAAGACTTTGAATTTGATTTTGCTTAAAATGAGGAACCACTGCAAAGCATAGAGTTCTAGAGAAGTGAGATATGACTTGGGCTTATTTTTACCAAAAAATATTTATTTGAAAAGCAGTGTGTGTGTGTGTGTGTGTGTGTGTGTGTGAGAGAGAGAGAGAGAGAGAGAGAGAGAGAGACAGATTCTCTCATCAGCTGATCCACTCCTCTAATAGTTGTAAAGACTGAGACTCATCCAGCCTGAAGCCAAGAGACTGAAACTCCATCCAGATCTCCCACATACGCATTAAGAGCCTAGGTACTTGGTCCATTTTCCACTGCATTCCCAGGCAGATTAGCAGGGAGCCAGATCAGAAGCAAAGCAACCAGGACTCAAACAGGCACTCTGATTTGAGATACCGGCATTGCAGGCAGTGGATTAATCTGATGCACCACAAACTAACTCCCTGACTTGAATTTTAAGAACCTCACTTTAGCTGCTGAATAGAGAGTAGAGGGGAACAAAGAAAGGTAGAATCAGAAAGATTGGTGAAGACAATATTGCTTTAATCTGAATTGTAGAAGAGGGTATTTGAGATCACACTGTTAGTGATGAACATGATGACAAAACTCTCAAATTAGAATCTATCTTGAAGGTAGAAGTCACAGTTTTGTGGAAAAATTGAACATAGTCAGCAAAAGAGTTGAGTTGAAACATATGATAGTCTTTTGCCCATTTTACAAGAAAAAACAAGATTAGGGAGGAAGAACTAGATCTTAGTTTTGGGTATTTGAGTCTAACACATCTGGCAGTTGAAAGACATGAATCTGGAGTCCAGAGCCAGGTGTGAGGTAGAGATAGAACTGTGAGTGTCCTCACCAGGTATATGGTAGATGTGTGATGGGTGATGGCTGAGCTCATTGAGGCATTAAGCGTAGATTAAATAGGACAAGGTCTGAGGATGAGCCCTGGAGCACATTCGTGGTTGCAAGATCTGGTGTATGGATAAAACCCATTCAAGGAGGCTGGAAAGGTTAGAGGGATGAGACCACCTGAAATCCTAGTAGCAAGGAAACATTTCATGGAAAAAGTGAATGATCCTAAGCGATATAGCATGAGGAGGGCTGATGGCTAACCCTTGAGTTTGCCAATGAGAACATGAAATTGTGATTGGAGTGGATTTCAGAAAATGAAAGATCAAATGGGGATATTTGGTGAGGATGAAATTGGAAGGTTGTGATGCCCAAGGTGGTGATAAAAGGAAAATGGCAAAAAGGGATACAGGGGAAGGAGAGAAATTTATTAAGAGCAAGAGACACTTGCATGGTTGTGGGAATGAATTATTCACAAGATGACAGGGAAAGGGCTGCAGAGAGAGGAGATGATTTGCCTAAGCAAGGTCCTAGTTATCAGAAAACAATAACCCAAAGTACAGTGCTTTGGCATGCTGAGTCCTGAAGGGCTTTGGAAGAGCCTCCAAAGCAGAAGCCCTTTTTGACATTCTCCTGCTCTCCTGTTTTCCCAAAGAGGGGTTGTGGAAAGCAGAATCCCTCTCCCTGGGAGCCAGCCATAAAATCTGTTTAAAAGTTGGCCATAAAGGAATTGTCTGAGCTATTTCGTCTGTTGGGGGATCATTAGAGTCTTGTTTCAGAAGGAGTAATGCCCTGGAAGAAAAAAATGCCACATAGAGCGGCAAGAAGAATATCAACAGGCAGGCCTTGCTAAGTTTGTCCTCTGTGTCACATAAAACTTTGATTAAATGCATCTGTTATACTCTTCTCTTGTTAAGCTGTCTTTTGTGATAGGACGACCAGCTGTGATCCTTGGGATGGGTGAATGGTGCTGCACTTGAATACAGACTGGGGGTTTGGTCTTAGAATGGAGGGAAGTAAAGACCCCTTGCAGGCACATTCATAGATATAACGATCTGATGTTTTTAGTGAAGTCAGAAGCAAGATCATTAGCTGTACCTAGGAATGGAGGACAAAGTGTCCTACTTCCAATACTGATAGTGCGTTAGAATTCCCTACAAAGTTTGAAAAGCATGCTCACATCCACCCCAACTGCGTCAAATCTTCTGGAGATAAGGCCAGGCACTGGCGTGTTTTTACAGGTGTCCAGGTGACTCAACAGGGAGGGCATTGTGCAGTTGCGGGAAAGCTGGTGAGATGAGTCCAGGTTTGTGTCCTGGTGTTGATGACAATTTATGAGACTGGGCACAACACTGAGAATAAGAAGTGCAGTGTTATGAGTAAGAGAAAGAGAAGGTCCAATGATATGCTCAGAGATTGCTAGTGAGAATAGAGAGATCTAGCCATTGAGGTGTTGCAGTCTAGGGATGTTTATGTCTACCACACTATCTCCAAGTGGTTATACTGGCAAGACCAGGGGAAGTCTCTAACTTTCTAATCAAAACCTAGATCCTGTCATCACTGACAAGTGTTTGTCACAAGGAGCTTCCATCCTGTGTTTGGGTTGGCAAGGAGTTGCAGCCTGGAGTCTGCCTGGCTTGCTTCTCCTCCCAGGCCCCTCAGTGGCGTAGTGGTTTAAGCATATTATTTGCCAAACTGACATTCCATTTCCTATTGCAGGTTTGAGTCTCATCTGCTCTGCTCCTATCCAGCGTCCTGATGATGTGTCTGGGAAGGCAGCGGGCCCCTGTTCACACATGGGAGACCCAGATGGAGTTTTAGATTCCTGACTTTGGCCTGACTCAGCCAGGACTCTTACAGGAATTTGAGGGAGGAACCAGCTGATGGAAGATTTTTTCTCTCTCTGTCAATTTGCCTTTCAAATAAATTTTTTTTTGATTGCAAAGTCAGATATGCAGAGAGGAGGAAAGACAAAGATCTTCTGTTTGTTGATTTACTCTCCAAGTGGCCACAATGGCCATAGCTATGCCAATCCGAAGCCACAAGCTAGGAGATTCTGCCAGGTTTCCGATGTTGGTCCAGTGTCCCAAGGCTTTGGGCAGTTCTCGACTGCTTTCCCAGGCCACAAGCACGGAGCTGGATGGGAAGCAGGGCCGCCGAGATTAAAACCGATACCCATATGAGATCTCAACACATGGAAGGTGAGGACTTTTGCTGCTAGGCTATTGTGCTGGACCCTCAAATAAATCTTAATAAAATAAAAAAGATACAGTCATAGCTGAGGAATACTGGACTAGGATTGTAAAGAAAGAGGTACAGGATAGTCAAAATTAAAGACTCGGAGACTTTATTGACTACAGAAATATACTTAGATTTGTGGTCAAGAATTTATTGTGAGGGCAGCATGTGGACAGTGGGCTAGGTCGCTGCTTGCAACATTGGCACGCCATATCAAACTGCCATTTTGAGTCTCAGCTGTGCTGCTTCTGATCCAGCTCTTGGTGAAGCAGCTGGGAAGACAGTGGTTGAATGGCCCAAGTACTTGGAAACCTATACCCATGTAGAAGACCAGGATGAAGTTCCAGGATTCTAGCTTTGGCCCGGCCCAGCCCTGACAGTTACAGCCGTGTGGAGGGAGTGACCTGAGCAGATGGAAGATCTCTTTCTCACTTTGTCTCTCTGTTGCTCTGCCTTTCAAATAAAGAAAATAAATCTTGTAAAAAGCATTTAATGTGACTTGTGCTATGACAACTGTGCTTTTCTTGAACTGCATGCAATTACCAGGAGCAGAGCCATGTTGACAGGGGTGTGGGTTTGACTAAAGTAGGATTTTGACGCATGTTCTGGTGTGGCATGAGAGTAATAATAGTAATAATGGACTAGAAACCTTTGCTGCGATGGAAGCAAGTGAGAATTTGGGGAAAGGATTGTGGGATCTTAAGGAAAAAGTCATATCAAAAAAAAGTCATATCCTAGGAATATTTCTCCTCTCCTAAGTTGCTTAGGTAATTAACGTTTCCATGAAGTAATTCAGGGCAGACAGACCCCTGCAGAGTAGCACAAACAGTTCTGATTAGTGTTTCAACTCACCTTTTCTTCTAGGGTTTGAAATCATTCCTTTTTTTTTTTTTTTCCAACAAGTGAACATTAGATGTTTAGAATGAAGAAAAATGTATATTGAAAGTCAGAGTCAGGCCTAGCATGGTCGCCTATGGCTAGAGTCCTGCTTTGCACATGCCAGGGTCCAATATGGGCACCAGTTTGTAGTTCAGCCATCCTGCTTCCCATCCAGCTCCCTGCTTGTGACCTGGAAAAGCAGTCAAGGACAGCCCAAAGCCTTAGGACCCTGTACCCATGTGGGAGACCCAGAGGAGGCTCCAGGCTCCTGGCTTTGGATTGGCAGAGCTCTGGCCATTGTGGCCACTTGAAGAGTGCAACAGCAGACGGAAGAACTTCCTCTCTGTCTCTCATCTTCTCTGTATATCTTACTTTCCAATAAAAATAAATAAATCTTTTAAAAAAAGAAAAAAGAAAGTCAGAATGTCACATTCTTAGATATTGGAATCATTTGGAGAGTGAGTGCTGACTCCAGAGCTCCATGTTTGTCCTACATTTCCTCCCTGCCCTCTTGCAGCACCTTGTCTCTTTAAACACTCGCAATCCCAACTCCACCTGTTCCCAACAAAGGAGGAGATCTTAGAGGCAACATCTCCGAGAATCCTCTGCCAGTACAGGGGAAGCTGCAGGAGGAGGTGGGTGTTTCATGCAAATGAAACACAGTGTTCCATATTGATTCCTGGTTGAATCTCAGGTATTCCAATGCACAGGGAGAGGGCTGGCATTGTGCCACACTCAGTTTAGGTACTACCTTCGATGCTGGCATCCTATATCAGATTCCCAGATGTTTTGCTTCCCATCCAGCTCTCTGCTAATGCATCTGGGAAGGCAGGGAAGGATGGTCCAAGTGTTTGGGCCCCTGATGTTCATATGTCCCTGGATGTTGTTCTGGGCTTCTGACTTGAGCCTGGCCCAAACCTGACTGCTGTGGCCTTTTGGGGAGGGAATCAGATCTCCTCCGTCCATTCTTTCCTTCTCTCTCTCTGTCGCACTGTCTTTCAAATAAATAATAAGTAAATCTAAAATAAGTACAAAAAAAACAAGCAGGGAGTGCTGCTCCCTGTTAACTAGGAGCCCTTGTCAACATTCCAGAATTCACAAAGCTTTAGGTACAGGTGCAATTTAAGATTTAACTGAAGCTTTAGGGTCAAATTCTATTTAAATTTAGTGAATTGAGAAATTGTTGCAAGCTTGATTTTAAAGCAACATCTGTGATTCAGATTTCATACTGTGGGAATGATAAGAGTTGAATGAGCATATGCCTATCATCATGGAATGTGTGTGTGTGTGCCCTGATTGCGGGGGAAAGAGAAGAGAAGCTAAGATGGAACACTCCATAGATGTCATGCGGTTTAATGCAACCTCCGTTCACTGCTTGTCTTTCTGCATGACCCTTTTTAAGAATCATTAATGTTGGGGCTGATAATGCCCTTGGTTTAATGAGCAATTCGAGCATCATAAAAAAAAACATTGGTCCCTCATGTTTGTTCTAATTGCAGAAGCAGAATTGCTGACTAAGGTTAGAAAATTTTCAGTAAGATTTAAACACAAACACTTTTCTGTTTCACTCTAACAAGGTCAACACAAGATTCTTTCTTATAACATTCCAAGTGCTAGTTATTTTTCATAAACACCTTTTCATTCTTTTTTAAGATTTACTTTTTTAAATTCTTATTGGAAAGACAGATGTATACAGAAGGAGGAGAGACAGAGAGGAAGATCTTCTGTTCGTTGATTCACTCCCCAAGCGACCACAATGGCCAGAGCTATGCCAATCCAAAGCCAGGAGCCTGGAGCCTCTTCTGGGTCTTCCTTGCAGGTACAGGGTCCCAAGCTTTGGGGCTGTCCTTGACTGCTTTCCCAAGCCAGAAGCAGGGAGCTGGATGGGAAGTGGGGCCACTGGGATTAGAAGCAGCGCCCATATGGGATCCCAGCATGTGCAAAGCAAGAACTTTCACCACTAGGTTACCACCCCAGGCCCAACCCCAGATCATTCTTTATAGAAGGCTTGAAAATTGAGATTTCATAAAAGTGATAGTTAGCTTGCATGTGTGCCGGGAACTGCGCTAACATGTAGATATGTAATATCTACTGTAATTCCCACATGTGATGAGTTCATGTGTTCTGGAACCAAAACTTAAGTTGAATGCAGAGGGAAGGAAATGATGTTCTCAATAACACCAACATGTAAGCATCCATCACATCCTTCTTCAGGTTACGGTAGTCTCACCGGGTTGTAGTTATCCAGTTTCATTGGCTAGTCAGCTGTGGATCAAAACTATTAAATATAAAATTTCAGACGTCACTGGAAGGCAGCATCTATGTTCAAGTCCTTGGAAGTGTAGTTAATTGTGACCCTGAAATACAGGAGTAGTGATACTGGCAGATCAGATACACCAAGGAGAATCTGTAAACTGCTTCTTTGAGTGACAAGTTCATGAGTTAGTTTAAAAACAGAAAGAAAAAAAGAAGTCATATGCTGAGGGTGCTAAGTAAGATCTACAGGTAAGATAAAGAAACCACATTCACATAAATTTTATTCTAGTCTGTTGGTTCATTTTTCATTATGAAAATGAAATACTTGAGGCAGGTTACTTTTATATAAAGAAAAGAGTTCTATTTGGTTTATGGTTGTGGAGATACAAGGTCCTGAGGTGATGGCTCGTCAGCTGATGGCTTTCTTGTGGCAGGGTCCCAAGTTGGCATAGATGGCAACTCAGACAAGATGCAGGAAACTTTTGCTTATGTGTGTCTGTCTGTCCAGTCTCTCTCATTCTTATGAAACCACCAGGACAGTCATGTAGGTTCCACCGTAACAACCTTATTCATAGTAATCAAAGGTCCCATCTCTAAACATCGTAGTTGGGTTAAGTGTCCACTGTCTTCATACTTTAAAATAGGGGCTAATTGTCAACACTGGAAGCTTTGGAGGGCACTCAGATCATTCCCAAACCAAAACAATGTGTTGTTATCATCGTCTGATTTTTTCTACAAGTTATCGTTATCAATCTTCTCCTGTGGCTAATTTATAAATTGATTATATGTATATGGTTTACATATGAATTATTTATAGAAAGTTCAATACTTTCTACAGTTTCAGACATTCACTGGATGTCTTAGACTATAGCCTCTGTGAATAATAAGGGACTATGGTACTTCCTTATGTAAAGCAATCACTTAAGCTGATGATTGTGGCATAAAAAGAAAGGGACTGATACAGCAATATCTTGTTCCTCATCCTTCCAATCCTTCTCATCGACAGTAGGACTATTGGTGGAATGTGTGTACATAAAAGAATAAAACTGTTCTGTTAGTTTTGTGCAGTTTCCACCATTCCAGTAAAAACAAAAAGTGTATGTCTCTCACCACTGTGGTTCTAGTTCATCCATGTGTGAATTATTAAAAGCTGGCATTACTCAATATAAAGGTAAACAGTAAAATTTATACTAGTAAGTATAATGTAATATTTTCCTTTATTTAGAATTACAATAAATATCAAATAAAAATGTCACAGGGATAAATATTGTGATGTAATGAATTAGTTAAACCACCACTAGGGAATCCTATATTCTATATCAAAGTGTCTGATTTGAGTACTGCCTACTTCAAGCTTCCCACCTAACTTCCTGATAACACACCTGGAGGCAGCAGATAGTGCCCCGTGTGCTTGGGTCATCTGCTGCTGCTTTCATAGATGCATTAGCAGAGAGCTGAAAACAGAGCAACTGGGACTCAGGCCAGTGCTTATATGGGAATGTTAGTCTCATAGGTGACAGCTTAACCAGATGCACCACAGCACAGCTCCCTGTAGATAATTTTTAAAGCTAAAATTGTATTTTTTGTGCACTTTATTAGATAGGTTGAGATATATTTCCAGTTTCACAGTGAAGCATCCTTTGGAATGAACAGGCAATGCTTCCATATAATTCTATATATCCATAATTAAAATAGACCCCAAAACTTCCTAATTTGTGATTTAACCACCTTCTGTTCAGTGACAACCAAAATCTGCCCAGTTATTTTCTTTTGTTCTACTATAAATTAACAGGAAAGGGAAATTAGCATTTGGGCATCTTGCTGGTGTTTGTTTTTAATCATGCTCTACTCAGATGTCCAAACCTAATTAAGCTCTTGACTTGATAGAACAGGGATGAGGTTAATTACATGTCACTGGCCACCATGTACTTTTTAAGCTACAAAAGGTTCCATTCAGAATCCATAATATATCAAATAAATGACATTTCATGACTATCTTCTATTTATGTCCAAGACACTGTTAAAGACCAAATTACTGACCATTTCTCCACTTCTTTTGAAGAGACAGCCTGTCACCATTTTGTCTCCTTTCAGGACTTTTCTCCAGGGAGGATCCAAAAATTTAAAAAATGATTCCAAAGAAACCTTCTTGCAACCAGTGGAATTATTTTTCACAGAATAGAGTTCATTCTTAAACAAGCTAATCATGGGTAGAAAATTGGCTTTAGTTCCACCTGATGAGTAATAACATGATTCATATTCTGAGTTCCTTATTATGAGCAATAACACAAGACAGTAGTTCCTCTTAAGAATGACTGGTGAGAGCTGCTGAGGCCTTGACCATCAATGCTTCTTGGTACTCACTGCAGCTCATTTTCACTCTGTGTTAAGGATGTACATGTGCCTTTTTGAGAAATCATGCAACTCTCCCAAAAACCTATAACTACTGCAAAGTCAGCCAGGATCCCATCTATCAACACTGTAACATTAGGGATTAGGCATCTGACACAGGAACTTGGGGGAACACATTCAGACCATAACACATGCCATTGTGTTGACAAGTGAGTTGGGAAGATGCGTAGACCCCCTAAACTCACTAGTGGAGAGGGGGCTTTGAAGCCACGTCTTGCAGTTGTTAGCATTTTTGTGAACATCTGTCATGAGCAGTGCTCTCTTTTAATGGATTGCCCAGTGGGTTTCATGAATTTGATTTTTGGCTGTGGTGTGATGGCCCGCAACTAAGAAAATGCGCTTAATTTTACAGACATGTTTATTGCTTTGAAAAAAAAGATCTTAAATATTACTAATATGTTGACTCCAAATATGGATGTTTGATTGATTTTCTTGGGCATTGTTTTTGAAAAAAATGGCCTAAAACTGTCTTGTTTTTTTTAGTCAATATGCTACAGTGATTTTTTTTTTTGATAGAAATAAAAGTGCTTCTTCCAACAGGGTTAATACCAGAAATACCTTTTTATGGAATAAAAGTGCTTCTTTCAACATGGCCAGTATTTAGGAATACCTTATATATTGGTTGTACAATAAATTTGTGTATGCTTTTTAATGCTCAACTTTATTGGGCTAGTGATTTGACACAGCAGGTTAAGCTACCACCTGCAACAAAAGCATCCTAAATGAATGATGACTGTAGTCCCAGCTATTCCACTTCCAGTTCAGCTCTGTGCTAATAAACTAGGAAAGCATGGCCCAAGTGTTTAGGCTGTTGCCACCCAGGTGGAAGCTCCTGATGAAGCTCCTGCCCATTGTGATCATTTAAACAACAGATGGAAGATTCTTCTTTCTTTTTCTCTCTCCCACTCTGTCTCTCCTTCTCTCTCTTTCCTCTCCCATCCTACGCTCTCTGCAACTCTTCCTTCCAATTAATTAAATGCATCTTTTTCATTTACATTCAACTTTTGGAGAATGGATTTATTTCTCATACAAAGGTTTTTGTTTACATGGAAAACATCCCCAAATCTGGGTTCAGGTTGCAGATGAAAACTTTATATTCATTGAGGAGACATAATAAGCATTTTTTCCTAAAATAAAGACCCTGCAGTCTGTGGCTGCTTTTTAAAGATCTATTTTATTTTATTTATGTAAAATTCAGAGAGAAGGGGAGAGACAGAGATGTTGCATTCACTGGTTCACTGACCAAATGGATGCGTCATTTGGGTCTGGGCCTGCCAAAAGCCAACAGCCAGGAACTCTATCTGGGTCTCCCATGTGGGTGGCAGCAGCCTAAGCACATGAGCCACCTTCTGCTGCTGTCTCAGGCACATGAACAGAAAAGGAGCAGCAGAGACTTGTATTGGTTCTCTAATAAGGGATGCTGGCATTTTAAGCAAAAGCCTAACTCACTGTACCACAATGTTGTGGCTGATTTGCTAAGATTCTGAAGAGGCAATAGATGCCCAGCCAAAGCTATGACTCCTGCAAAGCAGGGAGCTTAGAAGATATAATGGAAAAGATGTTAGAGAGCCCTTCTCAATCTCATGCTGGGGATTAGCTCCACTACAGTGGAGACCTGGAAGAGCATCTTATCAGACTCCTGGACACCAGTGGTTTAAATAATATAAGCAATGCTTTCTTTATTTTTGACATGAGGCCACAGAATGAAAAGCTGCACTTTTATGAATGGTCTCATGCTTCCATAGCACCCTGTAAAGAAATTTACACAAGTAAGTGCTCAGAGTGTACCCAGAGATCCTCTTGGCATTTTTATTTCATCCGGTTGTGTTACTGCCTTCTCTGAAGGTTTATCAAAATCCAGGGTCACTTAGAGCAGCAGTAGCTTCTAAGGTGTGGGCCGCTTGGGAATGAGCATTATGTAAATTTGTCTTAACTTTTTGTAAGCATTTTGTGCGCTTGCTCTAATAGATCCACTGAATGCTGGGTGATATGTGTTATGCTGCAGTGCTGATATAATAGTGCATGCAAACTCTACCTGCAAACTGAACACAAAGGTAGGGTTCGTTAACAGTATACTGACTGGTCATCAGGAAGCAATACTTTCACATTTTGTATCTCTTCAAGAGTGTACTACTTGCCTTTAGGCGTTCCTGTGTGTTTTGGTTTGTCTTAGTGAGTTCAATAAGGAATGTCTGTCATCACACCCTATTCATACATTTTCCCATTTAAAATAATTGGGGAGTGTCATAGTAGTTAAAGTTAACACTTGGGGTGCCCACAGTCCACACAGGAGTGCCTTGATTCCAGTCCCACCTGTGCTTCTGACTTCAGCCTCCTGCTCATGCATACCTTAGGGGGCAGCAGATGATGCCTAAAATATTGGCGTCATTATCATCCATGTGGAAGACCAAGGTAGAGCTCCTGGCTCTGGCTTTGGCCTCATCCAGCCCTGGCCATTGCAGCCATTTGATGAGTAAACCAACAATGGAAGATCTCTTTCTATATCTCTGCCTTTCAAATAATAAATACTTTATTTTTAAAAGGAGATAGAAAGGCCACATTAATTGTTCAGAGCATCTGGCTTCCAGCAGTGCATTAACGAATGTCAAATGAGAGATATCTATGGATCCTCTTACTTTGATTAGGGCTAAAATAAGTAGGAGGAAAAAAAAAAACAGTGTTTTGCTCAAACAATGTAAAACTGCTAGTAGACAAAGAACTGCTTTTCTGATCCAAACACTGGTTGAATCTTAAGATTAAAACTAAAACAATACTGGCAAAAATTTGAGCTCTTGTAGCTAAATTGTGGCTAATACTTCTGACATTTATTTGCTAAATCCATGTTGTTATTTTGAGTTCCAGTCTGAATCTACAATCCTTTGCAATGTAGCAACAGTTGTTTCTAGTACATAAAACTCATCTGTCATTAGTAAGCCATAGACTATTATATGCCTAAGTTGGAAATTACTACAAAATGGCTTGTAATTATATTAAAGTAATTTTTTGAAAGTCTTATCTATTTTTATTGGAAAGACACAGATTTACAGAGAGAAGGAGATACAGAGAGAACAATCTTCCATTCACTGACTCACTCCGTAAGTGGCTGCAATGGCCAGAGCTGTGCCGATTGGAAGAACCAGGAGACAAGAGCTTCTTCCGGGTCCCTCTTGAGTGTGCATGGTCCCAAGGCTTTGGGTCATCCTCACTCCTCTCCCAGGCCACAGGCAGGGAGCTAGAAAGGAAGTGGAGCAGCCAGGACACAAATGAGCACCCATATGAGATCCCAGGTGTGCAAGGTGAGGATTTAGCTATGGCGCCAGTGTGCTAGGCCCTATATTAAAGTAAATTTAGTGATATGGAGATTTTATTGATTTATGAAGGATCTACCTTAATTTTTTAATTAAAAAAATAGATCAGTATGGCATAGCCAATTAAGCCTCTGCCTGTGATGGCAGCATCCCATATGGACACTGGTTTGAGTCCTGACTGCTTTGCTTCCAATGTGCCTGGGAAAGCAGCAAGAAACAGCCCAAGTGCTTGGACCCCTGAATCCAGGTAGGAGATCCAGAGTAAGTTCTAGGTACCTGGATTTAGCCTGGCACAGCTCTGGCTGTTGGAACCATTGAGGTAATGAATCAGCAGATGAAAAAATCTTTCATTCTATCTCTCCTTCTTCTCTTTGTAAGTATACCTTTTAGATAAATACATCTTTAAAAATAGGTTATTCGATTTATTTATTTGAATGCAGAGTGAGAGTGAAAAATATTCCATTTGCTTTTTGGCCTCCCAAAGACTGCAAATGCCAGGATTGGGCTGAGGCCAAAAGTCAGAAACTCCAACTGAACTCCAACAGGGTTGGTAGGAGTTCAGATACTTGAGCCATCATCTGCTGCTTTCCCATGTGCATTAGCTGGGGGTTGGATCAGAAGTGGAGTATCTGGGACCTGAATAAACATTGTATGGGATGTAGGTGTCCCAAGTGGCAGATTAACTCACTGTACCACAATGCCTGATCCTGGCTTTTAAATATGTATTAATTAAAAATTTTGCAAATTCTAAGTTACAATATCAAATGACATTTCAAAAAGTGCCCTAGGAATAAAATAATTTGAACCCAGAGAGTAACGCTGCTGCAAATGTTCATGGAATGCACAACAGATTAAGATACTTTAAAAATATCCTGGAATACTCTGTTTCTTCTCCCGTATGCTGTTGATATTTTATTTTAAAATAACCAAAATCCCAGATAATAAAAAATTGAGTCATTTGAGAGATTGTTGATAATCTGGATGCAGCATTATTCTTGAATACTTCATGTGCATTTCCTACACATGAAGATATTCCTCCACAGGAGCAAATTGCAAGTTCAAAATCAGGACATTAACGTGTATACATGGCTACTTTTAACTCATGGGTGGTCTCGATTATTTCAACAACCCATCACATAATGAGTGGGATTGTTGGTCTCTTGGTGTCCTCCAATCTGGAACAGTTCTTCAGCCATTGTGTATCTTAATGACTTCAGTGCTTTCAAAGGTTACAGTTGTGTTCCAGAATGTTCCTTAGTCTGAGTGTGCTTGCTCTTCCCTCTTGATTAGATCTAGGTCCTGTATCTCTGGTAGGAATAGTACAGACATGACATTCTGTTCTTCTCACTGCCTTCTAAGATAAGACCTCCTAAGCTTTGTCCAGTTCCTGGTGATGTAATTTGATTACTTGATGAAGGCGTGATGGGTCAGTCTTCACTGTATTGGAAAAGTGACAGATGAGTGAGCATCAGGTTACTTTAGTTGCCTGTTTTGGTAAGGATTAAAGCAGAGGGAATGCATTGTCAAGCCATTGAGACTGGCCTGGTCTGGAAAGTTGACTGTCACTGCTCTTTGCTGGTTTCTTGAAAGATCAGATAAACAGTGGTTTGATGATGTGAAACTTCATTTTGATTTTTAGCCTGGTCAGTTGGGCCCTGATGTAGGAACCTAGACCAAAACAATGGCTTCTATAATTTTTATTTGATTTTAATTTTTCTGTAATATCATAAAGAATGCAGTCTAATCTGCCTTATATTTGAAACAGGATATTGGGGCAAGTAAATAGTGAAATTCTTGGGCAATATTGTCATATAAACAAGATATATAATATTTTATATTCTGCTGACCTTGAGTTTCTAATTGTTATGTTTTTAATTGAGTCCCAATTATTGTGATTAAAATCCCATTTTTTATAATTTTATGTTTAATAATTTAATTTATCAAAACTATACAGATTGAATTTATTTTGGTAGTTACTATTGAGAAATAAATAAATTTTCTAATTACATTTTTTTACCTTATGGAAGAAGTACTCTTTTAAACTTAAATGAAGAGTATCATAGGAGCTCATTCCAGCCTGTGTTAAACCAAAATTACTTAGACCCAGGGAATCTTTAAAACAGAAGGGTTTAATTCAGCTGTGACAGAATGCTATCCAGAAAATAGTACAAGTCCTACGACAAGTTGCAAAAACTTCTCAGAGCAATTCTGGATGGCTGTTGAAAGAATGTCCACTAGACCTAGAGCTAAGAATATTTTCATAGCAGTTAAGTTGTTAATGTTGGTACTACACTGGCCTACATGCTACAAGGTAGGATAATGCCAAAGGGAGAGGGAGCTTGGGATAAGAGAGTGATCCACAAGGAGCAGTAAGTGTTGGTTCTGGGGATTGGTTGGCATTAAGAATCTGGAAACTGGGCCTGCTGTGGTGGCATAGCAGCCCAAGTCCTCACCTTGCATGCGCCAGGATAACTGGATTCTTTTTCTTTGTGTCCTCCAACCTTCCTAATTAAATTAAGAACATCTCCAAGGTTTTATTTTGTCGTAAACCAACTTCCATATAGTCAGACTTTCATAGGAAAGAATGAAAGCTCCACAGCTCTGTAACTGGCTTTAGGTCAGGATGTATGCCACTTTGGTGCACGATGGCAGGTAAGATATCTTACACTTCACTAACTTTGTTGACTTTCTAGTCTCTTCTTATTCCATGATCACAGATTTCTCTGTTTGCCCTGGTGGTTGCCCTGATAGGTAGAGCAGGCTGTGGGTCTGGAGTTGTAAGTATATACAGAAATATTATGACAATAATTGTTCTGCAGCTCAGGGCCCTGGTCTTTTGACCTTGCTGTCTCCACAGATTGTTACCTGCTTAAATGTAAATTTTAAATGTATGATATAATTATATTAAAATAACTCATTTTATTAATTAAAAATTGAAAGAGACCACTATTTATATTGAAGTTCCTGCACCCAATAGACTAGGCTAAAAGTCAAAATGGAGTCACTCATGTTTAAGTTTCACGTCACCCAGCTGAAACCATGCCTGTGATCTGATATCAGAAATCAGGATTAGAGTGGGAACAGCCAGATTTGCCAAAAGAACTGCTGAATTTCCTGAACAATAGAATTGGTGTTACATTAAACTTCCCTTGAGTTAAACTCTTACACAAAAGAAGTAATCTAAAATAATACGTGGTTTAACTAGTCAGTGTATTTTATTTTTCTGTCCATTTCCTATCTTACAAGGAAAGTAACTTTGTTCACTTTTTGTTGTTCCTGCCTCTTCAGCTTTGTGAATCCAACTTGGTTCAACGCATTGGAGTGTGTACTCTAAGGAATGAAGTGATTCTGAATTCTAGAATGAATACTAAAGAAAGTTGAGATCATTAAATTGTTAGAAAAATTTGTCTTTTGACAAAGCCAACGAGAGTGGGCTTCCCATTACCACTGCAAAAACTGCTGCCGAGTCCTCTTACCTTAAAGGGACATGTGGTCATTTGATGCCATGGTTAAATCACTACTTGGGATGCCCACATGCCATATTGGAGTCCTGAATTCGAGTCCCACCTTTGCATCTTTTCCAGCTTCCTGCTAAAGTGCACCCTAGGAGGCAGCAGGTGAAGGCTCAACTGCTTGAGTCCCTGTCACCATGTGGGAGACTTAGATTGACTTCTAGGCCACAGCCTTTGGCCTGGTTCAGCTCAGGCTATTGTGGGCACTTGGGGAATAAACTTACATGTAGATTTGTCTGTGCATGTCTCTATCTTTGTGTTTCCAAGAAATGATAGATCATTGGTTTTGAAGAAAAAATATGCATGTTTAAATGTGCCTGCTTAGCTGCAGAAGAGAGTTCCCTCTGTCATCTCTTAAAGGGTGATGCATTCTGTGTGTCATGTTCTGCTTTATTGCTTATTTAATAATAAAACTGTCTTCTCCCTTTAGTGCCTTCATGGAGGATTGCTGGGTTGGGAGAAGATTTTGTTTCTCTTAATTATATTTTCCCGTCACCATGCAGACTACATGTTCTCTGTGGACTTCTCCAAGCTCTAAGAAGTTGCCATTCTGTGCTTATTCCTTAAGCTCTCGTCCTGCTTAAGTACTAATTAACCATATGCAAAAGTAGGAAATAATGAAATGCCTCACATGTACTATCTTGCAGCCTTTTTGTCACTTGACTTTGAAAGAGTTTATTAATGTTAGCCTATTATTAACTCCCCCCTCTCTCTCACACCTGGTTGATAAGTCTAAAGGGAGTCCATATATGTTGTTTATATAAGAAAACTAAGTCCCATTAAGAAATGACAATTTTTCAGAGTTTAAGAATTCTCTAAGTGCCACATCTTGCTGTGTCTTTTTCTCCACTGCCTTAGAAAAGAGACAAGATATAAGAAAGTATGAGATTCTATGCCAGTGACTCCAGAACCTGTGAGCCAAATGTCCCGGGAAGACCAACACGGCTGAGAGGTCAGCACTATCGGGAAGCCTGGGAAGGATGTTAATGAGGACTAGTCAGAGGAGAGAGCCAGTGTGTGGCAGGTTACTCTAAGAATGCACACAACAATGTCTATCCTAGGTTATGCCTTTACGCTGAAGACAATGTACCAAACTCTATTGGATTCTTCATTCATCCTCAGGACAGCCCTATGAGGTAGGTCTTACCTTCCTCATTTCATAATTGAGGGAGTGAAAGCCTAGAGAGATTAACCTGCCCAAAGCTGCATAGATATTTTCATAGATATCTGCATGCTCCAGAATATCCTCCTTAATCTGTAAATAATCTCACACTACCTTGATGGGATGAGGACAAAGTAGGATCCCATATCTCTATGCTTTAATTTCAGCCAGATCCTGTGATTCCAGGATACCAGGAAATCCTGGTGATGGAAGGCATATTTGGGGAATTTGGCTGTTTGAGTTTTGTGGAACTCTGATGTAGGTCAAAGGAGGTCAGAGGAGTGTTTTGTTTTGTTTTGTTTTGTTTTTTTACCACTCTTCTACCCTCAAAATTTAGGGAATCAGGCAACCTCAGATTCTGAATCAGGCCTTTGATTGCCAGATGTGAACTTGAGGTTCTCAGATCTCGCTGACAGTCATGTCCTCCCAGAACCCTGCTTCAGCCAAGCAATTCCTGCAGGAGAGAGGGCCTTGTTCTCACTACCTGACTTAGAACTGACATCCGCTAACCTGGCTGTGCCATGATGTCCCATGGGGAAATGACTGAAGGGCATCACAAGAAAGATCCAACACTTACACAGAATACCTGGAGCCAATTCAGCCATGCCTAGAGTGACAAAAACTCATACACAGGTCAATATTGCAAAATCAGCAAGTGACTACTTTCATTTTCAATGATAATAAAATGACAGTACCTACCAAAGTCTTAACCTTCGGTTGAGAATTAAAATGACAGTTTCTTGAAGGCTTTGCCAATGAGTAGCTCCTATAACTCTCTGCTTTAAACAAGAAAATACAGTTCTGAAGTTCAGGGAATGGATTTCAGAACTGATTTTTAATATTGCCATTCCCTACATTAATTCAATTTGACCCAGTTTTTGCTTTTTCTTAAGGTCAAAAGCACTGTGTTCATAGAGAATGAATGCTATAATAACTTGAAGAGCAGAGATAAAACCAGAAAAGTGTGAAAATGTTGAATTAATTGATGGAAAGCAAAGAGGGAGATCGCCTTTATTGTAGTAGCAAGACAGAGAAGTAATGTTTATGAAACATTTATTTTGTGCCAAATATTGAGCATACTATATACCTTACTAGATCAATCAGTTTTGTGTTGCTATAACAAATATTGAAGGCCAGCTAAATTTCCCAAAAGCAAAGCAAAACCAAACGCACATTTACTTGGGTCTCAGTTCTGGCTGCTAAGAGTCCAAGCAGCATGGCCAAGGTTTTGAGAAGACTCTCCTTGGACATATCATTTCACAGCTCACGGCAATGGCAAGACTGTGGTCCTTCTCTGTGTCTTATCACAATCATGGGGGCTCCACTCTAAAGACCTGATCTAAGTCACACCTCTAAACACAGCTGTCAGACCAAGTTTTCATTCTTTTAATACCATTACCATGAGGGAGATGGTCCCTGGATCTCCCTCTGCTTGGCCTATCTGGGAGGTCATAAGGACGTAGCATACCATGTCATTGGGGGATTCCCCCATGGCAATGGTCTTGACACATGAAGACCTTAACCTGGCCCTATCATCATACAGGTAAGAGTTGTGGGCTACATCACAGTTTCTCTTCTCTGTCTTTGGATGAGCTGTGATGGGAGTTCCTTAATCAGCAATTCTGAGAAGCCAGGTGTGGCCCATGTTATCTGCCTACTTGCATATTATATGTGACCCACAGCCTACCTGCCAGCTACAAGTGGTGAATGTGACCTGCAGCATATCTGTTAGTCATGCATGCTGTATGTGACCTGCTACATGTTTGGAGGGTCCAGAAAGTTAGACATGCCTTTCTAGCCAATTACAGTGTCATTGTTGGGTGGGAGGACTGTTGGGAGACACCCTTCTGCCTTCCCCCTTTCTTAGTCTAGATAAG
The DNA here is from genome assembly GCF_030435755.1 of Ochotona princeps. Classification (NCBI taxonomy): domain Eukaryota; kingdom Metazoa; phylum Chordata; class Mammalia; order Lagomorpha; family Ochotonidae; genus Ochotona; species Ochotona princeps. The sequence continues at coordinate 39,950,813 of NC_080841.1, forward strand.
TTTGTATTTGCTTTACAATAAATGCACATGCTCAATCAGATTGATTCCAGTGGTTCTTGCTGTGGAACACTTCCTGCCACACTCCCTCAGTGATCGTGGGGACCTGCTGGTCAGACAACCCCGAAACTAACACAGAACATTTGGAGATTAAACTGCATGAGTTTAGAGGAGATAAATCATATTCAAATCACTGCACTCTCCTCACCTAATCCCGGCAAAAAATCTCAGATACGCCTTGTTATTTCTTGAATGACATAGGAGGAAGCAAAGGCTATATGTTTTCCCAGCGGGAACATGAGACTCTGTTTCATGAGATCACATGGCTTCCTGGGAGAAAGACAGGAGGAGGACTCTCCAACTCTTTTTAGTTAACAATTTTAAAGGGATATTTAAGGAGGGATATAATCAATATATACAAAGATGCAAATTTCTAAAATGAAGCATTTGGTAAGTTTCTGCCTTGCTTCCATTGCTATGACTCCTGCCAATGACTAATAGAGAAGACTTCCACAACCCCGGGAAGCTCCTGACAGCCAATGACAGGAAGCCCTGTCTGTCAGTGTCCATGTACCCCTGTGACCGCTGCTCTGAGGTCTGTCACCACGTGGTAGCATTGCTGCACTTTGGAATTATAGAAAAGAGAATCACATAATATATATCTTTTTATGCCTGCCTTTTTTGGGCACAACCTAAGATTATGCAATTCAAATGTTCTGCTTTTTGAATTGATAATTTATTCCTTTTTATTATTGGGTTCTCTTTTTAAAGGAAAAGGCCACAATTTATTGACCTATTCTCCTCCCTATTGACAGGCAATTGTTTTGTAACTCTCTAGTTTTTGGCTATTAGTGGTAGAGCTGCTAAACTTTGATTGGGACCATGTTCCTGCTTCTTTTAGGAAAATATTCAAGACTGAAATTGCTAGGTGATAAGGTAGATGCTTATTGAACTTTTTAAAAGAAGTCTTATTTATTTATTTGCTTATCTGTTTGTTTGAAACATAAAATGACAGGTAGAGGAAGAGACACCGAGAGAGAGAGAGAGAGAGAGAGAGAGAGAGAGAGAGAGAGAGATTAAGAGAGAGAGATTAAGAGAGAGCGAGATATCCTATCTACTGGCTCACTGCCCAAACAGCCGTATTGGTTTGGTTGGACAAGGCTGAAGCCAAAAGCCTGGAACTCCGACTGGATCTCCCATGTAGGTGGCAGGCAAGCAAGTATTTGGGCCATCTTCTGCTGCTTTTCCAGGTGTATCAGCAGGGAGTTGGATAGGAAACAAGGCATCTGGGACTTTAGCTGGTGTTCTGATAATGATGATAGTGTTGCCCGTGGCAGCTTAATGTGATGCACCAGGAAACTGGTCTTTAATTTTTCAAGGACCTGTCAGACATACCTTCACATTATGGGTTTATTTGACACATATTTATCAAGCAGCTATGAGTTTCCAGACACTATTCAATGGCAGAGGCAGCAGTAAATAAAGTAGAGCACAAATATCTTCCCCAACTATCTGTCCCCAAGAGCTAGTTGGGGAAGACACAACAGACAAATAAGCAAGTTAAATATAGAATGTCAAATGGTGATAAGTGCTATAGGGAAAAATAAAGTTCTGAGGAGGAGGAGGAAGAAGCATCTGGTGTGTTGCTGTGTATGGTTAAGGTTAATTATCATCTTTAAAAATTAGAAAGAAAAAAAGAAGACTGGATTCTGCTTCTTTTATTACCCATAAGTCAGTTCATTTGATTTCACAACAGGAGATGGTTTGATGACCTCAACAAAGAGTTTAGAGAATCACATGACCTCTAAGTTATCTGTGAGTCATCCTTGCCAGCAGATGCAGAAGTGGGCTGTTGCATTCTGGAGTCAGGTAGCCTGGACTTGGATCCTGCCTTGGTTACTTACTGAGTCCGCATGGGCAAGTTAAGGCTTGCTATGAGTCTCAATTTTCTTACTTGCCAATAGAGCAATATAGATCATGATAAGAGTTATAACTTCATAGGTTTTTCTTTAAAAGATTTAAAAAAATCTATTTGAAAGGCAGAGTTACACACACACACACACACACACACACAGAGAGAGAGAGAGAGAGAGAGAGAGAGCTTCCATCCACTTACTTAGTCTGCAAATGACTGCAATGGCCAGGACTGGATCAGGCCACAGATGGGAGCCTGGAACTGCATCTGGATCTCCAAGGGTCCAAGAACTTGGACTGTCTTCTGCTGTCCTCCTAGATGTACTAGCAGGGAGCTGAAGTGGAAATGAAGAAGCTAGAACTTGAACTGGTACCATGTGGGATGCTGGTATAGGAGGTGATGCCTTAATCTGCTACACCTCAGTACTGCCACCTTCTCTTCTTCCCATTAGTCCCCATATCCTGCTTTTGACCCAAGATGTCCACAATGCCTGAAACACATTCTCATGGCTTTGCACAGCTTTGAACTGTTGCTTCTTTGAGATCACTTGCGCATTCCTTTCTGTCAGTTCTTTCTTATCTGTGCTGAACCACAAGTGGAATCAGCCCATTTTTCTTCAGTTCCACCCAAAATTTCAATTTCATGCAAAGTAGTTAGGTAACTGATGGTATAGGAAGATGAACAAAGAGATTTTATGTGATAGTGACCAAAAGACATATGTGTACATATATATATATTTATATATATATATATATATATATATATAGAGAGAGAGAGAGAGAGAGAGAGAAAGCGAGTGCAAAACGTAGGGGAGAAAGAGAAAGGGAGACAGATATTCTATTCATGGTTCGTTCCCTAAATGCCCATAAAGGGCGAAATGGGGTCACAGTCAAAGCCAGGAGCTGAGAACTCAATCCATGTCTTCCAGGTGCTTGATAGGAACACAGTTGAGGCATCACTGTTGCCTCCCATGGTCTACATTGGCAGGAAGCTGGAATCATGAGATGGAATTGAGTCTTGAATCCAGTCCCTCTGAAGAGGGTCATAAGCATCTTAACCATTAGACCAAACATTCAGCCTCCCAAAGATGTCAGATGGTCCCAAACCCTAGGAGAACAGGCATCCCCCACCAGAGCCTTTCTGACACTATACCACATTGTTCATTCATCCTGTTTTTCATCCATATTGTTTCCTTTCCCTTTATTCTCAGCATTTCTCCCTGTTAGGTTTTAAAATGCACTTAAAGTTCTTAGGGCTCTTATGTTGTTACATGCAGCTAATTCCTGCAGCCAAGTCCTCTTCTCACAATTAGTTTGCTGCAAGCCCAAATCCGAGGCACGATGAAGTATTAGGGTGTCCTTTATTTCCAGCAGTGTAGGAACAGGAGCAGGGGTGGAGCGGGAATAGGAAGGGAAACATCTCCTGTCATGGTGGCAGGATGAGGGCTACCAGGGCAGGGGAAGGGGCAGGATGGAGGAGGATGGGGAGAGCCAGGTAAAAAGGAAAGGGAAGAGAGAGGGGGAAGAAGAAGGGAGGGCCAGTGTGAGCTGTGTGTTGGCCCCAGGGACTGGTGACTGAGATTATCTGAGCCACAGGTAGGTGGGTGGGAACTAGTGGAGGGGTTGCAAAAGATTGGGGAGTGGGATTCTCTGGTAAGATGCCAGTATGCATCTGATTGGTGGATAACCAGAATGGCACGAATTTCGCGAGCTGATGGAGAGGGGAAGCAGGAAACAGTGCAGGGTCCAAGATGCAATGTTGGGATCACCCCTCACACTCCCCACCCCAAAGTTCCATTTCATGTTTCCGGAGAGCAGTTTCATTACCTCATTTGTTTTCCTATTTTCTAAACCTTCTGTTCTTGGGGTCAGTTCTTGGGGTCCTACTGGCTCATAAACACAGACAGTTCTCTCTTGAAGGTAAGTTTCCATAGAAATCGTGTCTTCATCAAAAGCTTGTGTCCCAAGATAGCTCCTTCAGCCCAGCATCCTGCTGTGTGAGGTGAGTAGTAGGATTTGGAGCAGGGGTTGGCCTTTCTCCAGAATCTTAGAACCTGAGTCTTCTTGTAGCAGGTGGTGTGACCCTCAGCATGGTTTTGTTACCAGGGCCAGACATTTAGTCGTGTGTTGGTCCTGCTTATAGCTTTATCTTCTTTTTCTCTCCTTGCCTTGCCTGGGGTCTTCTTGAGGCACGTGCAGTGTAGGTGGTCAGAGCTCAGGCAGCCCAGCCAACTGCTCTGTTCCTGAATTCTGTTCTTGGGCTCTCTTTGTATATTTCAATTTCTTTTTAATGCATTTCAGCACTAAGGAAGACTTAGCAGTTTTCTTTATGCCTTTTTTTTTTTTAGCAATTTGTACTCTTTTCTTTTGCTAATTTGCATTTGGAATCGTGCCTTGAATTATGCAGTTTAATTGTTCTTTTACTTCGCTTCTCTGTAATTGCTGAACTTTCTAATTTTATTTTCTTTTAAAAATAGTCTTCCGTTAATATCAATAACTTTTTAAAAGAAAGAAAAGAAATTTGAAAGTACATCAAAAGTTTGTGGAAAATGGAGTTGAAAGATAAAAGTATTAATCTTTGTGTATTTTTCCACATTATATTTTCCATAAACATTTTAAATATCACCTGTATTTATGTATAAAGTCAAACTAGGGCCCGGTGGCGTGGCCTAGCGGCTAAAGTCCTCACCTTGAACACGCCAGGATCCCATATGGACGCTGGTTGTAATCCTGGCAGCTCCACTTCCCATCCAGCTCCCTGCTTGTGGCCTGGGAAAGCAGTTGAGGACAGCCCAATGCATTGGGACCCTGCACCCGTGTGGGAGACCTGGAAGAGGTTCCTGGTTCCTGGCTTCGGATCGGTGCAGCACTGGCCGTTACAGCTTACTTGGCGAGTGAATCATCAGATGGAAGATCTTCCTCTCTGTCTCTCCTCCTCTGTGTATATCTGACTTTGTAATAAAAATAAATAAAAATTTAAAAAGTCAAACTAAAAATGAGGAAACTACAAAAAATGAGGAAAACTACAAAAGAGATGATCAATAATATAGAAGATAGAGTCTATGTACATGGATAGATGGATAGGAAGATAACATTATCATGATGCCGGATCTCCCCAAATTATACTGATCCCAATCAAAAGCAAGTTATTTTGTGGAGACAGAAAAACTTATTCTGAATTTTGACCCATGATAGCCAACACAATATTGGAAGAGAAGGAAAACAAATTAGAGAACTGATACTCCACAACTTCAAGATTTATTATTAAGCAACACTAATTAATACAGTGTGTGTGATACAGGCAAAAGACTAGACAAAAAGACCATGGTAGAGAGCTAATAAGGTAGCAGAACCGGGAGCCTGAAAATGGACCTATACAGTCACTTGGTTCTGCCAAAAGGAGCAAAGGCAGCAAAATGGAAAAAGGGTAATTTTTCTACCTAATGTTGCTGGGAACATCTGGATGTCCAAACAAAAACCAATGAATCTTGCCACAGATCTCACACTTTTCACAAAAAAAAAAAGAAAAAACAAACAAACAAAAAACTGAAAACGGATTACAGACTTCAATGTCAAACATAAACCCAAAGCCATATAAATAATAGGAGATGACATAGGAGAAAATCTACTTGATTTGGGGCTTGGCAATGGCTATTAATGATAGTCAGTGAAATAAAAACTAATAAATGGTACTTCATTTTATTATTAATTTATTTATTGTTTTCTGCTAATGTGTGTGGCAGGCAATAAATAATGGTCCAAGTACTTAAGTTCCTGCCATCCACATGGGAGACCCAAATGGAGGTCCAGCTCCTGACTTAAGCCTGGTCCAGCCCTGGCCATTGCTGGCATTTGCGGAGTGAACCCGTAAATATTGGAAGATCTCTCCCTCTCTCTTTCTGCCTTTTAAGTAAGATTAAAATATTTTTAAAAATAGACATTTTGAAAAAACTCCAGGTTTTGGAGCTTGTTATTAAGCAGATGAAAGACAAACTATAAGCTGGGAAAAATTGCTTTCAAAACACATATCAGAAAACAATAGGATACAAAATATACAAGCTCAACAAAGAGAAGATAAACTACCTAATTAAGAATATACAGAATATTCGTGCAACTAACTCAGCAAAGATACAGCAAGTACAAATATGCACCTGAAAGATGCTCAACATGTTTTTAGAAAATTACAAGTTAAAGCAACTTTAAGAGACCACCATAGTATGACAAGAAATATACATGTATTCTACTGCATTCTTCTCCTCAGGATAGTTTGGTACTTATTTCATGATTGTAGACTAGCTTCATTTCCAGTGTTGATACTTAAGCTAAAAGAATATTGCTTGGTTGTCCCACAGATTTAATACACACTATTTTCAACATTTTTTGTTTTCTAAATGTCATTTCAGTTTGATTATAATTTCTTATTGCACCCAGGAGCAATTGAGAAGTCTGGTTTTTTTTATCCAAATATAATGGTGTACATCACAAAATGTGTGTATATGATTTTTATTTTTCAAATTCATATAAATAAATACTTTTAAAAGAAGTATATTTGGGAGTCTGAGTGTTCTGTAGGTTATTGTTACCGTGAATGTTGTATAATACAATTGGATGGTGTTCAAAGAAATTGTACTGGGATATCTATGCTCAAAAGTGGTTAGGGTAGCTGTATAGCCTGGAATGTGGCAGTTTTCACAGGCTTTATGTGTGCATGAAGAGGATGTGTTTTCCTTAATTTTGAACTTGGCTGGAACTCTTACAATGTGCTGTTCAAATTTATATTGCCATGAACATTTGCTATGCTTGATTTACCAGTTAGTTTATCAACTACACTAATCTATAGGGTTATTTTTAAATCTACTATGACTGGGGGTCTAGCCGGGTTTGGTTGCGATAAAAAAACAGTAGAAAACACAAAATGCCAAGGCAAAATGGCCTGTGCCAGTAGGGAATGCAGCACCCAACCAGCACACCTCCCACTGGTTTAGGTGAGGGACTAGTGTGTGATGGGCAGAGCCGGGGAGAGCTGCAATACTCATTGGTTCCAATGGAGATCGGGGCTCAGAATAGATCCAACCCAGGGGTTACAACCACCAGCTGATCGGAGTGATGGACTGTGGCAGGCACTGTGCTTACTAGTAGTACATGTAGGAGCCTGGACTGGGAACACCTCAAAGTTTCTTTGGGGATTCCCCTGAACAAAATGGAGGAATCAAAACATTAACCAAGAAAAGATGGAAGATGGAGTAGATCAATCAACCACCTCAGCTATATGCTTGCAGCGGAAAACTGGACAAGGGGAAACTCTAAGATAGACAATGTCAATCAGTGGACTCTGCACCAGTCTCATCATACCTGGACTGTTGCTGATGATATGTTGGAGCTTCTAATTGATAGAGGTGATGCTCTGCTGGCTCTGCCTTCAAACCTGAGAGGGCCTCCCTAAGAGGCCGTTGAACTTGACTGGACAGTGGGATGCTGGACTCTGTATGGTGTGAGCTTGTAATTAGGGAATCCCAACGGAACCTGAGCTGTGGTTATGCATCATGGTGAAGGAATTCACCATGAGGGAAGGGTTTGGGGTGAAGGGGGTAGAATCCCAGTACCTATGAAATTGTGTCATGTAATACAATGTAATTAATGAATAAAAAAATCTACTATGACAAGTTTTATAATTTTTCTTCCAGATATATCAATGTTTGTTTTTTGAACTTTAAAGCTAAATATTAGATTCCTCCAAGTTCATTCTTATGAGTTGAATCTTTTATCATAATCATTATTGTTATATGTGGTATAATCTCAAGTAAAATTTACTTGCTTTAAAACCTATGAACTGTGAGAACTCACCAAGCTCAGTGAATTACACTGACCCCACAGGAAAATAATACCAACTGTGGTGTCATATGGGTCAAAACAGGTCCGTGTGGCACCAGATAACGGCCAACAGATTCTGACAAGATCAGTGCCACCAACAACCTAGCTATATAGGACACTTGGTATCTCCCTAATCCTGGGACCTGCTCCAACCGGAAGTGGGAGAAAGGTTGCAGAGACAACAGTGCAACCTCAGCACAATATCTCAGGAGGTAGAGAGTGGTGAGCCAGCAGCTGGGGCTGTGGAGACCATGGTGGAAATCTAACATAAGAACCCAGACCTGGAACTTGCTGGAGTGAGTGGCACAATTGGCTGCAAGCAAAGAGCTGGGTACCAACTGCAATAAGTAAAATGGAACTGTAGATCTGTGGGTGACACAGCTTAGAAACCTGTCTCCAGGAGAAGAATCTAATAACCAGAAGTACAATGAGCAAGAGCAAAAGAAGACATACAGGCAAAATGAATATTACTGAAGATTCCCCTGCAAAGGAGCAAAACCCTATGCCAACCTCAGAGTTAACTGCGGAAGACATCGAGAAAATGGGGGACACAGAATTCAGGAAACTTATTATAAAGCTTCTGATAAACAATGAGAAGCACATACAAGAGTTCAAAGGATTTAAGGAAGCAATAAAGCAAATCAAGGCTGATATATCAGAAATTAAGAACACAGTAGAGCAAATTAAAAGTACAGTGGAGAGTCTCCAAAAAAGATTGAAACAAGCAGAAGAAAGAATCTCAGGATTGGAAGATATTTCCTGTGACCAGAGGGAAGCAAGCAAAAGCTGGAAACAGAGCTGGATCAGGCCAAAAAAAGTATTCAAGAATTGAAAGACACTATTAAGAGACCAAATATAAGAGTTATGGGAGTCCCAGAAGGTGCAGAAAGAGAAACTGGTTTTACAAATATATTTAATGAAACAATAAGGGAAATTTTCCCTAATCTGGAGAAAGAATTGGGAAACAATATCCAGGAGGGGCACAGAACTCCCAACAGGCTTTACCCAAAGCGATCTTCACGAAGACACGTGATCATCAAGCTCTCTTCAATTGAACATAAGGAAAAAATCCTTAAATGTGCACGTGAAAAAAATCAATTGATATATAAAGGAATGCCAATTAAACTCACAGGAGATCTCTCACAGGAAACTCTACAGTCAAGAAGAGAATGGAGTGACATATTCCAGATTCTAAAAGAAAAAAATTGTCGGCCTAGGATAACATATCCAGCAAAGCTTTCTTTTGTCTTTGAAAATGAAATAAAATTCTTCCACAATAAAGAAAAGCTAAAAGAATTTGCCTCTTCCAAACCTGCCCTACAAATGATACCTCAAGATGTTCTCTTGACAGAGGAGAGGAATAGCGCCCACCAAAACCAAAGACAAATGTGAAGAACATCCCAGTAAAATGACAACAGAAGACTAAATCAATCAACAACCCATTCCTAAAATGACATGACCAAATTACTACCCATATATATTAACCCTGAATGTAAATGGTTTAAGCTCAATCAAACGTCATAGATTAGTATACTGGATTAGAAAACAAAGCCCATCTATTTGTTGCCTACAGGAGAAACATTTTACCAACAAAAATCATTGGAAACTATATCTCATGGATTTTAATTTTTTTGTTTTTGTTAGTTTCATCTCTTCAAAGCAGTGTCTTCTGATTAAATTCTTCAATGACTCATAGATCATACAGTAACATCATTTTCTTCAAGAAGGCTCTTGATTTTCTTTTTCATTTCTTCAGCGACACATTAGTCATTCAGTAGCATGTTATTTAACTTCATGGTGTTGTTAATTTCTTCTTCCTGTTGTTGATTTTGTTTTGTGACTTTTCATTTAAGGGGATGTACAGTAACTGTGTAATGGAGACTATCATATCCAGATGTGAAGAAACAATGTAGTATGCATCTCTACTTCCAAATATGGACTTACAATGAAATTGTTTACTATACTTTGACAGTAGGATGCAGGACTCTCTGCCATTGTCCATGCCTGCAATGATGGACATATGACTGTGTACGAAGAACTATACTTTAGTAATGATATAGGGGAACTAGGTGGGGGGGGGAGTTGGCGAGGGGATAAGGGAAATGCCAGGAGCCTCTTTAACTATCATAAAATGATAATAATAATAAATAATAAATAAAAAGATAAAAATATAACCTATGAACTTTGAGGACCTAATATTCATCCACTGCATGTTTTATCATTCACTGACTTTCAATAATTTGTTTTTGTGTTTCAGATATACCTCTTAAAATAAACATATACATCGATTTCTTTTAACACATTTGTACCTGTATAAATTTACCTATAATCTCTTTGCTTACTACTCTATTGTGCCATAAGTCTTCCATCTGGGAATTCATTTGGGAATTCATTGAATTTCTTGGGATTGAAAATAGATATCCTTGGGGCTTGGTGGTGTGGCCTAGTGGCTAAGGTCCTCGCCTTGATCCCATATGGCCGCTGGTTCTAATCCCGGCAGCTCCACTTCCTCTCTATCTCTCCTCCTTTCAGTATATCTGACTTTGTAATAAAAATAAAATAAATCTTTAAAAAAAAAAAAAGAAAATAGATATCCTTTTACAATTGGGGATAATTTCATCTGTCATCTTATACGGTTCTCCCTATCTGTTGTATTACATGTTCAGACAAGGCTATAATCTATCTATCATTTTAGCGTCTTTTTTCTATCTATTTATTCATGATTTATCTCTTCTTGTCTCCCTAAGTGCATTTTGGAAACTTTGTTAGCCCTATCTAATCTGCTGGCTAATCCATCTATTGAATTTTCATTTTGTTTATCACTTTCTAATTTTAACTGTCCTATTTGTTTTGAAATAGCTTCAGGACTATTTTGTGAATGCATTTCTCCTAGGTTATATTTTAAAGTTCTCTGAAGAATCTTTTCAGCTGCCTGTTGATTCTGCTGGCTCTCACACAGGGCATTTCTTTGAGGGGTTTGCGATTTGTGCTGTGAGCAGCTTGTTTCCGTGGGTCATTTTCTGCAGAAATTTGTTGGGACCTGTGTTGTTGTTGAAGTCCAGCATGGAGGATTTGCATTTGCTCTCTGCAGTGTCCTGAAAATGTTACCAATCTGACCACTTTAGACCAAGTTAGCTACCCGTGGCTTTTGGTCATCACAGAGATCATGCGAATTTGGACAGAACACTTGTGTAGTACGTATTTTCAAGGAAATACTTTTTTATTTTCCCCAACACCAAATCTAGACCAGTAAGTTACATTGCTTTACTGTCTGTACATGAAAGTTTATTTCTAATTTATCCTAACATTTAGATTAGAGCTGTTTGGGGTTCCAGCCTTAAACAGGTGTTTAACATCAAGTTCCTCACTGGAGTAGCTCCTAGGATTTTCATCTGGCCTCCCTCACTTATGTACTCATCATAACAGAAACTCAAGTGTTGTCATTTTCAGCAGAAACCTTTAAGTGAAAGCTAGCTCGGCAGTGGCCTAACTCCCAAACATCCCTAATTTTGTTTTGTTTTGCATCTAAATAGATTTTTGTTTTGATATTCCTCAGTAATGCACTTAAAAGAAAATGACCAGGCCCAGGGCCAGCATTATGTTATAGCAGGTTAAGCTTCCACCTGCAATGCCAGCATAACATGTAGAAGCACTGGTTTGAGTCCAGCTACTCCAAGTCCTGACTGCTCCAGGTTCTTTTATTTTTTTCAGTTTTAATCGCTCATTTTCTTTATTATTATTATTATTAGATAAGGTGACCAAACCTTATGCATCTCACAATATAAATTTAGGAGTACAGTGATACTTCCCACTCCACCCTCCCTCAATCCATCTCCCTACCAATGCTCTTTGGAAATTATAGGATAATGACTATTACTTGAATCCTGGCCGTGTGTGTGGGCAATCTGGGTGGAATTCTAGGTTCCTGGCTTTGGCCTGCTCAAGCCCTGGCTTGATTGGCCATTTGGGGAGTGAACCAGTGAATGGAAGAGCTCTTTCTCTATGTTATACTGCCTTTCAAATAAATAAATTAAATAAATCATTTTTAAAAATAAAATTTTAGTACCGGGCAGTGGGGTTATTTTAATCATAAGGATGGGTTAGAGCATCTACTCTGCCTATTGACAGAAATAGAAATCTTGCTTTTGATATTGATAGAAGCTCCTTGGCCACTCAGTGTTTAAATCCAAAGAATCCTTTATTGACTCACACACACACCTTTTCTCCATGACAATTTCCTTTGATGGAAACCATAACAAAGTTTTTCAAAAGTTACTTGCAGTGGCATTTCTGGTGTGTTATTTGTCACAAACGAAGGATTTATTTTTCGAAGCGACTCTCTGGAGGAGGCAATTGATGGCTCTTACGTGAAGGTTAAGACAACCTGATAAAATTCCACAAGCTCACAGATGAACTTTCCAAAATGTTCCGAGGAGAATAATATGTAGGTTTGTAATGAGTCCTCGAAGCAACACCATGGCGGCCAAGAATAGCTCCGAGTGTTTTGAATCCTACAGTTAACCTCTCTCCTGAGATGCAGCATTGCAGTCTTTCACAACCCAAGAGCGTGATTTATTCAGCCCTCAGTATTATGTGAATCAAAATGGATCAAGCTCATTTGAAATGCAAATGGGACTGCAATCTAATTACAATTGTCCTTGTGATTTTTTGGTGTGAAACAGCATCCGATGGAGATTGGAAATACCTGAGCTACAACAGTAAAACATTTTGGACTTAGGTGGATTGTCTTTATTTTATAGAATCATTTACTTATTTGAAGGGTAGAGTGACAGAGAGAGGTGGAGACAGGTAGGGAAAGAGAAAACAAGATATCTTTCATCTTCTGGTTCACTCTGCAAATACCTCCAACAGTCGAGCTGGCGCAGGCCAAAGCCCGCAACACTCCCTCTCCTTCCCCCACACAGATAATGGGAAGCACATCACTTGAGGCAAACTTGGCTGACATTTATTCTCTCCTTTGTTTGACAAGTGTCTTGCTGCAGAAGCGATGAAGGTATGATCCCCCTATTGCAGATGGAAGAGGGTGATGCGGAAACATGACAGTTATCCTGTGGAAGAAATGTTCCACTCAAAAGGTTTAATTAGTGTGGTCTATTGATTGGGGCCCATCACTGAGCTCCTCAACCCATATTGTGATATGTGGGAAAGTTGTCCACTTTATATAAAGTAAAAAATAATAGGAGAGACTAGTGGTGGGGAGGAAGGATATGGGGTTTGTGGGAACTCTGTGTTACTACCTCACATTTTGCTTTGCAGATTTAGATTCATTCTGAAATAACATGTTTAAAAATATGTAAGGGTTGCTTGTAGATGTTTCCTAAGGACTCTTAGAGGCACAACATGCACTTTGAGTCATGGGAAAGGCATTTGCTTTGGTGACAAAGTAGCGTCTCCTTTTTTTGTAGTGTGTTCTACTTCAATGGGATGCCCATGATGTGACAGTGCATCAGCTCAAGACTGCTACCCCTGCTATCGCTGTCCACATACCTACTGCATCTCACAGTGCACACTCATTCACACACACATTAAAGATGTGCACAGGGGGCCATACCAGCACTGTTTTTCCCGGGGGCCATTTTCATGGAAAGATTGAGCCCAAATTCTGGCACTTTTAATTTCAACTACTGGCCAAGACATCTTGGACAAATCAGTTGATTTCTCTCCCAGTCTGTTTCTCTGCATAATAGCTAGTACTGCATCCAGAGATGACGTAATGCTAAACGACATGAAAACAAAGCCTATACAAGTGCTGGTAAGTTTATCATTAGTTTACAAGCTCTATTTGTCAATCTCTATCTAGCTGTCTTTGCATCCATCCATCCATCATCCATCCATTCATCTCTCATAGCAGGTGATTTTTAGGAATGGAACGTAGAATGCAATAAAGCAAAAAAAAAAAAAAAAACCCTCATTCCTAAAATGGATAGACTCAAAATACACCCCTCCTACTCTTTTACGCTTGATCTTTCCAGTAAGTACTCCAGCACATTACAATGCCCATGTTCCAACTTGGCAAAGAATGAAAGGACAACAATGTGAATGTGTCAGCTTGTTCCGTGGGAGTGACGAATCCACTGGTGGGCATAACATTTTAGGCAGATACAGGCTTTCTGACCAGAAACTCATTTTGATTCAGGTTGCCTCATCATAGGATTTCTGTATTCAAACGTTAGTGTGTTGTTGATGAGGGGAGTATATTTACTAGCAGGGATGATGGTGGGGAAAGGGTCATGAATAGCAGCAAAATCTGAATTGCCTGTGCAAGCACCATGCCCCTTCTGAGAGTCAGAAAGCACATGTTTTCATGCCTGATATGTGTGACTCCACCACTTGGTCACAAGTAATTAGGCCATGGGTGGGTGCCCTTCCCAAAGCCAGATGAGTTAGAGATTAACCTGTGGTGTTTAAGGTCGATGTCAGCAGAACACTGCAGCTTGGATGATGTGGACTGATTCAAAACATATCCTCTTTCAAGACTTTTGAACATGAGATAGATACAAGAAAAGCACCTTTTCTAAAAAGATTTATTTATTTATTTGAAAGAACTAGAGAGGGAGAAAAAGAGGAGAGAGAGCAACGGAGATTTTCCATACACTGTTTCAAACCCCAAATGGCTGTAACATTCAGGGCTGGGCCAGATCTAAGCCAGGAGCCAGGAGATTCTTCTGGGTCTCTCACATGGGTGCAGGGTCCCAAACATTTGAACCATCATCTACTGCTTTCCCAGGCACATTACCAGGCAGTTGGGGCAGAAGTGGAAGGGCCTGGCATGATAGCTTAGTGCCTAAATCCTCACCTTGCCTGGACTGGGTTCTCATATGGGTACCAGTTTGTATCCCAGCAGCTCCACTTCCCTTCCAACTCCCTGCTTCTGGTCTGAAAAAGCAGTAGACGATGGACTAAGACCCTGGGACCCTGCACTCGTGTAGGAGACCCAGGAGATGTTCCAGGCTCTTGATTTAGGATAGACTCAGCTACAGTCATTTGGCCAGCTGGGGTGTGAACCAGCAGATGGAAGATCTTTCTCTCTGTCTTTCCTTTTCTATGTAAATTTGACTTTCCAACAGAAATAAATAAATCTTTAAATCTTACTAAAAAAATTGGTGGAGCAGTTAGCACTCAAAACCACACCCATGTAGGGTATTGGCACTGCAGATGACAACTTAACCCACTCTGTCACAGCACTGGCCTCAGGAAAAGCACACTTATGGGCAGCAGGATCACAGTGACAGAGAGGAAGGACCAGAAGAAGAGAACACTGGAAGATTGTGGTGGTCCCATGTATAGACTGTAAAAAACATGGCTGGCCTGAAACCATCTATCAACTTTGACTTTCTTTTTAAAAGACTTATTTATTTTAATTGCGAAGTCAGATTTGCAGAGGAGGAGAGTAGAAAGATATTCAGTCTGCTGATTCACTCCCCAAGTGGCTGCAGTGGTCAGAGCTGAGCTGATCCAAGGCTGGGAGCCAGGAGCTTCTTCCAAGTCTCCCATGCAGGTGCAGGGTCCCAAGGCTTTGGGCCATCCTCCACTGCTTTTCTAGACCACAAGCAGGGAGCTGGATGGGAAGTGGAGCAGCCAGGACACAAATGAGCACCCACATGGGAGCCCAGTGCATGCAAGGTGAGGACTTCAGCCAGAAGGCTACTGCATCAGGCCCAAACATTGACTTTTTAAAAGGTGTTTTGGTTTCCATGCTGTTGAATTTTGGTAGAATTGTTCTTGAAATAAAGAACAAAGCTCCCTAATCTTAGCTGTCTGATTCAGACTGTGTATGTTGCTCAACTGCGCTGGCTGCAGTGGGTCAGTTTTCCTAATCAATTTGACACTGTGTTGTAAAGGATTAAAAATTTGAGTATGTAGGATCATATTAGTATGTGAATTACTGAGACAATCTAACAACTTTTCATCCTTTGAAGATAATGGTACTTGATATCCTCTTAGGGAAAATGTGCTGGGGTACATTTTAAAAATGTGTTTATTTATCTTCATTTTATTTGAAAAGCAGAAAGAGGGAGATGCGTACATACGCGCGCGCGCGCACACACACACACACACACACACACACAAGTGAGAGAGAGAACACTTTTTGTAAGTTGCAGCTTTTCTCCTGAAATGCCCAAATAGCTAGGGCTGGGCCAGGTCAAAATCAGGAGTTAAGAATTCAACCCAGTATGTTCACATTAAAGGGCAGGGACCCAAAAACTTACATCATTACTTTCTGCCTTCCTGGGAGCACATCCACCAAAGCCAGACAATGAAGCAGAGTCTAGTCTTGAACTAGGGCCCAGATATGGGATATGGGATGTGATAGTCCAGTGGCTTTAATTGCATGTCAAATGCCCATCTCATGCCTATAATTTTAAACCAGAATGCCACTGAATTAGCTAGTTAGGAAAAAAAGAACAACCTCATGGTTTCTTAAATTTGGTTTACATGCATCAAGAACTGTGTACAAATTGTAATTGTATGCTGAACTTCAATACAACCAAAAGAAGGAAAACAGAACTTGAAACGTCATCAAAGAAGATGCACATATAGCCAAAAAATGCACATGAAAAGATGTTCAACATCATGTAAATAGGGAAGTGCATATGTAAACAAGGAAACATCTTAAATACGTATTCATAGGGTCACAATCTTGAACATGGACATCACAAAATGCTGGCAGGGATATGGAGCAACAGGAACTCTTACTGCTGGTGAAAGAGAACAAGTGAGAATGTTAAATGGTACAACTACTAGGAATGAGAATTTGGCCATTTTTCTAAAAATTAAGCATTCTTTTACCATATTATCCAGCAATCACAGTCCTTAGTAATTACCCAAATGAGTTGAAAACTTATGTCCACAAAACATCTGGTCATTTCATAATCACTGAAAGCCAGAAGCAGCCATGATGTCCTTAAAAACGTACAAATTGTGGTGTATCCATGAAGTAGAATATTATTCAACAATAACAATAAATGAATGCCAAGAAAATGATGACTAAACATAAAATGCTGTTCTGGATAGAATGATATGAGGTGTAAGATGTTGGGATTCAGGTCTCACTATCTCTACATATGGCATCTTGGAATTTGAAAAAATGACACAAACCAGAAGGGACTTATCCTGGTTCCCCCTTCTTCCTGAAGCAGGTTATGAATTCCAGGAGGGATTTTTGTTCTTGCCTTGAAGCAGGGTAGAGACCCCTCTGCATCCTTGCCTCTGAAGACACAGGGACACAGGTAATATTCTGCACTCCAGACTTTGCTCTACTTCCCCCAATTTATAACACTCCATTACAATTTTCCCAATAATGCTTTTCGATAAATATACACATCTTCATCAAATGTAGCATAAAAAGTACACAGATTTGGGTATACGTTGTGGTGCAATGGACAAAGCCTCATTCACTGGGAAGGCAGAAGAGGTTGGTTCCAAGTTCTTGGACCCATGAAAGTTCTATAAGAAACCCAAGAGGTCCAAACTCTTTGTTTCAGTCTGGCCCAGGCCTGGCCAGTGTGGCCAATTTAGATATGAGCCAGTGGATGAAAGATCTCCCTTTCTCTTTTTGACTCTGCCTTTCAAATACATAAA
The DNA here is from genome assembly GCF_030435755.1 of Ochotona princeps. NCBI lineage: Eukaryota > Metazoa > Chordata > Mammalia > Lagomorpha > Ochotonidae > Ochotona > Ochotona princeps. Next base: position 39,968,198 of record NC_080841.1, read on the forward strand.
TAAACCTTACAACATCCCTCCAAACACACACACACACACACACACACACACACACACACACAGAAAGAGAGAGAGAGAGAGAGAGAGAGAGAGAGAGAGAATTTATCCATTTCATAGGTCCCTTGTTCCCTTGTGAAGACTCCCCATCATGTAAAATTTATAGTAAATCAATCTTGCCTGCTTTTTTTCCTTGTTAATCTGGCTTTTGTTATGAACCATATAAAGGATCAAGAAGAAGTTATTTTTCAAGTCCTGCCAATGGAAATTGGAGAGGGAGAAGTAAGGTGGCAGTTGGGAACCTTTTGTACTTGGAAAATCTATCTCCAAAAGTAAAATCTGTTCATTAAAATAACTTAAAAAAATAAAGTGCCCTTGGTGAGCTTAAAATAGGAATGAACAATATTTTAATTTGAGTTTCCTAACTCACTTTTTTTTAATTCAAATGGTTATTTATAAATTAATTTCATTTGGAAAGTGTTATCTGATTCTTTCATGTTCTTCTTTCCCCTGAACTCAGAAACTTTGACTGAGCCTCTTGGCTTCCCCTAGCCATATAGGTATCTGCATAGATACAGTAAAAATCCACCTTCCTACTCTCTTTTCCTTTTTCTTTACCAAGATATCTTGGGGAAATTATGCAAATAGGAGCTGTCATGTTGGAGAAGGAGTCTTACTGAATCCAGAGTGACAAGCCACTTCCGGAGCAAAGCTGACTTGACTTAGGGTGTCAGTCAACTCTTAACAAAGCTTTTCTGTAAAAACTGATTAGAACCTAGCTTACGGGTGCCAGGCAGGATCCGCCCCTTAACAAGCCTGCCAGAACTGTAGGGAAACCAGGGAAGAAGAGTTTCTGAGACTTAGTTTCTCACCCTCAAGGTAGCAAAGAACAGATTAATAGAAATCTGGGACTTCTCATGAAGCCTTTATGCTGACCATTAACTTTGTGGCCTCAGCACTTGTTCGGTAATGTAAAATTCTGAATATGCAATAGCAAACTAGAGCAGTCCTTAATGGGTAGCAGTTTTGATGTCCCTATGGAAATAAGTGGGCCAAACCTAAAGCGTCAGCCTTTTCTGGAGTGTGTATCATTGTGAATGCCATTCTTTTGTAGTCCAAAGTAGTCATTTTTGAGATGATTGTGGGAAAGGGTGAGAAGGACACAATCAGGAAATACTGCGCTTGATTTTAAAATGAAGAAATGTTGCATCTTTACTGTACCGCACACCATCCTCTGATTTTTGACGTCGTGAACTAGTTCATCCACTGTGGGCAGTTTGGATTATATCCATGCAAATGACTCTTGGCCACAGACATGATGATACATTTGGTCTGATGGAAGTACAATTAATTTCTTCCCCACCACAAAGAAAAAGCCAGTTTTCCTTCTATTAAGCAAATTCCCGCCACTGTTGCTGATTGCCTTTGTATGTATTCAGCTCTTGGGATTTACCTTTTAATTGATTGTAGCCTGCTATTGTTTCTCAGATTAAATAGTTGGCAAAATAAGTAGACTCCAATTTAGAAAGTGAAGAGTTGAATCCAAAGGAATATGGACAGTTGCTCTAGGAGAATGACAATGATGGGCTCAGCTACCTCCTTCCAGATACCAGAGTTTAAGAGATGGATGGAGGAAGGCGAAGCAAAGGGAGGAGAAGTGAGCAGAGTCAAATGCTACAGAAAGACAAGGCAATGTGATGAATAAAACAGCGCTCCCACTGGATTGGCCTGTGTGCCTCTGGTCAGATCTCTGATTCCCCTGGTTCCAGCATGTGGATGCCTGTTATTGCACAATCTATCAATCAGGAGAAGGGGAGCAGAGAGGAAGTGCAGAATCACTAGCCTTAAGTTGGCAGGTGAAATCAGGGACATGAGGGAGGCCAAGTGTGGGTGAGTAAAATGAAAACTTGACAGAACTGCTCTGAGTAGTCCCGCTACTTGGGACAGGACACAAGGATGCATGTTGCGGTTGGTTGCCTAGGGTGGAAGTTTCCTCAGGCAAAGGTAGCATAAGGCCTTGCCAGTCAGAATGAGCTGGAATTCGGAGGTAAGATGGAAACAAAGGCAAAGTGGCAGCTGCTATGCGATGAAGACCCGAGGTAACTGTCTGCTGTCACAAGCAATTCAGAGTGGAGTTTATCCAAAGATGTGAGAATTGAAAGGGTTCTGGTCAGAAGGCCATGTATGTTCCTCTTCTCATCTGTGCAGTTTGAGGAAAATCACTTGCTCTTTCTGATCTCAGTTGCCCCATCTGCCTGATGAGCACTGAATCGGACAATTGTCAAGATTGTCTGTAGCAAAAAAGGATAGTGTGTCTGTGTCCAGTGGAGTATCAGGTGATGACTTGTCAAGACCTGTGATCCTCTTTCCCAATTTCTTACTAGAAAGTTGTAGGCTTAACTGTCCCTGATCTTTCCAAAAAGTTCCATCTTCTTTCCTTCCTCTCTCCCTCCCTTCCTCCTTCCTTTCCCTCCTTCCCTTCCTTCCTTTCTTCTTTTCTTCCTTCCTTTTTCTTTTTTTTCTTCCATCCATCCACTCTTATCTGGCCTAGCTCTGAAAAAACAAGCAGTTGTCAATCTTGTAATCTTCCTCTATGTCTGCAATTCAATTGTCCATGTGTGGTCAGCAGCCATGCTTCTCTCCATATTGTGTACTTAAGTGACTAAGTCTTTCAATACTTGGCAGAGGCTGGCTGGAATCACACAGTTAGAAGACCTCCTGTGATGCAGTCAACTTTGTTTTCAGTTGGTATGCTTGCTAAGTCCTATTGATCTCATCTGCTTTTCTTTTCCTTAAACTTTTTTTAACCTTAAAAGACATTTAGCTTAGTGGTGGAATGACTACAGTTCAGAATGCTTGCATTCCATGGCAAACATCTGGGTCTAATTCCTGATTCCTGACTCTAGCTAGCTGGAACTCAGACCCTGGAAGGCAGTGGTCCGAGTTATTGGGCTTTTGACACTTAAGTGGGAGACCTGGACTGAATTCTGACCCAGCCCTAACCTTTGTGGACATGTGGGGAGTCACCAACAGATGGGAGCTCTTTCTCGGCCTGTCTGTCTCTCTGCCTCCGAGGTCAGATGACAGCAGTGACTTGCCTTGGAAGGGCACATGCTCCTGGGTACTTGACTGTTAGGAGACCATTTGCTATTTCCCATTGACCTCCAGTGACCATAGGGCAGAAGCCCAGGCTGTCACTCCTCCTGCACATGTGGGAGCAAGCATCTCTGTGCCTTTGCAGAGGCTGCGCAGCCACAGAGGCCTCCTAGTTCCTGTGCTTTGTACTGGGTATATCTTCTTCCCTCCCTCAGAAATTTGGTGTCCACATTGGCAGCTTTGACTACAGGGCATGCTTTGGAAATCTTGCAGCTAACCAACTGGATAACTGCTGTGTTCTTGACTGGAAAGAACTGACAGCCCTGAGGTTCCAAACCACATAGGTGCAAGGCAGATGTCATGCTGGTGGAAAGGATAGCTTGGACAAGGAAAGGAAGATGAGTGTCCCCTAGGCAATTCAGCACCCAGGTAACCATTTTCTGAATCATTAGAATTTCCTATTTACTTCCAGCATTAATTGGAAATGCCCTTTGAAAAAGAGGTGCTTTACAGATTTCTGTTCTCAAAGTGAGGTGGAGACATCACATGACAAGGTGTAGGGGGTCTCCCCTTGGGAAAGAACAAGAAGCTTGAATTGTTTTGGGGGAGGGACCAGGAGAAGGACACTGGCCTGGCTTGTTGTGTTGGCTTTTCACACTGAAGGAAGATTTGGAGGGGTGGAGGTGAGCTCCCTTTGGGGAAAAACTGAGAACACAATCTGGAATCTGGAGATCAACTTTGCTCCAGAAGTCAGTTTGGCCCTGTCTCCCAGCAGGCATGGGAGGGCAGGCTGGCATGGTTAGGGGAGATGGTGGACTTGGGGTCTCGCTTAACTGACCTGTAAATGACTAGCAAACCAATTGTAGAGGCGAGGCTGTATCCTATGGGCAAGGCTGGTGCAGGCAGGACGGTCAGGCAGAGGGCAACATGGCAGTGATGGTTCGGGATCGGTTAGGCACCAACCCCAAGGTGTGTCACTGACTGTCATGCAGCTCCCGAAAAAGACGGCAAAAGTCAGTACTAGATAAGTCAAAAGTCATTTGGAACAAGACTTATAGGCGCCCATTCCCTCCAGTTGGCAAGTGGTAGTGGAATGTCAGCAGAGAAGGAAGGAGGAAACTTATCCATGAGTTTATACAGAGATTTTCCCTTGTTATGAACTTACAGTGACTTATCATCCATAAAGAGCCTCCACATGCACTTCAGTGATCCCAGAGTCAGCCTCTTCTGGACATCTGGAACAGATCAGCCCCGTGCCCCAGATCCATAGTAAAAGTGGCAATAACTCCAGGCCACATGTATTCCCCTGCCACTTTACTTCACTCTCCTCCACCAGCCTTGTGCAAGCTACCATGGCAGTGGCCTCTTAACCAGCTTCACCATGGACCCTAGGAAACAATGCACCCTTGGCTTCTCAAATGTCTTCAAACAGGTGTAGGAGCCATATTTTAAGAAGCTGTATCAAATTGTGTTTCTTTACTCCTATTGTCACATTTCCATTGCTCAGTAAATACAGACAGGTTCTTTGACATGGTTGATGAGGCCTTGGAGGGGCTGGTCCCACTTTCCCCTTTATCACGTTGCCCAGCTGGGGCCCTTAATTCTCTGAGCCTTCTTTCAGGCTCTTGTATTTATTAAGTTGTCCTCTGCCACAGGAAGTTTGCCCAACCTGTTCTTCCTGTCTGAAAAGATTTTTTTTTGTTTGTCAATTCTTACTTATCTTGGTTCAACTTCCTCAAAGAATCTTTTATCTAACCTTTCTAGCTGGTTAAATGTGTTCATTGCCATGCTCTCTTAGACTATGAGCACATGTACCTAATATAGTTGCAATTTTATATCCATGTGTAATTTTGTCAGCCTCTGTTTCCCTTCCTGCCTGCTAGTTGCAAGAGGGCAGATGCACACCTGCTTTTGCTCACCATCGTACCCCATGCCTGTCATCCTCTCAGCGGTCGGCCAGGCACTGTTGGGGTGTCTATCATGTTAGGATCAGCAAAACAGACCTGGTACCTCTCCACACTGAGTGGGCTTCCTAGCACCCACTCACAGTTTATTAACTTCAGCTTGATGACATTGCTCAATGGTTTTTGTGTCTGGGCATTTGCTCTGTGCTTTTAGTGGATTATCTCATTTAATCCTCTGAAAAACCTGCTTTTGCCTTTTGATTTTTCTCTTTGAGGTCTCAGGAAGAGACATGTGCGTTTCCCACCTCCTAGCTGGGCCACCTGCTAGCATTAGTGATCTGCTAGGCTACTGGAACCTTGCTTTGGCTGACTGATGTCCTGTTGGCCTCCGTTTGTTTTTGCTAGAAAGCATCCTGCCTCTGCCCCTTTGGGATGATTCCAGTGCATCTTTTTGTTTCAAGGTGATTTTTAAAATTGGAATTGGGTATTTCAATGCATTTTTGTTGCATAATGTTAGATGAGTTTTCAATTTACACAAATGTTTTTCTTTTCTATATTTTTTACTGTCCAATTGCACCATTCTCCTGACGCATCTATTTGCTGGAAATGTGTCTAATTTGTTGCTAATAGTTCAAACATTGCTTCAGGTCACTTACACAATGCACTTTCCCTCTCCAGGTCCCTAGAGATGTGCCACAGGCTTTCACCAAGGTGACAAATGTGTGATGCATGTGCAGTGAGCCTACCACTACATGTCTTCTTCTGTAAAAAGAAACAAAGCTATACACCTAAGAATAGCAGAACAGAATGCTTCAGTGGCGACAATTTACTACTGTGCAATGTGCTTAGAACTGATATGGAGGTCAAATATCATGTAAACATTCCATAGTAATTAGGGAAATAAAATATCCTGAAACACAATATGGTGCCAATTAGAATGTTTTAATTGTGCCTAAACTTAAAGAACAAAGGCAGGAGGGAAATCCCCATGTTAAGTGAGCAGATTTGCTTTAAGATCCTTAAGGCTCTTGCACGGAATGCAGAAATTTATCCACTTCAGAGCAGCCTCTTCAAGAGGTCTGGTACTAACGGACACAAGCAGCATGCAGGGCCTCTCACATGGCCATGACCAAGGTGAGACAGATTCATTGGAAGTTGGACATACAATGAGATAGTGAAGATGTGTGCAGAGAAGGAAACATGATGGAATCTGAGGTTGCTTATGACTGCCCATGCTTATGGTTCATTGATTGAATGATTCATGTCCATGTTTCATTGTTAAGTCTCTGCACCACCTCATTCACGCAACATATTCAATGTATTCAACATATCCATTCAACATATGCAATAGAGAATGAAGACATAAGCGGTACCCTCACAATAACCAAGTATGGTCAGAAAACAAATAATGAACAGTTAAAAATAGCAAGGTCACTACATTAGCATGAACCTGCATGGGCCTTTGTCACAATACGAAAACACCTTTGCAAACCCAGCCTCATTAAATAAGAGACCAGAGATGAATCAAAACTGGTATTTGGAATAGAGTAGTAAACATGTACAGGAATGGGGATGAATGAAACTGCAAAACTGTAAGAATAATGTCATAAGTGATGTTATTTTATTGAAAAAAATGAAACAGTAGTAATATTTAAAATAGCATTTAAAATCAAATAAGGATTCTTTATTATTAATCAAATTCAGAAGTAAATCTAGTGTAAGATATGCAGAATTTTATGCTAAGAATATACACATTATTGACAGAAATTTTAAAAGATTAAGAAGTAGAGACATGAGGGCCTGGCACTGTAGCATATGAGTGGGCTTCTGTCCGTGGCGCCAGCATCCCATATGGTTGCCAGGTTCAGTCCCGGCTGCTTCACTTCCAATCTAGCTTCCTGCTTGTCACCTGAGAAAACAGTAAAGCTATCTCAAGTCCTTAGGCCCCTATACCCACATGAGAGGCACAGAGGTGTTCCTTGGCTCCTGGCTTCAGATTGGCTCAGATCTGGCTGTCATGGTTATTTGGGGAGTGAACTAGCAGATGGAAAAGCCCCCATTTCCCTCTCTTTCCTTTTCTCTGCTGCTCTGCCTTTCGAATGGAAATGGAGTAGATCATTAGAGAAAAAAAGTGAAGAGATGCATATTCTTGCATTAGAAGGCTCAATATTTTAAACAAAAACAAAAAAAAGTTGATCTGCAGTTTTAGGTTTTCAACTATAAAGTCCAGCAGGCTTAGTTTTTAAATAAACAGAATGCTAATTTTAAAATTTTATGGAAATTCACCTATCAAGGAATAGTGTCAAAGAACTTTTATGGCCTAATTTCAAAATATGCTATAAAGTACAGAAGTCTGACTGGTAGGGCTTGTGTAAAGATACACACAAATTTCAATGCAGCCGAAGAGAAAGTTGAGAGATAAATTCATACTTTTACAGACAACTAGTTTTTGACAGGGGCATGGTTAAATATAACATCAGAAGAAAAACCTTTCAACAAATGTTTCTGGAACTTTCAGATGTCGGTATGAAAGAGAGGAACCCCAGTGCTTTTCTCACTGTAAACACACACACACACACACGAGCAACAGGCCAGAGCTGAATCAAAGCCTATGTGAAAAAGCCAGAACCATCAAGCTTTGATAAGAATATGTAAGAGAAATTTCTTGCAAGCTTAAGTTAATTATGGATTTTTAAGACAAAACACAGACAAGATTTACTGTAAACAAAACAAAACTGATGAGTTGAAGTTCATCACAATGCAGAATTCTACCCATCAAAATATACTACTAAGAAAATAATGCTACAGATGGAAAAAAAAACCCTGCCAAACATAGATCTGATAAACATGCTTATATTCCATATAAAGTATTAGTGAACTGACTAATAAGACTATTTTAAAAGTATAAAAGACTTGGATGAGTACTTCTCAAAAGAAAACATAAAGCTAGGTAACAAACATTGGATACATCTTTGCATCATTGGCTAACACAAAAATGCAAATCAAACCCACAATGATATACTATTACACATTCACTAGACTGATTAAAGTTAAAATGATTATGCCAACACTAACATTGGTGTGGTCATAGCACACTGGAATTCTCATTCATGGTGATGGAGGACTTAAAAGGTGTAACTGCATTAGAGAAATATCTGATGGCTTCTAGTAAAGTTAAATACACAGCTAGCCCAAAACCCAGCAGTTCCATTCTCAGGCATATGCTTACAAGCATAAAAAGTGATTGTCCATGAGAAGACGAGCACAAAATTATTCATAAGCGCCTTATTTGTGATAATCCCAAACTGGAAGCCGGCCAAATGTCCACCCACAGAATATGTCTTAAAACTGTGGCCTAGTCATGTAACAGAATGCACAAAAGAATACATTCTGCGTGATTTTGTTTGTGAAGTCCTAGGTCAGAAAAAAGCAATCTGTGGTAATAGATGTTCCAGCAGATGGCTGCCTCTGGACTTAAGGATAGGGGTGGGGAAAGGAGGCTGATTGGAAATGGACCTGAGGGAACTTTCTAGTGTGCTGGAAATATTTTGGTTTTTGCCCTGCATTACAACTGTCAAACTTCATTGAACATATCAGTCAAGATACTTTTAGTTGTTAATTGTTTAATTTATTAAAGAAGATGGAAGGACACAGAGGAAAAAACCCGACGTTTATTTGCACCTGTATATTTACCTACAGGTTCATCTGTTCTTTTTTTTTTTTAAATAAAACCTTATTTTATCCATTTGAAAGATGGGGTGAGAAAGAAGGAAGAGAGAGAGGGAGAGAAAGTATCTTTCATTTGCTCATTCAGTCCTCCAATGCCTACAATAGGCAGGGTTAGGCCAGGCACTCAATCAGGTTACAGGCACCCAATTACCTGAGCCAGCACCTGCTGCCTTCCAGAATATGCTTTAGCAGAAAGCAGGAATCAGTAGCAGAAGTGAAAGTCAACCCTAGGCACTCCAGTATGTGATGCAGGTGCTCCAGGTATCCAAGGACCAAGCTGACAGATACTCTTTCCATGTAGGCAGAGGAGAGGCCTGAGTGCCTCTACACAGGGAGTTACATTTGTACTTTGGCTGCCTTGATGATGAATAGGGTTCAGGGGGAGTGGTCATCTGTTATAAAATAGGTAATTGTAGATGGTCTCAGTGGCAAATACAGCATTATGTTTGATTTCCAACAGGAGGAGATAGCATTTCTCCAGTTGCTAGTGAATTGGGCTCTGAGTGGTTACATACTGGTTTCCTAATTTTAACATTCTTGGGAGAAACTGAAGAACTTTACAAACCAGTATTGGAATGTTGTGCTAGCATCATACATCTGCTAAAATGTAGCTGTTCCTCCCCGTGTGCTCATGGGTGACTGTCACCATAGCAATAACACTAGCTTCAACTACTGGCTCTTCAATAGAGGCTTTCTGCTGGCTTAGTCTTGGAGGCCAAGCAAGGAGGTCTGCTCAGGATTGTTGGAAGGTACTAGAACAGCTGGGATACCCGGCAGCCACTGGAAGTGTCAAGGCCTCAGGTGGGGAGGGTGTACATTGACGGTAATCCAGTTGGAACATGAATTTATCCACGTCCAACAGGATTAAGTGACATTAGGGAAATCCCCACATCCCTCAGCATTCAGTGTGCCATCTCATGGTGACAGGAAGAACCCCGGGTTTCTCCCAGCTTTGAAGCCTGACCTTGCCCGTGGGACATTTCAGTGCTCTTGCCTCCCTCAGGATCTCCATCAGCACCCATCTCCAGAAGCTTGGCCTGTTGACCTGCCCCTTATCATGTGTCTAACTCCATCCCCCAGAGAAAATGCACTGCCCCTCTCTGGTCCACCCCAGGGTTGTGTCTCAGCATCCCTATCCCATTTCAATCCTAAATCCCATGTTCTTCCTGCCTCTCCAACCAGAAAGCCATTTTAGGAAGCTTATGGGTGTTTTCCAGAAGCACTAGTAGGGGAAGAATCAGAAGCTGCCTTTTGCTTTGGCTTTGGACCTGCTTGTGTCTATGGGAGCAGACAGCACCCCTTTTTCTACCAGGTTAGCCCCCAAGCTTTCCTAGCACAGGCTGGGAATTATCCAGAGCAGTGAGCATTACCGTTCCATTCCTGCTGCATCACACATGACGAATGAAAGCCACATGCATGACAGGACCCAACACATGCACCTTGACTGTGATGGAGCAGCCAAGACCCGGAATACAGAAATCACAATTCTTGGGCAAGGGAGGTCTCTGAACAACAGGGAAGGAGGGGAGGGTACAGCAAGGGTGCAGCAAGGGTGCTGCACACCACCCTCTTCCCCTATATAGGACTATGAGTGCAAGTAAGGTAGTGTGATCTTTTTGTTTATAGTGGTCTTCAACTAATCCATTTCATGGCATAAAGTCATCCACAGACCGCACTGATGACAGGCACTGAATCCGTGGCAGTCCCTGCCCCCTGTCCCCTGCTCCCTCTGAAACCCACTTTCCATCCCTACAGTCCTTTGGAAAACCACCCTTCCCTCTGCCCTATCCACCCACACACTCCTTGGATACCATCTGACCTTGATTTCATGCCATAGTTTCTCACTGTTGCAACGCATGGGGGACAGGGGGAAAGGCACCTGGTAATTGCTGGATTCATGCTGTATTGATTCTAGAAGGTAGAGTTTCTGTTTTTGTGTGTCACCCTTCACTTCTGCCCCGGAAGAATCAAGATGTCTGGTAGGAATGTCCTACGCAGTTACCCCAGTGTATTCCAGAGAGAAAGGGGAAGAAGGGCCTGGACAAGGTCACCCGGCAATACATGCATACCATATGTGTAATCCTCCAACAGGGCTAACACAGCTCAGGGGCAGGAGGGGCTTTCCCAGAACAGTGGTCTTTGTCTTAGATGGGAGGAGAGGGAGAGCTCTCCAGACACAAGGGGTCAGAACCTTCTAGCAGGAAGTGGGGGCAGGCAGATCTTCACAATTCACAGACAAGGCATTCTCCCTCCATCATTCCCTGACGATAATGTCACTGCTTCAGGAACCAGCAGTGGGGCATCTTTCCCGCCTTGCCCTGACTCCATGTTCCTATCCGTGAAATCCAGATGATGTGGATAACATCATTCAGAATCGCATCCAGGACAGGGCTGTACTCCACACAAGGTCACGACTGTAAGACATTCAGCAAGAGGTGGAAGAACCCCGAACCTGGCCAAGATGACCATGTGCTAGCTGTGACCTTAGAGAGGTCATTTTCCCAGTGTGAATAGGACTGGTGTGTGACACTCATTCTCATCTTCTTCATTACCATCATCATCATCACTACCATCCCCATTGTCATCATCATCCCAGATCTGGGAAGATTGTCCCAAAGAGTTTATAAATCTGCCAAGAAAGGTCCTCAGCACAGTGCTTGGCCTAGAGCATAAGTAGATTCTAGCTTGATAATTGAGGACAATTTCTTGCCAATTACATGTAGAAAATATGGTTTTATTCCTTTATGTCCTATTTTCCTTGTCATTTAGAGTTATAATATCATGGGTGCCCTCTTTCAGAGAGAGGGAGAAGTCTGACTACTACAAAGGATGAGATGTGGACCCCCCTCCAGTCTGGGTGTTCCCCAAGACTGCGCCTGTTGGGTTTGGACGCTACATTAAGGGAAGATAAGACCTGAGGGTGCAAATCTGACAGGAATCAATCAGATAAAATAATAAGTTGAGCAGTTATCCCAGCAAAATGGGCCCACAGTTCTGGGTATTAATGAAGTAATTACATTAAACAAATATGCTTAATCGATCAATGTTGATCCATACTGAGAGCTGGAGGAATCATGGTGATCTTGTGTTGTAATCATGGTCAAAGGAAGTTTGACTGTCTTATCTGGTGCAAGCAGGAGCAACCCTGGATGAAACAGAAACCCTGAGATAGCAGCAAGGGATGCTGACAGGGGCAGGGTAGGGCTCTGGCATCATCATGCTGTGAGTGCCCAGGTGCCAAAACTGGGAGGGGGAAAGGAGAATAGGCTGAAGAGGCCACCAGGGAGTGGGAAGGGAGCCAGGAACACAGATTTCAGGAGGAGGGAGGTGCCACAGCTAGCTTGTCCACCCCTTCCTTCTGTGAGTTGCTGGCAGTGGGGCAGGAAGACAGTGGGGGATGCAGAAGGGAATTAAAAGGAGTGATACAGCTGAGTACACAATGGTGACTGCCCCGCTACACAGACAGCAACACCCAAAGCCTGGCAGGACTGATTCTGAGGCGTCCCTGGGTGGCTTTCTGGCATTTCCTCCTCACAGCAAACATGCTTGGTGGACATTTTACATTCTTGTGCTTGATGGTATGAGATAAACAGATGAAATTTATCTTCCAAATAGTGAAATGTGCTATTAATATGCTTTTTCTAGCATACCTATTTGATAAAGGAAAACGCATTTTCCTGGGTGTTTTGTAGCATCCACACCAGGTTGTCTTCCAGTTCTCCTGGGTGTGGCATCTGGTGGTTCACTGTAGGAGGAGCCACTAGAGGAGCAGAGTTCGTGACACCTGCTTCTCCCCTGCGCAGGAGAACAGCACTTGCTCCTTTTTTTTACAAAGAGAGCTCTGTACCAAAGCTTTTTTTAAAAGTGTATGTAGGAGGCTGGCATTGTGACATAGCAGGGAAAGCTGCTGCCTATGATACCAGAATCCCATATGTGCACCCATTCAGGTTATGGATGCTCCACTTCCTATTCAGCTCCCTGCTTATGACCTTGGAAAGCAGCAGAGGATGGCTCAAATCCTTGAAGCCCTGCAGTCATGTGGGAGAAGCAGAAGCAGCTCCTGGCTCCTGGTTTTGGTCTGGCCCAGCCATTTGGAGGGCAAATCAGTGGATAGAAGGTCTCTCCCTCTCTGTGTCTCTCCTTCTCGCTATATAACTTTTCCTTTCAAGTAAATACAATTAATCTTTTTTCCTTAAGTATGGGCATAATTCAGTGGTTGTTGGTATTTTCATAGAATTAAACAAGCACTAACATCAATTTAAGGGCATTTTTTCACCCATAAAGGAAATCCCATGTCCTAGAGCAGTGATTTTTCTGTTCTTCCTACTATTGACTCCTCTAGCCTGGCCCCCTGACAACCACAAATCTAATTTCTTTCTCTAAAGATTTGTCTTTTCTGGACAGTTGGTATAAATAGAATCATACAGGAAGTGTTCTTTTGTGTTTGATTCCTTTCAAAGTTGCTCTTCTATCTTTTGAATGTGCTTCCTGGAGCACGATCAGGGCTGAGATGAGAACAGAGAGTCTGGGAGATGGCTCAGAGGGGACAGGATGTGGTGGGGGTGGGTGTAGGGCAGGACCCCCAGAAGGGGCCACTGGGATGCGCAGCATGGAGAGAAGGTTGAGACAGAAAGGGGATTTTGTGGGGGATTTTGTTTAGTCTAGTTCAACCAGCCATGGAGGATGTTATAGGAAGGATCTTTAGATGGCAAATTGCTGATTGAGGGGGTGAAATTTCTTCTTAGATTTTGAAAGTCAGAATGGACTTCAGAGATCAACTTCATTGCACAGAGAAGGAAACAGATTCCCAGAGTGAGGGAGGGCCCTGTCTGTTGCTAAGGGATCTAATGAGGCATTTGTTTCCCAATTACCACGGCCAAAGTCATTAATATCCACATGCCGCCTTCACTCTCTGGTACGAGGAGGACAGCAGCTCTACCCTGCTGGGCTGAAGGCAGTTCATTTCAAATGGAGCCAAGTCCTTTGACACCCTCCCCATGGAGGGGTGGAGTTTGGGCTGACCTTCCAATTTGGATGGATCTCTGACTCTGCACCTATGGAGTGGCCCAAGTGGCCAGCTCAGCAAAGGCCAAGCCGACTGGGGACAGTGAGGTTCCTACACATGGAAGTACAGGCCCATGGAAGACCCACATCCAGGTGGTCCATATCAACACCCCCATGGGGTTGAGCTGTCCTGTCTCTGCAGTCCTGGTTCCAAGAGAGGAGCTGCCTGTAGACGTTTCCTTCCCTGTGTCCTATATGCTTTGCTGACTCAGAGCATTGGCAAATTGTAGGAGAAGGTGATGGGCATCACTGTGTTTGGGGATGATCTGCTATGCACACCAGCTTAAGTCCTAGCTACTCCACTTCTGATCCAGCTCCCTAGTAATGTAACGGGGAAGATAGTAAATGGGTGGCCCAAGTGCTTTAGCTCCTGGCACCTGCATGGGAGACACAGATGGAGTTCTGTGCTCCTGGCTTCCATCTGACCCAGCCCCAACCATTAACACTTCATATGGAAATTTCTCATTCTCTCTCTCTCTCTCTCTCTCTTTCTCTCTCTCTCTCTCTCTCTTTCATTCTCTTCTTGCTCCGCTATCACTCTATCTTTCAAATACGTAAAATCTTAAAAAAAAAAAAGAACTACACACAAATGCAGGAGAGTATTAATGAGTAAAGTGAAACTCAACATTCTCCAGTAAGCATGGAAAGAGAAGCATGAAATGTTGCTTTTTGATGAGAAGTAGCTTTTAGCTGGTGTTTTTAGTGGAACTGTGTCCTCCCAAATGTGTATGTTACACCCTGAGCTGCAAGTCCCTCAGGATGTGCTGTGGGAGGGTACTTCAGAGAGCTCAATAGAAGCTGGCATCATCAAGGAAACGTGTTGTCCATGAACGTTTGCAAGACTGTTCATATTTGGAGATTGAGTCTTTAAAGAGCGATTTCAGTTAAAACTGAGGGCATAAGGAGACCACAGGAAATTGGACTGCGCTTATAGGCCAAGAACTCTGAGGTCATCCTCTCCCTTTCAGATCTCCCACATGGGATAGAAGATGCCCAGATCCTTCCTCACAGGATCTAATGTCATCGGAACAACGGCCAGGAACCCTGAGCAATCCTCAGAAACAGAAGAACAGTAAACTCCCTTCGGGACTAGGGAGAGGAGCTTTCTCTGGTCCTTACTTAGTTCCAACGTTAGATCCCCACCCTCTCTTGCAATGACCATCAGGGTCGCTCCAGAGGTTCCCCACCCCCCGCAAAAAAAACAGATCAGATAGAGAACAACAAGGAAAGCTTAGAACAGACAGCAGACAGGAAACACTCAGCTTGGACTCCCATATACCTAACTAGGTAGGACACAAAGATCAGTTACTCCTCACTAAGGTATTGAAGATTTCTCTGCACATCCCTCCTAAAACTGTTCTGTTCCTCAACTTTTGACATATGCCTTGTTAGAGTATAAGCCTATTTGGACTATCCTAAATTCTGCCAAGTTTGGTAAAAATTATGCTTCAATACTATAAACTGCTAAATACTAAAATGAAAATAGACACAAGACAGCTGAATAGTACCCTATAGCCATTTTAAGGTGCATAGCAGCTGGTTGTGTATAAAATAAAATTGAAATGTCAATGAAGTAATCACAGGATGTGGTTAAGAACTTGCATTTTCTATCATATTGATTACTCAATACCATGTCAATTAACTCCATAATGTTGTGAATTGTTGTTGATGCTGTGTTGTGAGCTTTCATTGGAGGGGATGATATTCTGCCAGCTCTATTTTCAGACCAGGGATGGTCTCCCAATGAAACTGTTGAATTTATCTGGACAATAAGATGCTGGACTCTATGCATGGTACCTGCTGGCAATGAAAGAATCATGACTGGATTTGAACTGTAATACTACAATAATGTGGAGGAATCCACCATGGAGGGAGGGTATGGGGAGGGGGTGGGGGAATCCCAGAGCCTATGAAACTGTGTCATGAAATGAAATGTAATTTTAAAAAATTTAGCCATAAGCAAACAAAAGAAATGCAAATGAATGCTAAGCTCTGCTTTATAATATGAATGGGATAAAGAGAACTGATGTCAACTTACTTTTTAATGTATCAGAAAATAACAGGGATTTGTGGGCAGATAAGGGATGAAATAAAGCAACAATAATGATGGTGAAGTCATGGGCTTCTATTGTACAACTCTAATTGTGTATTTGAAGTTTTCAAAAACAGAATGTCAAAAAAAAATGTTTGCTTACAATAAAAAAAATAAAAACTGAGGGCATGGGGATAGGCGGTAAGCCACAGATATGTGATCTTTAAGAACAGAACAGAAACACACAGAGACTAGGTGAGGACCCAGGCAGCAGACAGTGTTGGCAAGCTAAGGAAAGAGACCTCAGCAGAAACCCATCCTGTCAGCACCTTGATCCTGGTCTCGGTCTCCTGCAGGCTGGGGCACTAACTCATCACAGCCCAAGGGCTCTGTTAGCAGCTGGTGTTACAGACTTGTTTTTATCGCTTGCATTGAAATGGAGCTAGTAATTGGTAACCTCTGGGCCTCAGGGACAACTGGGCGCTGAGTGTTTTTCCTAAACTAACTATTATTACTATGATTTGCTCAAGCAGCCCAGAAACCACAGGGGTTAAATTGAGAAGTCTGAAAAATGAAATGAAGAAGGCTACTTGCTATCACAAATGCTTTAATATTTCTTCTTGTGAAGATCCCCAGAGCATATGTGTGAAATTTTATCTCTATTTCGGGTGCTGTTGCTTTCAGAGGATCAGCTGCTCTGTTTTAGCTGGAGGGTGTGGGGGAAGGGAAACTCATCCAGCCCTAGCTCTAGCTTACCTCCTCCCTCTAATTACCTTTACCCAAAGCTGCACACATAATGAACAAAGTCAGTCTTGTTAGAAAAAAAGCGCGCACGTGTGTGTATATATATATATATATATATATATACACACATATATATACAATATACACATATATAATATATACATGTATATAAAATATATAATGTAAATATTGGGTATATATTTCCAATGATAGATTTCCTTTTCCCAGGGGAAAATAGAAATTTTCAACAGACTTTTACCTTTCTATTCAATCTTGGTGAACCTCTCCAAAGTAGCCAGGTCCCTACCAGGCACCAATACAAAGGAGAATAGAGACAAACAGTTGTGGAGACAAGGAAGGTTGATGTACTAACAAAGATTAATGCATCTTAAAGTCACCTACCTATCCAAATGGTCTCTACTGGTGATGACACTGCCTCCTGAAGTAAGCCCCACCCCTCAAAAATCCCTCTAACAAGCAAAGGTAGAGGACTTCTGGAGAGGGAGACGCAGGTGGGCCTCCAGGGAGGGATTACAGCCCAGGGCTTTCTTTGATCCATGTTCTAGGGGCGTTGCTTCGCTCTAGAGCTTGGAAAACATAGTTTTCCTTCCCAGGAGTTCCTGTGAGTGTTTGTGATCCCCCAACTACTAGGAGCAGGTGGAAGGAGGACTGTGTCCTCAGTGTGAATGAATAACCCAGTGGTTGGGATACTCTACAGAAGAAACCCTGGCCCAGAATATTAAGATTTATCCTCTAAGAGAATTTTGGGTAAAACTAGATGTATTTTTCAGTCTGAGTTGGATTGCTTAGCACGAGTTTGCTTTGTATATTTGTTGTGTGTGTGTTTTTTTTTCCTGTAGTTTGGTGCTTCAGTGAGAGGACACTTTGTACATGATATCCCCACTGCCTGAGCTCACCTGCTCATTTCCTGCCTCCTTTCAGGAGCTTCTGCATGCTCCTCTTCTCCCCTGTGCTGCATCCCCTGTGCCATGGTCCTATATAGATGTAGGGAGAAGCAGTTCTAAGGACAGAATCGGTTAGGTTTAGAGGAATAATGAAAAACAACAACAAACAAACAAAGCTGGAATTTGGTAATAAAGCCCCAAATGAGCTCGTTTTCACTCAAATGCTTTCTAATAGCTACTTTAATTTGATAATGAATTCTTACTTAATGAAGTAAGAATGCTTCGTAAGTTCTTTCTGAGCCTCAATTTCCTCATTCATAAAATAGGAAGAGAGCATCAATCTTGGATTAGCCTTGTGGTGAGAATTAAAGAACTATAAACTATCACTCATAATGCAAAAAAATGACAATTCTTATATAATTACCTCACTCATATTTGATCTTGAAGAAAAACCTAGGATGATAAAAGGGTGATCAAGTTTATATTCTGAATTAACTAATTGATTAATCTTTTTCGGGGGTCCATCTTATAAAAAAATTTACTTGGTCTATGTTATGATGTTATGGCACAACTAGTTTCCTGTTGACTTGCAAGGATAAAGTAAAATATTGTGAAGGAGAAGCCTGCAGCTGTGGAGGGCTGTGCACATCAAGGCAGAGTTCTAGTGGTGACTCAGTATATTGACCTCCAGGAATTGAGGTAGAAACCACTCCAACTGCAGCATGACGTGAGCCAGGTGTGGGCAGAAGTAAGGCTCACAATGGGTATGGACTCCTTTGGCTGTGAATACGGAGAAAGCAAGTCCTCCATTATTGAATGTCAAGGGTTTAGGACCTGTGCTTGATGGCCTGGGTTTCTGAGAGTGGCTCATCCGTGATCTCACATGTTTTTTGAGTTCTCCTTTGGGCCTGATGGCAACTGGAAGGTCTTAATATGGCTGGAGACTGACCTTGCCATGCAGAACTGACCTTAGTGCTATCTGCTAGATCATGGAGCAGATAGCAGAACTTGTAAGCCTGCTGGAGGGGTGGGCAGGGGCTTGCAACTCAAACAGAAGGTCCAGACCTACAGATTCAAGAGGCCAAGTACAAATACAGAGGTAGGGATGAGTATGAAATAGTTGCCTTGTCATTCCAAGCAAAAACAAAATTACCCCACTAAAAAGCAAAAAACACACCAACACCACCATCAACTACAAAAGATGCAAGGAAAATGTGACTCAAGACTTGAAAAAGAGTTTTTGCCTTCCTGTAGAAGCAGAGATGATGGAATTCAATCCCAGGAGAATAAAAGACATGTGAATACCACCAGGAATGACAATTGCAAAGTTGCAGTAAGACTGAGTTCATTGCTTAAGTTGGTCCTGCTGGCATGACAAGTGTGGTGAATGCCAAAAAGTGATGTGATTACAAAGCATCTCTCTTGAACCAGTGGGAGAACAAGAAAAGAGTGGATGTAGGCATTCCATGGTGCCATGAGAAGGCAGTCTAAAGGGTTCGGAGCCAAAGCTAGGGGTAGCTTTGAGGAAACTTACTGTACTGTGGATATTTTTTATGTTGACTTCATTATTATTTCTGTAAAGTCAGATTAGCAGATGAGGAAACATCTACCACAGAGAAGATAGTTTCTGACTCACAGATCACAAAAAACAGAGAGCCAAGCATACCATGCAGTGTCAGAAGGGGAAGTATAAGGTGGACCAGGAGCAGGGAAGTGGGGTGGATGATAGGCCAGGACTTTCATTGTGGTTTCCAGAGAAAGGAAGACTGAGCCAGGGGAAGTAAGTTCAGGATTGGCTAGTTTGAACCATTCTAGGCCTCTGGGGCTCTAGGGGTCGCACCTAGCTGCCTGTACCTGGCTCTAGGATGATGAAGGCAGGGGGTCATGGCCTGGAGGGTGAGGGTTCCATAGTGGAGATGGTAGGTGTGGGCCCTGCATTGGGTAGCTTGTGGATGATTTGTTCTCACACTGAGCCCTTTACCAGCTCTAGGAACCGGTTAACTTGGGAGAGTGGAGCACACCCCCTGCACAGTCAACAAGTCCCCAAGTGTCAAAGCTTCAGAATACAGAACATGAAAAGACTTGGTTGCTGCAGTGGGCATGCAGGGTTTTTCCACATGGGATACAGGGAATCTTGGAGCAAGTTAGACCAGAGAATCATGGCTCAGCAGTTGTCTCAGGTCCAAGCCTGTGAGCAGTGGCCAGTCCAGCTGCCTGCCTCTTGGAGGGAACTGCTGTCAAGGGCAGACTGTGGGAGTAGGACACTTTCAGAAGCCAGTGTAAAACAGAAACACATTGTTTTCAGCTACAGGTTATGTTTCCAAAGACATATGTTGTGTAGGTTGCATCATTTTGCTTGAGAGTTCATCAGAGAATGCAGCCGTTTTTAGAATTTTTGAAGCTAGATTCGGAATATAACTTGTGGAATTTTATTGCTGCAAGAACTGTACACATGACATTATCCAACCGTATCTCTTTTTCCTCACTGAAGCTAAGACTCAGAGAGAGCATCTCTGATGCACTGCAAAATTAAATCAATAGATATTACAACTAATTGTGATGTTTATCCCGTTCCTGGGCTCGCTAAATCTGACCAGTCTTTGGGGTGAAAAGATGTAGGCAGACTCAGGAGATGATGCTTTACTCATCATTTAATATACAGAAGCCTGGAAGAGTCATGTTACAGAAAATCTAGTTATACATTGTGGCCTGTAGAAAAATACATCCAAAATATATCAAGTGCATGTCTTAAGCTCACTTTTGGGAGTAGACTGATCCTTTCATTTTATCACAAGATGTATATTTTCACTCACTACTTTTATAATCTGAAAAAAACCCTGTAACCCTATTTTCGTCTATAGAATGCAAACACACACCAGCATCAGATTTTCCTTATGCCATCACAGCACCTCAAGTGTATCCTGCGCCCAGTCTGGATTCCGTTTTTTTTTTTCTCGCTTCTGAGCATGACAAAGAATAAACAGCTAGGAGAAGGATGCTGCCCACCCCCACACCCCTTTATGCTGCTGGCTGCCCCTCTCACTACCAATTTCCTTACATGATTGACATGCCTGAACACTGGTGACCTTGGGAGGGCAGGTAAACCTAGACTAGAAAACCAGATGCAGGCACAACAAAGTCAGGGGGATTTAGAAACACACAACTCCGAGCCACAACATCAGCCTTACTGTGCACCCAATAGAAGCGCAATGCAGTAGAGACTGGGGACAGGGAGACAGGCTGGCGGAATTCAGATGCTGACCATACAGTGTAAGGGTTGGAGTACAGCTACTTCCACATCTGTGAAAATGAGACTGACTTCATAGAGTTGCTGCAAATTACATATAACATGTATGTGGATGTATAGCACAGTGCCCAGGGTGCAGTAAATAGCTCTTAAAAGTGATCTGTCTTTGATCGAGTCAAGAAAATTGGAAAAATAAAATGTGTGTGTGTGTATGAGAGAGAGAGAGAGAGAGTGTGTGTGAGTGTGTGTGATACCTAAAATGTATACCACAACCACCCATTCTGTATATTGAAGTTCTATCCCCAGGATCTCAGAATGTGACTGTGTTTCAAGAATGTTTACAGCAGTAATTACACATCAGCAGACTCATTAGGACAGGGGGACTAATATTCTCAATCAAAGAAAACCTGGGTATGAGAGCAAAGGCTATATCAAGACACAGGGGAGGATGGCCTTTGGCCAGCCAAGGGGGTGACGTCAGGAGAACCTGACTCTGCCAACATGTTGGCCTCAGTTTTCCAGCTTCCACACCTGTGAAAGGACACATCCTGCTACTTAAGACCCTCAGCCTGTGGGTTTTCATTTTGGTGTGACAGCCCAAGCAGTACGTGTATCCGTGTGTGTGTGGCAAGTCACAGATATTCAGAGAGCCTGTGGAGCTGAAATGCTCTATGTAATGGGCAACGTAGATAGGACTGCACAACCCATAGTTCTAAGCCCTTCCCTCCCACCTTGGTTTGGAGTTCTTACCACAGTCACCTGCCCTGTGCTGACTTCCAGCTGCCTGGATCAAGCTGGCTGAGCTGTACTAAACTGAGTGATAGCTCTGAACAGATGCAAAGCCAGACAGCCTCCCAGAGGAATGGGTGGGGGAGGGAGGAAGGAGAAGTGAACCATTCTGCAATGGTAAGAAAATCACTTCTCTTTGGAAACTCAGAGTAAGGAGGAGAGCAGAGAGTGAGCAATAAAAAAAAAATCAGCTTCAATAAAGTAAAATGTCCCTAGTGCAATGTGACTTAACTCGGAAAAGTTTGCAGTTTCCTTACCACCAAAATTCTCTTGACACATGGAGTCAACTGTGCAATCTTTACGCAGATGTTGGGTCTCTTTAACAATGGTTGTGAAGGAGAAGGGCAAGCAGGTATTCCCATTAGATGTGGGCAACATGACGAAGTCTCATCAGAAAGGAGAGAGAAGCCAGAAGCCAGGGGTAAGATAAATGTCCCACCCCAGTATATGCTGTCCTTCTCTGTATGGTGATAGGAGTCTCAGATGCTTAGGGGTGACTCTGTGGCTCTGCAGGAGGTTTTAGGTAAGGATTTGGGCCCCCGGGTTCCAGCTTCTGAGACTGTTTCATCAGCTTTTTCTTTTTAAAAGATGTATTTATTTATTTGAAGGAGGCAGAGAGAGAGGTGCATCTTCCATCTGCTGGTTCTCCACCAAATGGCCACAAAAGTCAAGATGGCTGGCAGTGGCCCAAGTGCTTGAGCCATTCTTCACTACTTTGCCAAGCACCTACACAGGGAGCTACATTGAAAGTGGAGACGCAAGGACTTGAATCAGTGCTCTGTTATGGAATGCTGGTATCACAAGTGGCATCTTAGCTTCCTGGGCCACAATGCTGGCTTCCACACCATCAGCCTTTCTAAGAATCAGGGGCACCTATTTGAAGCTAAGCCCCATCTAGGTTCAGGAAGCTTCATAGACTTTCTACTTAAGGCTTGGCTTTAGGTTGGGTCAAAACTCTTGCAAAGTTAGGAATTCCCGCACCTGAATTGATCCTTAGGCAGAGTAGCATTCTCCTGCTTGTTGCCACAAACTCAGAATAACCTATGCCTCCATATGTAACGCACAATCAAATTTTGTCATGAGTGTGTGTAGTCTTTGGAAGATCTATTAAAAATATCAGGGCCCGGTGCGGTAGCCTAGCAGCTCCAGTCCTTGACTAGCATGCTCCAGGATCCCATATGGACATTGGTTCTAATCCCAGCAGCCCCACTTACCATCCAGCTCCCTGCTGGTGGCCTGGGAAAGTAGTGGAGGACAGCCCAAAGAATTGAGACCCTGTCCTGCATGGCTTCTGATTGATTCAGCTCTGGTCGCTGCAGCTGCTTGGGGAGTGAATCAGTGGATGGAAGATCTTCCATCCTATCTCTCCTCCTCTCTGTATATCTGACTTTTAAATAAAAATAAAATAAAATCTTTGAAAAAAAAAACCAATGTTTGCAAATGGTACTCAATAAAACCACTGATATAAAATGCTGGTTAGGGCACAGAGTGATAGGAATGCTACAAAGCCCAACATCCTCTTACATCCACACAAAAACCTTCCCGCAGATCTTGACAATTTATGCCTAATTGTCAAAACTTGAAACAGCTAAGAAGTTCTTCAATGGACAGATGGATATATAGATGACACGTTTAGACAATGGAGTGTTACTTAATGCTAAAATGCAATGAGCTATCAAGACATGATACTATGTGAAATAGTCTTAAATACATAGAATCAATGAAAGATTTCAATCCAGAAAGGCTACATATGTGTGACTCCAACTATTGCACTCAGAGGAGGGTAAACCTACAGAGACAGTAAAACATCCATGACTTCTGTGGGTTAAGGGAAGGGAGGGATAGTTAGATGGAATATAAAGCTTTTACTGCACCAAACAACTTGGTTGCAATACTGAAGAATACACGGTTCTTCGAGAGTGGACATGGTTTTCCAAACCCATCAAATGGATAATACTGAGGGTGGCCCATGGCCTGAACTAAGTGCATTGGGTAATGACGACGTGTCAATGTAGGTTCACTGATTTTAACAACTGCCCCACTCTGGTGATGAGGCTATTGTTGATGGGGAGGAGGAGACTGTGTGGGAGAAAGAGAGTATGTGGGAACTGCCAGTACTCTCTAATCAATTTTATGCCAAGCCTAAAATTGTCATAAAATGTTTATTTGAAACAATAAAAATAAATGGAGGGAACATGGAAGGAAAAATAGTACAGAAAGAAATTACAGCCTGGTTGTGGTTGGTCTGGAGGATAAATGAGTCTTTATGAGCAGGAACAGCAGGAAGATAGCAGGTGCTCCCTACCCCCACAGGGGAGAGTGGCTGGTGAGGGAGAGGCAGCATTGGCAGAATGTGATCAGGAGGTCACAAAGGAAGTACATAGAGACCCTGTCTAAGGCCAGTGTGCCATCTGGCAGCCATCCTCATGGGCCACAAACAGGGAGGCTGGATAAGCTAGTCTGATTAGGTGACGGAAGGGAATGTGACTTTATTCTGAAGTCACAGACTGCTGGAGTCTGATACACAGACTCCTACTTATCAAGAGAAAACAAGCCATGAAGGGGAGAACTGGAGAAGAGATGAAGAGCAACAAAAAACCGGAAAGGAGTAAGACTTTTCAAGTGGTTTGAATGTCCACACGAAGTTGTTGGAACTTCAGCTCCATTGTGGAATATTAAGAGGTCAGGAGGCTGTTGCCCTCATGAGCAAAGTAATGCATCAACTCACGTATGAGTGGATTACTGAGTTATCTTGAGAACGAGTCTGTTATATGAAAACTTGGCTGTGTCTTTTGTATATACCTTCCTATCACCCTATCCTCACCTGCAGCCTTGGGACTCTGCCAAGGCCTTACCAACAAGAAAGCCTCATCAGACACAGCCCCTTGACCTTGGGTCTCCCCACCTCTAGAACCAGGGAGTTGATCTTCTACTCTTTTGAAATAACCCAATCTTAGTTTTTTTTTTTTTTAAATATCATCAGAGAAATAGAGAAGAGGCAAGTAGAGACGAGAGATGAATAAAAAGTGTGTAAAAGGCAGGAGAATACACTGGGGAAATCTTTAAATCAATGTACTATTCAAAATTCTGAAAATAATAATATATTTTATTAGCATGCTGATTTAATTCTCAAAGCAATGCTATAAAATACTAAGAAAATTATGACTGCATTTCATCCAGTGTAAGATGACAATAATTGAAAATGCGCATTATTTCTTTGTGTCATAAGCCAAAAATTTCCAATAAATGTGCCATTGTTCTGCTTATCACAGGAAAATATGCCTAGAATGTAGTGGCTGTAGACTTCACCATTTGAAGGTCACAGTTGTGTGAACTAACTAGTTCCTGGGTGGCTGCCCCTTGGAGTGTCTCACATGGTTGCAGACAGATGTCAGTGAGGTTGTGAGCCTCTGAAGGGGTGATGGACTGGGCCTCCTAGATGATGTGCTTGCAGGCCTGGAAGCTGTTGCAGGCCATCAGCAGGGAGCGTGGCTGGGGCTGTTGACCAAAGCACTGCATATGGCCTCCAGAGGTAACCTGAGCTTCCTTACAGCATGCAGCTGTGTTCTGAAAGAGAGTGATTTGAGAGTAAGTATTGGAGAAGTCCCAGGAGAGTGTGGGATTCTTAAGATGCAGTCACAGCAGTCCCAGAACAATACTTCTGCTACCTTCTGTTGGTGAAGCCTAGACTCAAAAGGGAGGAAACAGACTCCATGTCTTGAGGTGAGAAGTGCACACACAGAGAGGAAGGAATTGGCCACCTTTGACTACCAGAGTCACCATGCTAAACATTGGCTGGTGGGAGACCCATGTTTGTCACAGCCACCTGCCATGGTTTCAAAATATCATTCATATCTCCTAAGGTATTTGGCAAGCTTTCCTTCTTTCCACTGTATTATTTGATGTGTGAAAGTCAACACTTTAGCATGGATCTCAGTATAAAATGTAACTCCACTTCATCTACTCATGAGCATCTTCATTGCTCAGCCTCTGTAAAGCACTTGATTGTTGCTCTACAGGAAAGCTAAATGAGCATCTTCTTTTTTTTTTTTTTTTTTTTTTTTTATATATAATCCATTTTATTGTATTGTTGTTGACAATCTTTACATAGTTAACTATAGTTGAAGGAAAATCAAGAAAGAGAAGGAAAAAAGAAAAAGAAAAAAAAAAAAAAAGGTTCAGGGGGATAGGGAGGTGGGCAATGCTATTATGTCCATATTGTTTCCATCATGTATCTGAGGTAAAAGGGGGTATTGAGGGAGAAGCCCCACCCGGTTTCCCGCCCACCCCAAGTCCCATATGTGGGGCATGCTCTGAGATATGTGCTCAAGTGGAGTTAATAGTTCTCCAGTTATGAGTCACTGCCAGTTTTGCTCGATGAGGTGGTCCACTGATTGATATGGTCCATCATGAAGTCTCCATTTGTCCCATATTTCGCTGCCAACATGTAGCTGAGATGAATGATTGTCCTATTCTGTCTTCTGTCTTTTCTTGGTTAGAATTCTGAGTCCAGCAGTTCAAGTGGGGAGATCTCCAAAGATACTTTGAGGTATTCCCAGACCAGATTCTTGTATGTTCTAGCAAGCACAGGGCCCGGCACAGTCCATCACCCTGATCAGCTGGTGGTTGCAATTGCTGTGTTGGTTCTGTTTTCAGTCCCGAGTTGCACTGGAACCAATGGGTGTTGCAGTCCAGTCTGGTTCGGCCCTTACATCAACCAGTGGGAGCTGCAGCCTAGTCGGGGCGACCCACAATAACCCCCACCAAGCCTGCCCCCTACCCTGGTTTGCTAAATGAGCATCTTCTAATGATGGGCATTCGCTGGCTGTTCCGCAGAGAAAGGTGGAGAAAGCAAAATCCTAAATATTATGGAAGAAGACCTTGTGTGATTCTGGGATAAGCTGAGAAAGTAAAGGACCAGAAAAGGAAACTGGAGAAAGAAAAGATTTATTCATCAACCCATCTGACATGCATGTGCACAGTGACCATGACTGGAGGCTGTTGGAGAAACCTGGGAAAACTACCAACTCTGCATAGATGCTGTTTTTGCAGGTCTCTGGATAAACATCTGGTGATCGTCTGGGACTGCTGACAGTCAGCATGATCAGCAGGAGGAAGGAAAAGATGGGGATGAAGGTGGGAAACCATCAAAAGAGCTGGAACCTGCTCACCCCTCTAAATCTGCTTGTCATCACATCTGACTACTGGGCCCATCTACAAGTAATGACTTCTGCTTCATTTTCACATTTCAAGGTTATACAGGTTCCTCTTTGGGTCAGGTCTAAGCTGAAATCAATCTCACAGGGCTGGAGTTCCTGAGAAATATACCTCTGCCTTAAATGGTACAGCCAACTGCTGCATACACTGATATCAAATCCATCCTCCCCTGTCCTTGAGGGACCATCTGTGTTCATGATATCTCCAGCTGCTTTGCTGAAGCATAGTGTTATCGTTTGGAAGGCATTTTTGATTGACAACTAACTTCAATAGTGGTAGCACCAGCAGTGTACAGTAATGATAATATAAACAGCTCGACCAGATTTGTGCTTGCACAGGAAGTCGTGGTCACTGTGTTGTAACTGACTGGCAGGATTTACAAGATACCATCACCTGTAAGACACATCCCAACCACAAAAAAACAAAATCAGAAGGCAGGAATGTATGTCGTGACCTATTATTATTTCCATTATTCCTATTCCAGTGTTAGGCAAGGAACATGAGACACAGAGAGCCTAAGCAATGAATAAAAAATGTTGACAGAAAAAGATGATAAGGACATTGTCGAACATTTTGTCAAAATTTTTCATTCTGTGAAGATGCATCCAAGGTCATTGAGTGTAAATGTCTAGACTGTGTTAACAAACCTCAGTAAAGATAAGGTGAGGATAGAAGCCCATGTTTTTTAACCAAGTGCCATTTCTTGCATTTTATATGGATTATAAAGCACAGAGCCTAAATCTGTGAATAGTTTAAAGAAATGATTTTTTTCAAACTTATTTTGGCCAGAATCTCATCTCATTATATTTTATACTTATACTTAATGCAAAATACATAAATAAATACATACATATGTAATTAAAACAGAAGTCGTATGAAGCAATTTTTACCACATATGACACATTTTAATTTTTTGGCTTGTTGGTTTTAGATTTTGTTTAATTAAAACAATTTGCTGAGGACTTTCACTTCTGGTAAAGGTACGGTGACTTGTTTTGACTAATCTGTCAACTGAGAAAAAACAGCAAAACTGAAAAGAAATGGTTTTAAAATCTCACTCCCTGGAACCGGCACTGTGGTGCAGCAGGCTAAACCATCAAGAGTGACGAACATCCCATATCAGAGTACCGTGAGGGTTCCAGCTGCTCTCTTGCGGATTCAGCTACTAACTAACATGCCAGCAAAGCACAGGAGGATGGCCTATGTTCCTGGGAAACTGCTACTCATGCTGGCAACTTAGCTGGAGTTTCAGAATCCTGGATTTAGCCTGCCCCAAACTGGGCCATTGCATCTATTTGGAAGCTGAACCAGTGTGTAAAAGATTCTTTCTCTCACTTTCTCTTTTCTTCACTCTGGCCAACTTTATCAATTAATCAATGTGTTTTTAAAAAATAAGTTGAAATACAGATATTTTTATATTTATATTCATATATAGAAGTATCAATCAAGCATACTGAGGGAATCTGTCACTAACTTTTTTTTTTCAAAAAGAGAGTTATTTTATTTTTATTGTGAAGGCAGACTTACAGAAATGAAAAGAGATATAGAGAAAGATGTTCCATTCACTGGTTCACTTCCAAAATGGTTGCAATGGCCGGAGCTGGACTGATCTGAAGCCAGAAGCCAGGAGCTTCTTCTGGGTCTCCTACATAGGTGCAGTGTCCCAAGGACTTGTCCTCCAATGTTTTTCCAGGGCAGAAGCAGGGAGCTGGATGGGAACGGGAGAAACCAGAACACAAACAGGTGCCTGCATGGGGTGCTGGCGCTTGCAGGCAGAGGCTTAGCCAGTTGAACCACTGGTCCAGCCCCATCACCAACTATTTGACACAAAAGAATATGAAGAGATTCTTTAAGCAGAAAATAAATAATTATAGATAAAAGTTTACAACAGAGAAATATGTAGCTAAATCAAAATGAATTATCAATTCTTAATAATACAAATAATGTAATGTCATAAGGTTCAATACACACACACACTTCAGAAAATCCATTGAAAAATAGAATTTAATGATGATTTTTTGATGCAAAACTTTCTGAGGGACTGGCAACCTAATGGTTAAAGTCCTCCCTTGCAAGTGCCAGGATCCCATATGGGCGCTGGTTGTAGTTCCAGCAGCCCTGCTTCCCATCCAGCTCCCTCCTTGTGGCCTGAGAAAGCAGTCCAGGATGGTCAAAAACCTTAGGACCCCGTACCCTCATGGAAGACCTGGAAGAGGTTCCCGTTTCCTGGCTTTGGAGCAGTTCATTTCTATCCATTGTGACCACTTGGGGAGTGAATCATTGGACGGAAGATCTTCTACTCTGTCTCTCATTCTCTTTGTATTTGATTTACCAGTAAAAATAAATAAATCTTTAAAAAATTTTTTTGAAATTGTTTTGCATAGGTTTTTCTTTTTTGTTGTTGTTGCATAGATTTTTAATCATACACCTTTTCCAGAAGCCTTTCTTTAAATTTGAGATAGAAAGAGGGCACCCATTCACTATTTCTTCCCTAAACACCCACAATGATTGGGGTTGGATGAGGACCTGAGCCAGGAGTCATGAACTCAATCCATGTCTCCTATGCGGGTGGCAGGAACCCAATTTCTGAAGCTATCACTGCTGCTTCCCAGAGTCTGCATTGGCAAGAAGTTGGAGTCAGAAGACGGAGCCAATCACTCTCACATGGGAGGCAGGTATTTGAACAACTAAGCCAATCTTAATGAACATTTTAAAGTTCTCTTCTGTATACACACACACACACACTCACACACATTTATTAACAATAGCATAGAATGCAGAAGAGGGATAAATGCAGCTAAATTATTAAAAGATCTTTGTGCTATCCAAGAATTTGCAAAAAATGATTAGCTTATAATAAATTTTTATAAGCTCAGGATGCATACTTTAAGACAATCACTAAAGGAATATTGAAAGATTCTGTATCTAAATTTAAAAAACACCTAATCAAAAGAGGTAAATGAGAGGCTTACATTGTGGAGTACTGAGTTAAGCTGAGTACTGTGATGCTGCTTCCCATATGGGTACCAGTTCAAGTCCTGTCTGCTCCATTTCTGATTCAGCTTCCTGCTAATGTCCTGGATTGGTCCAAGTACCTGGTCCACTGCACCCATATGGGAGACCTAAAAGAAGCTCCTGGCCCTTGGCTTTAGACTGGCCCAGCTCCAGCTGTTTTGACCAATTGGGGAATAAGCCAGTGGATGGAAGATCTCTCTTATTGTCCCTCCCTCTTTCTCTGTAACTCTGCTTTTGAAATAAACAAATAACAAAAACAGATTTTGCTTAAAATTTATTTATCCTTATTGGAAAGGCAGATATACAGAGACAGGGAGAAAGATCTTCTGTCCACTGATGCACTTTCCAAGTGGCTGCAATGGCCGGACCTGAGCTGATCTGACGCCAGGAAAGAACTTCCTCCAGGTCTCCCACATGTGTGCAAGATCCCAAGGCCTTGGGCCATCCTCTACTGCTAAACCAGACCACAAGCAGAGAGCTGGATGGGAAGTGGAGCAGCTGGGACAAGAACTGGTGCCTATATGGGATCCCAGTGCATGCAAGGCAAAGATTTAACCATTAGGCTATTGGGCTGGGTCCAACAAAATAGACTGTAAAAAAGAACCGAGTATAGAAATAGAAACATTAAAAAAGCAAACAAACTTTTTCATAAATTTAACCCCAAGGATATTGGCAATTCCATTAAATATAAATATACTACATAACTAAATCAAAAGAGAAGGATTATTACATTGGTTTGAGGCAGAACAAATAAATCCTATATGTGGCATACTATAATCACACTTTAAGTAGCCAACCATGTGCTCCTATTTGTAGCTGGAGCTATGGTTCAGGATGTCTGGCCTTGTAGAGCTCTCTTTTTCCAACCATTTATCAAGTGTCCTGGCCTCCTGTTGATTATGTACTTTCCTATTAGATTTCAACTAAATCCCCTTGTGGTTTAGGTAGCCAGGTTTCGCTTCTGTTGGTTGCCAGAAAGAATGCACTGATGCATTTCAGAACTCTGGCCTTTGAGTTACAGGCCCATACTTGCCACCAAAACCCCTCTCCAGATAGAAAAGTATGTGCCAAATTTCATGCTTCCTGTTCTAACTACCTGAACATTGAAAAGCTGGTCAGTGTGTTCTCTTATAGAGGAGAACTTTATTCATATTTATTGACATTTCTCACATGCTTTTAGAAATTTATTTATTTAGTTGAGTGGCAGAGTTATACCTGAGAGAATCAGACAGAAAGAGAGGATTTCCATCCACTTGTTCACTCCCCAATGAGGCAACAATGGCCAAGACTTAGTTGGTCTAAAACCAGGAGCCTGGAGCTTCTTCTGGCTCTCCCATGTGGGTGCACAAGCCCAACACTTAAGCCATCTTCCACTGCCTTCCCAAGGTCATTACGAGTGAGCTGGATTGGAAGTGGAGCATCCCTTATGGGATGGCAGCACTGCAAGTGGTACCTGCTGTGTTATAATGACAGCCCCATAATTACCCAGATTCGAGGTTCACATTTTTGAAAATTTAAAGTCCTCATTTTATTCCCATGAGATCTTTCTTTGCTTCAATTTTTACAGTAAAACACTAGCTACATAGTTCATTTATTACTAGGGAAAAGTCTTCCCTCACCTTGAGGGGCTCAGTTCTTTGTATCTCTGCTGTAAACATTTTTTTTTCTTACATCATCTTTATCTTACTGTTTCTTACTTACTTGATTGTAAACTGAAACCAAAGCTTCCAACTCCAGTTCCAAACCAGTCATCCTCACTGTGATATAGTCTCTGACTGCACCGCTGGGGGTTTTGCTAATTAACTGCTAAGTTATACTGGATGGGCTGCAGCTAGAAAACAACTCACAGCAGAATTTTTAGTGGGTGATGGTGCTTAACCATTAAAAAAAAAGTTAAAAAGCAGACAAGTTTACATTAAAAATTAAAATTTTTGACATCAAGAGAAACTACAGGACACAGCACCACAATTTCCCAGCACCGTTATTTCCCAGGTACAATGGAGCCAAGCATTGCCAGTTGGTGTCAGCTCTCAGCCCCCCCGCCCCCGTTGTCATCATGCCACCAAGGCTAGATTTCAGTCTCTCTTCACCTGCTGCTTTTGCTGCTCTCTGTGGGTGAGAGGTAGAAAGGATCCTCTTTTTGAAGAAAGCTGGGATATAACCTATTTACAGGGTTCCTAATCATTGTGCAGTTTTCATCTTATGTGAAGGGCACACATCAGGGTTCACATACAGTCCCCACTCGGCTTGCTAAGCCATACTCCTGCGTCAGAATTATATCATGTTAGAGGAGATGTTGTTTTCTTATTTGCGCAAAGCCTGCATAAAGGCTAAGCAGGGGCTGAGTGTATTTTATATGCAATGCATGTTTGTGACGGAAAAAAAATATCCAGCCCGCTTTACTAATGTATGTTGCCTAGGCAGCTTCTGTAGATATTTGGATTTGTAGTCTTGGGTTTATTTTTACTTGTATTACTGCTATTTCAAAATGTCTTTCCCTGTTTTAAAGAAAGAGAGAGATAATCTTCCCTCTACTTGTTCATTCTCCAAATGTCCAGGGCTGGACCAGGTTAAAGCCAAACATGAATTCTGGGTCTTCCACATGAGAACTGTCACCTGCTGCTTCCTTGGCTTGCACTAGCAGGAATTCAGAGCGGAGAGTGGAGACCTACCCCCAGGCACTCTGGTGTGAAACACGGGCATCCCACAGGCACCCCTGCTTAAGGGCTGCTCCACTTGCCTGCCCCTGTTCCTACTTGTTAGGCTCTTTCTAGGCTGTACAGTGAATTCC
Organism: Ochotona princeps; assembly: GCF_030435755.1. NCBI lineage: Eukaryota > Metazoa > Chordata > Mammalia > Lagomorpha > Ochotonidae > Ochotona > Ochotona princeps. Next base: position 40,000,728 of record NC_080841.1, read on the forward strand.
TGTAACTTCATGTTGCTTTAGCATCTCTATTGGTCAGCTTTTTCCTCACTCTACTATGAGCCTGAGAGAAGCTGCTTAGGAAGGAAAGAGGCTTCTATTGGCTTTCAATTTTGGAAGTTCATAGTCAATATCAGGGGATCCCACTGGTCTTGACTCTGGTAAGGGTGGTGGGTGGTGGGGGACATTTAGAGAAAGGACCACAAGGCCAGTCAGGATGCAGGGAGAGAAACAGAGAGCAGTGAAGTCCAGTTTCACTTTCACAAGCAACACTTTTGTGAGAGAAGTATCCCCTGAGGCACACTCCCTCCCACCGGGCCCACCTGTAAGCACTGTAATTGGATCTAGCCTTCACCTTCAATCCATTATTAACACCCTGGGAACCAAGCCTTTAATGAAAGAGTTGAAAGGGGCATCCAAACATCTCAAAACTCTCTGTAAATCTGATTTTGCAAGGCCCATTTTGAGTTCAGATTTTTCCTTTTCTTATCCCAGAAGCAGATATGAATTGTCTTGCAGTTTCCAGAACTCCACTTCCTTTCCCAGTACCTTAAGATGGTTGACCCACATATGTGCTGAAAATGGCCACTTTCTGGCGACTCCTTCTCTATGGAACAATTAGACACAAACTACCAACTCACACCGCTGATTCATACCCATATATACCTCAGTCACCACTTATAAGTCAGGCTCCTTCCACCCGACTCTCCTGCTTGTCCTACCCCCAGCTACTAAAATTTTCTATAAATATATGCCAGGGTGGGCTTGGCACGGTAGCCTAGTGACTAAAATTCTCGGCTTGCATGCACCAGAATCCCATGTGTGTGTCAGTTTGTGTCCTGGTGACCCCCCATTCTCTTCTAGCTCCCTGCTTGTGGCCTGGGAAAGCAGTGGAAGATGGCCTAAAGCCTTGGGACCTGCACCCGCATAGGAGACCTGGAGAAAGCTCCTGGCTCCTGGCTTCAGATTGGCTCAGATCTGGCCATTGTGGCCAGATGGGGAGCGAATGAAAGATCTTTCTCTCTGTCTCTCCTTCTCTCTTTAAATCTGACTTTGCAATGAAAATAAGTAAAACTTTAAAAAATGCTAGAGTATTGCCCTGGTCTGAAGCCTGCTTACTGAGCATATTATCCCTAAGACCTTTCTTCAGCCTGCTTCATTATCCCTCTTCTCTCCTGGGCCTATGAGGAAAGCTTCTGGCATTTCATGTGCTTTGCTGAGCTGGCTCCTCTGTGTGTGTCACCTGAACAACGTATCTGAAATTGACACAGCCTCCCATCCTAATCAGGGTTCTCCTGGAAATTCACCATCTTGGTGGGAATGCACAACACACAGGAAAGCAGACATTAAAGAGAGACGGCTTCACGTAAGCCACTATTCAGAATGTTCCTCCTTCCTTTAACTTGTTTGATAAGTGTCGGTTGTGTGGCATTTCTGATGGTTGCAATGGTGAGGTTCTATCTAATACATTTTTAGCCTAAGTCCTTGTGTCCCTATGAAATGGCCACTATTTTCTTCAGTGTACATGATCCATCCCCTTTCTGGCATCTCAGGGCTCTGAGGTCTGTACCATATATCTGGATTCAATGTTTTGTCTTGCATGATTCTGTCTATCTACCTCATGATATTACCATTTCAATCACATTAAGCATATGGTTCGGGGGCCTAAAGTGCATTCATGTTGCTGTGCAACCCTCACCACCATCCTCTCCAGGATGCTTTCATCTTCCTAAACTGAAACTCTGCACCCATAGAACACCAACTATTCCCCCAGCCCCTGGCCACAGACTTCCTGTCTCTATGAACTTGACTATTCTAAGTACCTGAAACAAGTGGGATCATGTAGTGCTTATTCTTTCGGAGTGTCATTTTTCTCCTGATTTCCTGGTCGGTGTTGGCCACCTCCTCCAGCTTGCTAGCCCTTGTGGGCTGGACCTTGCTTGGTGCCCAGAGCTGCCTGGCAACTGAGGCTTCTTCCCTTGCAGTTTTGGGTACCCCCTTTTTCTTTCCTGTAGGCCTCAGATCAGCCCACATGGGGATCGGCTTTCCCAGCTGGAAGGAAGATGTGCAGCACACGTTGTCTAGACTGCCAATGTCTGTGTCAGTTCTGGCTTCTTTGTGTAGTTTTTTTTTTTTTTTTTTATGCCTCAGGCTCTGAGTACTCACTGATGCCTTGGACTTCTGGCTACTTGCAGAACACACCTGATACCACACCACCTACACAAACATCAGTGACAAATAGAGTCTGAACCAGAGGCCAGAAGACTGATTCTGATCTTTGGGCGGTGTTACCTCATCCATAACATTACTAATAGCCAGGAATCTGTGATACATGTTTCCCACAGGATTCGCACCGTGCTCGAGTTAGCTCATGCAGTAAACACAAAAATGAGTGTCATCTGTGTGGGATAAAGACACTTGGCCTTAGAGATTGTCGAAGTCATCCTTGTCCCTAGGGCCCATGCATAGCACTAGTGCCCCAAGTTCACCAATTGGACTCTCTCAGTTGCCTGCTATCTCTCAAGTCTCCATACACTGTTTTATGCAGCCAGCTTTTCCTTGCTCCGACCTCAGACTTCCCTGTGCTCCCTGGCTCTTTCCTGAGAATCCATGGGGACCCATGCATTCTGATGGAGCATCAGACCCAGAAAATCATCGTATTGGATCTACATCCCAGAAGACTAAAATGTTGAAGAGGTGGCATTTAAAATGGGGTTGGGGTGCTCCCTGGATACCAGAGCTGTGGGAGGCTCAGGATTGTGGGTTTCTTGAGTGACAAAGGACACTTGTGTATCCTAGACTAATTTCAGTTGGCTCCATCTGTTGCCATCAGGTGGACATCTGTCCAAGACAGAACACTAGGATTTTCTGAGTGTGAAGGAGGGCTGGAGAGTTGGAACTGACCATTTTGGAACAGCAGCAAAGTGGCACAGAGCTTTCTCACTTTGGGCTCAGCAGGTGGCAGCCACTCAAAGGGGAGAACTGGTAGTGTGAAAGTGCCCGGAGACCTATTTTTGGAAAGACGCATTGGGAAGGCAACTTCATGTAGCTGTAAGAAGACTTTTTTTTTCCTTTTGAGAATGCTCTTTAATGTCTTAATGCTCCACTTTCCTGGGAATTGAGCGGCTGCTGCTTTTCAGAAGAGCTATACATAGTCCCAGCCAGCTTGAATAAATAATACAGCAGAATAAGGGGAGGGAGAACCAGGTATGCTAGGAAACCTGCACAGCTGCCAGTGGTTGGTCTATAAGGTGTAGAGGCCTCATCATGGCTGGAAACATGAACAGGGCATGGGAGAGAAGAGGATTTCGGTGATCCATGGGCACCAAAGGATCTAGGGGATTAAGGGCTATATGGTGGTCCTGTGGGGGACTTCCAATGGAGTTGAGGATTCTGGGGCTTGAGCAGATTCTGTGCACTAGATAACAGTGTCAAGCTCAGAAGAGACTCTGGTCAAGCTGCTTAATCTGGGCAGGAGGTTCTCTTTGGGATGCTGGGGCCTGAGTAGAGAGCCTGCAATAAGTACTCAGGCTATGCACTCTCTTCCCAGGGCTGGGGTATGCTCATGGGCCTGGCTCAGTCACCAGCCCAGTGGCTCATCCTGGGATGTGTTTCTGGGTGTGCTGAGGCACAGGGGAGCTGGGAATACCTCAAAGTATCTTTGGAGATCTCCCCAATCGAACTGCTGGACTCAGAACTCTAACCAAGAAAAGACAGAAGACAGAACAGGACAATCAGTCATCTCAGCTATATGTTGGCAGCAAATTATGGGGCAAACGGAGACTTTATGATGGACCATATCAATCGGTGGACGACCTCATCGAGCGAAACTGGCAGCGATTCATAACTGGAGAACTATTAACACCACTCGAGCACATATCTCAGAGCATGCCCCACATCCGGGACTTGGGGTGGGCGGGAAACCAGGTGGGGCTTCTCCCTCAATATCCCCCTTCACCTCAGATACATGATGGAAACAATATGGACATAATAGCATTACCCACTTTCCTATCCCCCTGAACCTTTTTTTTTCTTTCTTTTTTTCTTTTCTTTTCTTTTCTTCTTTTTCCTTTAACTGTAATTAACTATGTAAAGATTGTCAACAACAATACAATAAAAAGAAAAAAAAAGAAAAGAAAAAAAGAAAAAAAAAGAAATCATTATTATACAATAAAAAAATAATAAAAAGAAAAAGAAAAGAATGGGGGAAATGATTTCCTGCGTGCACAGAATTATCCTAAAGTTCAGTGAACACAGGATCCTGACTTGGAAGGGGGCCAATCCCATTTCCTGCAATAACCACATGAATCCATTTGTGAGGGTACAGGGAGGCTTAATGGTCAAGTTGACTCTTACAGGTCCCACTTCTCAACACAGTTGCCTGGGAGTTAAGCTCCTAATACATACGTTAGGGCACATGTTCAGACTAGAGCAGCATCCAGTTGGATGGGTTTGGTCCCTGGCTGGAGATCATAAGGGTTTTTATAACAGAACACCACAGACAGGATAGGTTAAACAGCAGTAATTTCTTGCAGTGCTTCTGCAGGCCAGAAATTCAAGATCACAACACCAACATGGTTGGTCTCTTCTGACGCCTCTCTCCTTGGCTTGCAGATGGCTGCCTTTGCCCTGTGTCTTAACATCTATCCCCAAGTTTCCTTTTCTTATGAGGACAACTGTCACATTGGGTCAGGACACATCCTAATAATTTTAACTTTACCTTTCCAAATACACTATCTCCAAATCAGGCTGAATTCTCAATATATGAGTTGGGGGAAGGGGCATAGTTCAATCCATAAAACCCTCTTGCACCACAGTCCTCATGTTGTTACTGCTCTCTCACAGCTTTCCTGCCCCCAAATCCTCTGTTGGCTTTACTGAGCTTTGCTGCTCCCTGCATGGCATTGCCAAAACCCAGCTCCAACCTGGGTTTGATCCTGTTGCAGGGGCTCAGTTCCCTACACTTCTGCTGAGCTCCGTTTCTGTGGGGATAGTGGGGAGTAACAAGATTTTACAAGTTACCACTTAACAAACCTTCCACTTTGTGACCTCTCAGATACAGCGAGAGACTTCCGCATTCCTCTGCCCCTCATCATAACCTAAACCACTTTACCTGCCCAGCTCCATTTCAGGGGCAACCTACGCCTTCTGCTTTCATAAAGATGAAGGCCAACAGGACTGAACCCCAAGTGCCCACCCTCTTCTAATCTACAAGATACAGGTGGCCATCTGTATCCACAGCTATCCAAACCACAGATTCGGCCAACTATGCCTTGAAAAAATATTTTTAAAAAGCTATGTCTGGGGTCCTTCCCTTTGGCCACCTTAGCCATGGTCATGAATGGGCTCAAATTTCAGAAGTTTATCTCCAGTGTCGTCAGTTGTGGTAAATGAGAGGGTCTGATTGGATCTCACTAAGACCAATGAAATCACTCAGGGAAACTTATATCAGCAGATCAGAAGCTGATCCAAGGTGGGCTGATCATCCGCAAATCTATGACTGTCCATTCCTGGAATCCATGCTGGAAAACCACCTTGAATCACTGGGAAGGCAGGCATAGCAAAGTGCAAAGGCAGGCATATGGCTACAGTTAAACATAGGTAAGTGGAAGGGCACAGCCAACACCAAGACGGTAACTTGGGAGAGAAGGACAAGGATTTCATACCAGCAACTTAGAAGACACCATGAATCTTAGAAGACTGACTAGCACATGTACCATAGCCTAGACTTGAAAGTGAAGAGACATGTACTCCAAAACAAATGTCTTCTCATGGAGCATACGCAGGAGCAGAACAAGGCTTGCAAAGATCTCTAGGCTGCCCACGCTGAAGCCAAGTCCCAGGACACAAGCACTGGCGGTGAATGGCACATTCGAGTAAAAAAGAGGGAGGTCATCAAGCCTACTCCAGGTGAAAGGTACCAAAAAATACAGCTCCTCTCTTTGTCTGACAGAGTAGCCTTGATGGTTACAATGGACTGATCATTGAAATAAAGCAAGCCTTTATCTAAAATAAGTTGTGTCTGTGCAGGAGCAGATTTTTTTGTCATTGTTTCCTTACCAATATAGTACAGAAACTGGATACATGCCGTTTACATTATGTTCAGTATTATATGTAATCTAAGAATGTGTTAAAGTATATAGAGGTATGTAGGTTCTCTGCAAATACTGTTATATAAAGAACTGTGGAGTTGGAAATTCCCCATAAATATTAAGGGATAACTGCATAATTGGGTTAGAGGATTCTTTCAACCATGACTTTTTTTTCCTCTTCTGATGTTTAATTTTCAGCAACTGAGTGTCAGCGCAATTCAGAATCATTGCCAAGGCTTCATATTTAATCACATCAACTACTTTGCAAGGGAAATGTGACTATCTCCATTTTACAGATTGGAAAGCAGGCTAAGAAAAGTCATGGAACTTGTCCAAGGTCACACACCTCATAACAGGTGGAGACAGGTTTAGGACCCTGCTATTTTCTTCATTATTCACTCATTTAATAAATATTGGTAGAATGTCTTTGGATACACCATGTGTTTTAAAGAAGCTCTTGAACAAAAATAAGTAGGACTATCTCTTCAGATCAGCTCAGCTCCAGTCATTGCGGCCACTTGGGGAGTAAACCAGTGAATGAAAGATTTTTTGCCTCTCCTCTCCTGAATCTAGATTTCCAATAAAAATAAATATCTTTTTTTAAGAAAAAAAGAACATAAAGGGGAACAACAATTATTCACTTTTTAGTGAAACTTTGAAAAGATGTGCCAAGATTTAATCCAACATGTTGCTTTGACTTCTTAGTCAAGAAAATAATAATAAGCCATTTAAAAAATCAAGAAAATAGAAAAATAAAAACTCAAAGTAGTCAAAATGTAATAAAGCAAAGCCCAATTTCACCTCAGAATTAATGAAATCCTAGACAATGAACTACATAGTAGGGCTCTTTCAATCCCCAGTGAGTTTCATGAATACCCTGCTTTCTGTCATTTCATCAAGGCAATGGATGTGTCCAGGGAATTACTTCTCATTAGAACTTGGACCCTTTCTGCTTTTGAGACCTCTAAAGTGAAGCGGGATAAAGCCATTGTTTTAATACTGATTCATACAATGGCAAGAATGAATCTTACAAATATACTAATCAAAAGATACAAGATCACACAGGGCACCACTCCATTTATAATGTACTTCAAGAGCAGGCAAAGCTAGTTTATGGTGATAGAAATTAGAATAGTGTGTAGACACTGTCTGAGAAGAGGCATGAAGAGGCTTTCTGACATGAAGAAATTTTCTGTACCTTGAACTGAGTGATGGTAAAGAGATGGTGGAGCTGGAGGTAGAAGTTCCCAGCCGCACACCTTACAGTCTGTAAATTATAACAGTAATAATACGATCCTGGACCATAAACTGGACACTGCAGGACACTGACAAACACATATGTGATGTTCTCGGCCAAGTACACTGGGAAATTCGGCACATTTTAGCCCTCTGGCTATATTCACAAAAGATATTAATGTGTTAAAGACTCTACATCTGCCCTGCAGTATGGACTCAGTGTAGTCCATTCTATGTCAAATGCTATTGAGCATGAATACCATTTTCAATTCACCTACCATCCTGCATAGGAAATCTGTCACCAAACGGATGGACAGAGCCCCGCCACCTTTTGTCCTTTGCAACATTAAGCCCTAATTTGGAAAATGGCTTTGAGAAGATTTGCAACTTCATCACACAACAAACAACTAAATTTGGAACATCCTATATGCCAGTGCTGTAGATACACACTGCAAGTAGTGAACAGAATCTCTAAAGCACAAGTCGGTGAGAAGTAGGTCACCATCGACACAAAGGCCGAAACACACTGGAATCATTACTCCCTGGGGTCTGCAGAGGGCGCCCACAATGAAGCCTTTTGTTCTGTTAACTTTGTTCAGGAAGATCTTGCTGTCCTTTTAGAGTCCACTGAATAGGGTATGATTCAGAGCCTCCCATGCTCATGCTTCCTACACGGAGCCTGGCGTGATGTCCACAGCATTGAACCATTGAACAACTAATGGGCATAGGCGGTAACCAAGAGTGCAGACACACAGCAGTGTGCCACGGGCAACCACACCTCTGTGTACTGCTAACCTGTGACCCTCCTGACAGAAAGGTAAAATAGTGTAACTGATGCCTAAAGACTTCAATCCAGGAATTGTCACGTGTGAATTAGCATGGCTTCTCCAGAAGGTTTCAGCTGAAAGACCAGATCAGACAGCCAAGCCATAGGTGATTTTACTTGTAACTGAAAATTGTATCACTGAAGTAGATTCCTGCAATAATGAGATACGTTATACAGAAGATTTGGCAGGGGAAAGAAGCACGATAAAAAATGGTTTTTATAATCATTTAGAAATCTACTTTGTTTTGTTCAAATACATTTAAAACCTTCACAGCGAGAATAATTGACCTCTTCACTTAGTTGCCTTTAAGCTGCAAGTAGAAGCAGCTTGGTAAGATGCTGAGGCCTGTAAGTTAATACAGAAGCCTTTCCTCATGCTAGCCTAAGCATTCTTTGGTGATGGGGTGGCAGGGTGTGCAGGAGGGACAGTGAGTAGCTTACTTTCACTGTGACCGCAAAGTGGGGGATAAAATATCATGCACACACCATCTGTGTGCTGTGTACAACGAGTGCTGGAATGAACCCTAGAAACAGCCCACAGATTTCCATATGCATCATTGCAAAGCCAACAGTCTCATAGTGGCTATGAGATATAAAATAGCTGATCATGATTGATTTGATTCCTACCTTCCCCTTCAATTCCACTCATTTTGAGCCAATTCGAGCTGATGGCCAGGGAGGGAGAGGGGTTTTGTTATGCAGACTGTGGCAGCTGTGATGGACCTTTCAGAAGCCATGAGGAACCAAGCTCCAAGGGTGAGACAGAGCAATATTTTAGAAAGAATGATAATTATCGAGGAAACACTTTTTCCTTTCCTTGACATTGGCTATGAACTTAGCCATCATATTTGCTCAGTCAAGATTTTGGGCAATAGGTTTTGATTGTCTCAACTCTGTACATTCCAAGGAAACTGACTTCTGGGAGATAAGATCTAAGGTTTTGAAACTTTTCAACCTGACATCACTATCTTTGTACACCTAGGGTCTCAAATTTATGCTAATGATGTGATTTATAGTGGGAACTTGGGCCACATCTTGTGAGTTTCATCTCTGGAGTGACTGGAGGCAGAATGACTGAGGTTACCTACATGGGCACATGCCAACATGACTAACCGCCAGCAAAAACCCCTGATGTCAAGGCTTGGGCGCGGTGCTTCCTACATATTGTCAGGCATGTTTGGTGGGAGAAGTAAATGCTGCTGGTGCAACTCCACTGATGGTCTAGTCATGATCTTACTGGATTTGCCTCCTTGTATTTTCCCTTTGTTGATGTTAATCTACATCCTTCTGTTGTAACAAATCATAATGAAAATGGTTTTCCTAAGTTCCACAAGTCCTTCTGGACAGTCATCTGCAAACTATCTGAGCTTGGTTTTTCCCTCTAACCTGGTTTTGTGGACCCCTAATCCCAATGCCATTTCAGCTTCAGTACACCCTGCCCTATCTTCTCTCCTCCCTATCATGTTCAATTCCTGTTAGCTGTTCTCTGATCTCTAAGAACTCACTGGTAAGTTACTTTCTTGCCAGACTCAGTTTTGACCAAGTCACTGAAGTGGTTGTGGAGGTATTTTGTCCCTCAGCTGAGAGGTGCAGGGCCAAACCTCACTTCCAAGTGGGCACCATGTGAGACCTGGGCACCGGGGCACCATGACCTCTCAAATGGTGAACAGATGGCTCCCACTTTGCTTTTCAGGTCACACGGAGACCCCTCCCCCTCCTTACCTGGGAAATGAAGTCCAAGCCTAGCCACCAGTCAATGGTGAAGTCCAGATGGTAGTCTCACTTCATAGATTTCATCTTTCCCTGCCTCTCTTTTCCATGTCTCCAAGGACCTCTTGGCCAGTCACATGTCCGAACTAGTTTTCTGCCTCAATTCTAGGTTATTGCCAAGTTAAAGCTAGCCCACAGTCTCTCCTCTGAAACATACTGCCCAGATGAGTGATGGAAAAAACTTGGAGAAATTCTTTTTGAGGTAGGTGGAAAGTGCAGCAGTTAACAGCTTGAGCATTCCATCTCAGAGTGTCTGGCTTGAGTCCTTCAATGTTTCTTATGCAGATTCCTGATAATATACTAGAAGGTAACAGATGACAGCTCAGACACTTAAGAAGACCCTTACACTTGCATGGGAGACTGTGCTGAGTTCTGGACTCCTAGCTTCAGCCAGCACCAACCCTGGCTGTCATGGACATTTATTTGGGAACTGTCCCAGCAGATGAAGATTTCTCTCTTTCTCCCCCTGCCTTTCAAATAAAATAAATATTAGCAAATAAGGTTTTTTCTGAAGAAAGATATTTTCCATCTGAGTGCTATCCCTGCCTTGGCCTCTGTCTATCCGGCAAAGGGCAAAGTGGCCTGTGCTGTGTTCTCAGGAGACCTGGACTTGCCATTTAGGAAGTAGGCGAGTGCTGTCTCCCCTCACTGCACAGCATACCTGCTCAGCTTTGGCTGGGGACCCTCTCCCTTCTCAAACTGCTTACTCAAAGCCCACTCATCTTTAAACCCCACTTATGTGTCCTTTCTGCAGGGATATCTTTCTTTTGTCCCAATTTGGGCAGACGCTTCGGTCTGTTTTTGAAAAAATGCGGTCTTTTCCTTCTAACTAGTCCAGCTTTGTTTGCAATCACTGAAGCAAGGTCTTTCTGCCCTAGACTATAAGCTTTGTGTGCTCTGTGTCTTGCTTCTGGCTGTGTCCTGGGACCTAGTGCTACCAACATAGAGCATTCAAAGCATACTGCTTGAATTAAGCATGTATGTGTGATAACCTTATTAAAATCACTTAGTATCTTTTCAAAGTATTACAACATCTCTTTCTATAGCTGAATACTTAAATATTTGTCATCTTTTGTCTGTGTAATTTGGTCATCTCTTTACAACTGCAAAAAGAAGCAATTAGTTGCCAAGGTAACCTTCTCGTAAGTGGGGGAAAAAAAAAGACAGTCCCACAGGACCTGGACTTGAAGGTCTGTGTGAATCACACTCTTCCATGTCTCCTGCTGACAGTGAGAGAGAGTGGAGGCTAGTGGTGTGGGGCCAGAAGAGTGAATGTAGCAAAAAATGATCTTCTCTTTGCATACATGGCTGGGGAAAACTCTGACGTATGCATGCTTCAACACAGATGTACTTGGAGGACATTAACCTGAGCAAAGCAAGTCAGACACCAAGGTCAAACTCTGCATGCCTCCACTTACTCAAGATGTCTGGAGTGGTCAGATACACGGAAAGAGAAAGCAGAATGGTGGTGGCCAGAGCCTGGGCGCAATTAGTGTTCTATGGGAACAGGGATTTGTTGGAAAGTTCTGGAGATGGATGGTGTTGATGGTTGGGTATATTCTGTGCCACTCAACTGTACATTTAAAATGAGAAAAGTAGTAAAAAAAAAAAAAGTTTGGTTATATGTATCGACCGCAATAGAACAAACTGAAAAACTGATTTTTTCTTTTCATTGCACCAGGAATTCAAAGGAAGCCAATTGAAGCTTCCCTGTTTCAATATTATAATTGGGATTGAATTGGAAACTTGCCAAAGACAGAGAAGGAAAACTTTTGTGACTTTTTCACTACAATGGAAGAGCTGTAAACCCCCACCTCACTATTACTAGGATGCCAGTTCCTACAAACCCTGCCAACTCCTTTCTTGGTCTTCTCCAGTCCCTGACTTGGGGTTGCTCTCAGCTCTCCACTGGTGACTTCCTTTCCTGAAGCCCCCACCTAGGCTGACCTCATGAGGCTCTCAGGGCTTTGGGGCCCTGGTTCCCTTCCCCCAGCTACTTCCTGTGCCATTCCCTGCCACAGACAGCAAGAACTGCAGCAGACACCAGCAGCAGGCAGCTTCAGCCCCTGCTTTAGGCAGCTTCCAGCTGCTGGCAGTTGTCTGACTTGTTTTGACAACTGCACTGCCTGGTTCTGGTCAAACCAGTTAATAACCCTTCACTATGCTGCCTTTTGTTTTTCAGTTCATCTTTCCGTGGATACTTGATTGACTTCTACTTTTAACTATTGTGAATCATGTTGATATGAACCTGAGTGTTCAAATATGTTTTTGAGTCTCTGCTTTTAGTGTTTTGGAGAATATGCACAATCAGGAAACTGCTAGATTGCGTTGTAATCCTAATTTTTTGAGGAGGCTCCATACTGCTTACCACAGTGGTCATATCATTTTACATTTCTCCAGCAATATGCAAGGATTCTGATTTCTGCATTCTCACCAATACTTGTTATTGTTTGCTTATGTTTTCTGAAAGGCGTTCTAATGGTTTGTAAATCTTAGCATGATTTTTGACTCACACGTCTCTTGTGGTGACATCAACTGTTTCACATACCTATTGGCCATTTGTATGTTGTCTGTGGAAAAACTCTTTTGCTTGTTCTAAAAATATTTTATATTTATTTAATTTGAAATGTGGAGGCAGAAAGAGAGGGAGAGAGAGAGGGCAGAGATCTCCCATCATCTCTTTTACTTCCCAAATGACTTCCCAGGTTGATTTTGAGCTAGGCTGAAGGTAGCAGTCAGCAGTTCAATCTTGGTGTCCCACATGAGTGTCAAGGAACTGTTGCTGTGAAACTGATTGAGAAACCAAAGTAAGTCATATTGAGCATTTAAACACAAGAATAACTGTGAGTAGTCTGAGCTGACTGTTTCAACAAGCCTGAGTTTGGTTACAGATTTTATACTTTCTCAGAGGGTAAGTATATGCATCAAACCAGGTTTACATAGGAGAGACTAGAAATCAAAGTGTATCTGTAATAGTTAACAAACTTGATTATTAAGAGGATACATGATGTCCTACATTCAATCCCACAGTGGCTATTTTCTGTATGAAGGAAAGGCAAACAGTGGAATTGTTCCTTACACCTCCTATGATAGCTCCAAAATAGAAAGTTCATTCTTAAAAGACAGTAGATGTTCCTTGTCCATGGCTGATCTTTCTTTGATCACAGCTGGGGTTCATTGAAAGGTCCTGTTACCTGGGTACCAGCTATAGGTGCAGCTGAAGCCAACAGGGCTACCTTACCAGATATGCATTAGCAGGAAGCTGGAATTAGGAACAGAGCCAGGAATCAACCCTAGGCACTTTGATGATGATGTGGGCAGGCAAGGAGCTAGTGAGCAAAGAGGAAGTGAGGGATAGCTGGTAGCCTCTATGCTGCTGCTACCCTGCACCATATAAACTCTACCCCTCCTCTCCCAGTCCAACATGGCTGCAGGCTCAGCATGCCCATTCCCCAGCATGCAGCTGAGTTTCATTTACCATCATGCATAAGACGCTATGGTAACTTAGGGTATACTGCAGCCTCTCAAGCAGATGCCATGGTATCTCTGAGATTCTCAAAAAAAGAGCGGGGGAGTGGGGAGTGACAGGGAAGCCAGCGTTTCCCAAGCCCTGCCCAAACTGCCTCATATGATTATTAGCTTAAGGACTCATCCCCTTCCCTCTAAATGGATGATCTGAACTGTACTGAGGTCAGCTGTCCTTCCTTACTCAACCTAGAAGAGAGGTGGCCCACATTCACATGTGAGTGTGCTGTGTCCCTTTAAATAAACCCTGCTTTCCCATACATACATCTCCTCCTCGAGTTCTGTGCATGGAGACAACAGCTTGGAAGCAGCCCAGCTAGGGCTCTTTGCCCACAACAAGATGAGCTGCAGCCATCCCAAGGGGCATCTTAATTATTACACCAAACACCTGTCCTCCTCTTGCTTATTTTAATTGGGTTTTTCAGTTGTAGAATTTCTTTATATATTTTGGATATCAAATTTCTTATTAGCATATGATTTGAAAATGTTGTCTCTAAATTAAAGGTTGCCTTTTTACTCTCTAGATGGGATACCGTACTGCATTAAAAAAATTTAATTTTTATGAAATTCAATTTATTTTATTGTTGTTGCTTGTGCTTTGTCAAATCCAGTCATGAAACTTTCCCTCTATGTTTTCATCTGAGTTTTGTAGCATTAAGACTTACATCTATAGATAAGATCCAACTTCACTTTTTTGCATGTTTTTCCAGTGTCATGTTGCGCTACCTTATTATCCGTAATTTTAGTGAAATCTGAATGCAAATCCCACCCTCTGTCATTTGGACTTCCTCATCCCCAGAGTGATACGAAGAATACTGATCCCATGTCAGCCAAGGAGGCATGCACATGTGTGAGACACAGGGTCCCTGTAGCCCAGGCATCTGTGCTGATGCTAGGTTCACTCTGAGGCCAGGGCACTGGCATCTTTGACAAGCTCGGTACCCTGTTCCTTGTTCCACCTCTCAGGGCACACCCACATTCATCCTCCTTCATGTTGCTTTCCCGGGACAACACACAATTTGCCTCTTGGTCTATACCCCTGAAACACCCAACTTGGTCAGAGAGAAACCCTTTGCTCTCTTGCTTCCTATCACAAACTATTCTCTCTTCTTTCTCACCCTGGTGTAATCTCTTCAAGTGAATTTGGATATTTAGAAGAAATGAAAAGCATTATCAGCTCTTGACAGCCTCTGTTGTCTGCCCTGCAAAAATCAGTAAAGCAAGAAAAACCAAGGACCTAAATATCTTGATTCAGAGAGCAAAGCACAAAAGAATATAAAGCCTATGCACAAATATAACAGGATTACCCAGGCGGGTCTACTGTGCACTGCATTCTTGAGATTACCCTCTTCAGTAAACGCTGTATCAGCCATACTGCCTGGTCAGCACTTTGGTACCAAAATCATTTTTAAACCAGTAGGTAGTATTGTATTCCATAATTTATTCAGCTTTCTCTTTGAATGGAGATGACCAGTATCTCCATTAACAAATATGACAATACTGGTCTCATACACAGGCCCCAAAGCACATGGGCACATATTTCTGTGGAAAAGAACCTTAGAAGTGTGATCACTACATTCCTGGATTAGTGAATGAATGCTGTCTATATTTAATAAACATTAACAATACCTTAGAAATTCAGAATAAATTTGTATTGTTTCCATACATCTGAATGGAACCCATCTTCTTACATCTTCATCAATTTTGATCCTTATCATCATCTCCTTTTTTTGAAAAAGGATTTGTTTTTATTGTAAAACCAGGTTTACAGATATAAGAAGAAACAAGAGAAAGATCTTCCATTCTCTGGTTCACTCCCCAAATGGCTGCAACAGCCAGAGCTTCTTTCAGGCTTCTCACGCTAGTTCAGGGTCCCAAGGCTTTGGGCCATCCTCTGCTGCCTTCCAAGGCCATAAGCAGGGAGCTGGAAGGGAAGTGCAGCAGCCAGGATGTGAACTGGTGCCCATATTGGATCCCGGTATATACAAGGTTAGGACTTTAGCCACTGGGCTATTGTGCCGGGGCCCATCATCTCCTTTCTTTTTCTAACCCATCTTATAGGAGAAAACATGTCAGCATTGTTGTATTCTGTGTTTCCCTGATTACTGGAGAGGTTGAACACCTTTTGGAGCTTATTAATCATATCTACTTCATAAGTTTTTCATAAGTCCTATTCCATTTTTTGTTTGCTTAACAAATCATTTTCTTATTGATCATAGAGAGAATATACTTTTTTTATTTCCTGGATATTGAATCTGTCTAGGTAGGCTGGAATGTTTGATTCCAATCTTTTACAGAAATGTCCAACTTTTTAAATATTTATTTTTATTTTATTGAAAGGGCAGATTTTTACAGAAATAAGGAAAAACAGAGAGAAAGATCTTCCCTCCTCTGGTTCATTCCCTAACTGGCTGCAATGTCCAAGATGAGCTGATCCAAAGCCAGGAACCTAGAACTTCTTTCAGGTCTCCCATGTTGGTGAAGGGTCCCAAGGCTTTGGGCTATGCTCTGGTGCTTTCCCATGCCACAGTAGGGAGCTTGAAGGGAAATGGAATAGCTGGAACCCGGCATGTTCAAGGAGAGACTTTAGTCACTAGCCCATCGCACCGGGCCCCCCAATTCCAATTTTTTAAACTTGTTTGTCAATTATATTCATGGTTGAGATCCTGACCTAAACAGGTAAAAGGTGGAGCCAAAGAATCAATGAATTTTTCCCAAACTCTCCTAGGTAATTCTAACCAGGGAGGACTGCAAATCACCACTGCAATGATTAAAGATATAGGGACAAAGAACCAAAGAAAGTAGCATGTATAACTGATCTAGAGAGCAGTCTCAAGTTGTGGAGATCAGGAGCCCCTCACTTTCTAGCACTTCAAGATTTGAGGAACAAAAGGAGAATGATACTGTCCTTGAGAAGCATTTGTCCCTTTTCTGAAATGACATTAAGCTCCCCAAACACGCCATGTGAGAGCCCCCTCAGTCTTTTCCATTTCCACCAATACCTACCTAGGAAAATGCAAGGATGCCTCCAAGAATCCTAATGCGAGACTCTCAATCTAGTCTGGGGAGCCCTTAGCAGCCAGTGTGGTATTCTCAGAAGGGCACTCCCTGGGATTCTATTATGATCCAACACATGGCCAGAGTCCCAGTACAATCACCCTGTTAATATGCCCCTCTTGGCAGTGACAAGTTGTCACTTCTCATTACGGTGACAGCATGCAACCCATCCAACCAGAAAATAGGAATTTTACCTCTTGGAGAAGGCAGAGAAAAACTGACCATCAAACATCGTTGGTCACACCTAGTCAGAATGGCACTCTGGGTTGCCAGATAGTGGTGTTCACCATGCTTGTTCAAGGGTGGCATTGGACACAGCTGAAGGTATGATAGCAGACATTTCGTTCCTTAAACTGAGGCTGTTTTTCTGGAAAATCCTGGCTCCTTGTTAAAGGGTGCTATGTAAGAGAGCCAAGGATTGCCCTTGGTTTGATTCCTCTTAAAAAATAGTCTTAATTATTTTAGAGATAATCTGTGACTACTTTGCCATGTGTGTGTTTTTCCTTTCTTCCTGCGTGTTCCATGAGGAAGATATTCTGACTTTGTAGATGAAACATGCTTATGCTTTATTGTACAAGAAGTCTTATGTTTTTAAAGCAAATAAAGGTGTTTAAAAAAAAAAACAGTAATCATTCTCCTTCCATTGGAGCCCAGCACATTTCCTGAGACACAGAAGACTCCAGCATCTCGTTGGGACAAAATGTCAGTTACCTGGAGAGGAACCTTGGGAATAGAGGCTACATCTGGTAGAGATTAACATCAGTCAGTTCAGTTTACATCCATTTCTAGACAGCGGAAAACAGTCTTTACAGGAGCACAAAAGAGGAGTCATTGATGCAATCTGTCCCTCTTGAGCTCCTGTGATGCACCTGCTTCCTTGAAATCCATCTGGATAGGCTTTCTCTCGACCCTCCCACTGGGTCTTTGGAGGGGGTTGTGGCAGCTGATCCTGCACTTCCAGTGCTGTAACATCATCACTCCTAGGTCCTCTAGATAACCAGAGTTAGCTCCTTCATCCTTGATCCACTCCTTTTATTGAAGGTGAAAATATTCCATTTCTTCACCTGAGCCTCATAAAAATGCTTGGTTTTTTTCCAAATGGATTACCTACTTGACTGAACAAAAAGCTTTGAGGGGGAAACCTGGGAATGCCTGTTACTTGCTGAATTGTCAAGGTTCCAATTGAAGTGCAAAGTAATAATGACAAAGCTTCCTTCTAGGGTTTTATGTGAAACCGGATCAGGACTCCACCGACACTGGTTTGCTTCTGCTTGCTATTCACTATGGTTTCTATCCAAGGGCTTGTCTTCCACCCAAACCTCTACTCTGGTCTCTAGTCCTCTGGGTAAATCCACATAAGTGCACTATACACACACACACACACACACACACACACACACACACACACACACACACACAATGTGTAGAATGTAGAAAGTGCCCTGAAACCCAATTCTTTCAGTCTTCTGTAACTTTCCCTACATTTCATTTCTAGGTACACAGTCTGTACAGTTATCCTGTGGTCCCATGTTAAATTATTTGTTAAGTGTAGTGGGCCATTCTGTATCCATGCCTGTGAAGTCTTACACTTTCTAATGACTACTACATGAATTCAGAGCTCTCCCAGCATGGGTTACTTTTGCTTCCTATATGATCTCCTGGCACCTTAAATACCTGCCTTATAGCCTGCCTCCCCATGCTACTCTTTTTTTTTTTTCAAGATTAATTTTATTAGAAAGGCAGAAAGACAGGGAACGAAGGAAATCTTTCCTTTGATGACTCACTCCCTAAATGGCTGCAATGGTCAGGGAAGTCCTGGCTGAAGCCAAGAGCCAGGAACTCCACCTGAATTGGGTCTCTGCTGCTGCTTTCTTAGGCCCATCAGCAGGGAGCTAGATTGTAAACAGAGCAGCTGGAACTCAGGCTAGCACTCTGATATGGGATTGCATTGCTACAGGTGACCGCTCATAGCCTTTTGACTTCCTAGTATAGATACTCTCTGTCCTCCAGCCCAGTGTCTCTTCTGCTAGGGGCCTGTCCCTTGCAGGTGTACCCACAATAGTTCCTGCGGTCCCACCCCAAGGCCTCAGTATACTTGTCTAGGGTAAGCTCATAAAACAAGTGGAGCCAATCAGAGATCTACTCCAGGATCCATCTACTATACAAAACAATTTCTGGTGGAGGTAGACAATATGAAGCTGTAGAGAATTTGGTTGCCAGTTTGGAGAAAAGGAAGCCAACATGTAGAGAAAGGGGATGGAAAAGGATCTTAGGGATATCTGGGTTCTTAACACTCAGACACTTGCTACCCTTCTCTTTTTTAAAGATTTATTTATTCTTATTGGAAAGGCAGATATACAGAGAGGAGAACAGACAGAGAGGAAGATCTATCCAATGGTTCACTCCCCAAGCATGTGCAACAGTTGGAGCTGAGCCAATCTGAAGCCAGGAGCCTAGAGCTTCTTCTAGGTCTCCCATGTGGGTACAGGGTACCAAGGCTTTGGGCTGTCCTTGACTGCTTTCCCAGACCACAAGCAGGGAACTAGATGGGAAGCAGGGCTGCCGGGATTAGAACCGGTGCTCATATGGAGTCCCAGGAGGTTCAAGGTGAGGACTTTAACTGCTACACTATTGCACCGGGCCCCACTCACTACCCTTCTTACTGTTTGCTTGCTTTTTCCTTTCCTGGAGTCTGAAAGCCCAAGCTAGTTGAAATTGTATCTCATAAGCTCACTGGCTTGTTTGGGGGAAGGAGAGTTTGTTGTTATTTAGAACAAAAAGAAGAGAGAGTTTTGTGCATGTGTCCCAATGCTCCTGTCCCTGGTATCTAATAGTGCCTGCTATAGTAAGTATTACAGAGCATTTTGAGCGCTTATCTTTTTACCATCTAGGACATATCTTTGAAGGCACCTGGGCATATATCTTCTACATTGCATAACTCGCATCAAATACATGCTATGTTTGTGGATGGTGTTCAAAGATATTTAGCAAATGAGTAAATAAATGCATGGATGGTAGCAGCATGGCATGTAATTAAAGCCACATGACTGTGGTCAGGGAGACTAGTAATCAGTAGATCAGTATATACTTCGTTAAGTCACAAAGGGAGAGAGATCAAACCTGACTTAATATAGGGGAATGGAAGTACAAAGAATAGGTGAATTGGAACAATATTTGTCTATTGAATCCACCAGATTTAGTGATTTAAAAAATGTATCAGGGACCCGCCACAACAGCCTAGTGGCTACATCCTTACCTTGCAGGGATCCCATATAAGCATCGATTCATGTCCCAGCTGCTTCACTTCTATTAAGCTCCCTGGTTGTGGTATGAGAGGATGGCCCAAAGACTTGGGACACTGTGCCAGTTGTGGGAGATTTGGAAGAAGCTCCAGGCTCCTGGCTTCGGATTGGCTCAGCTCCAGCCATTGCAGCCACTTGGGGAGTGAAGCAGTGGATGGAAGATCTTTCTCTGTATATCTGCCTTTCCAGTAATAATAATAATAATAATAATAATAATAATAATAATAACCAACTTTAAAGAATTGTATCAGGTGAATATGGAATCAAGGACCTACTCAGCAAATACTTTCAGTTCTGGCTGTCTGACCTTGATAACTAGGTGACTGGCATTGATTGTCTTTAACTACACAGTAGACAGGAAAAATCACATTTCTTCTTTGCTTGTTTTCTCAAGGTCCAAGTATCTCTTTTCAGTCCCAAAATAGTTTACAACACTTTCTTTCTCCTGTATCCTCGACACCGTAGCTGCAAATGCCCTCTCTAACAAACGCCTATGAATATCAGCTCTCCTAGGGACACAAGTGGCTATTTTTGGATTCTTGCCATTAAAAAAAATATTCTACAAATTCCAGACTAGTAAAATCCTAAAAATAAACATGGGTTTCTTATTGCATACAATTTCACTAGGAAATGATGGTTTTGACTTGCAAGTGCAAAATCTCATCAAATGATTGATTTGACTTGATTATTAAGGTGCAGAGAGGGGATTCAACGTGGCGCCAACTCTTGACATCTTCGTGGCTATGATGGAAACCCACAATTTTCCTGCTTCAAGAGAACAAGAGTATCTCTGGGTTTGTCATCTATCTTTGTTCCCATTTGCCATTTTGTGTCCTTTAGAAATACTTTGAAATACTCCTATAGGCGAACAGGAAATAAAGGCTGTGTCAAAGCAAGGATTGTACCCTGTGCACGTGTGTGTGTGTGTGTGTGTTGTATTGAGTCTGTGCATGTGTGTTATATGTGTGGTGGCCAGGTGTGTGGGATGCAGCTGGCTTTGTGGGTTGAGCTTTCATTCTTTTTAGCATTAGCTCTCCTTCCAAAGATGATTCTGATGCGTCTGCAATGACGAGGCTGATACATGATCCATTCCTAGCTCTCTTGGGGAGCAGATTGCTCTTTGTTCCCAGAGGACTTTTGGTACTGATCACAATAAGCAGAATAATGTCCTCTTGGCCTGAGTAGGCAGCCTTGCTTCACCTGGGAGCTGGTGGAAAAGCCCTGTCCCAGGTCGGGACCCTGTGCCTCATCCTGGGGGGTTTGTTGGGATGTGCCCCAGAGCAGGAGTCTGAATCATTCGAAAGCAATTGCAGTGTCTTCATCAGCATGAAAACCAAATCAGCTTTAAGCCTTGGCCTTCTCTCCCTTTTTGGTATTTGGGACAAGACTTACACAGTATTCAATAGGACCCAGTGTTGTTCTAGCAGATTCATATTTGAAGTACAAATATCTTGCATATATTTCATATCTTTAGAGATTGAAGAAAACAACTACAGTAGAGTTACTATTAGCTGAATGAATGAAGACTATGCAACCTTAAAATAAATTACACTGGCCTATGAACTATTGAGCTAAGGGCACTTTTTTAAAAAGCACATTTAAGGAGATTACTCAAAACTTTATTCTGTATTTTAAAAGCAGAACATGAAATTCCCATGTGAAAATGTCCTCCCTATATCAGAATGAAAGCACATTTTTATTACCATCAAGGACTGGGAATTGAAGCCAAAAGAAATCTGTACAAACCAACCTTGTGAAATTAACTTGTACTTTTTTTTTCTAGTCAATTAACTGTCCCAGACCAGGACCCTTTGCCCCAACACATTTTCACTGTTTAGCTCTGTTTGTACAACTCAGTTTACAAGTGTTTGACTCCGGGCGTTAAGTCTTTATTTATGGAAGTTCCTATGCCATGCACAACCTGTATTAAATGTAGTGCTTTTATCCTGTTGATCTCTCTGATGCCAATTTTATTCTCATGCCATATCTGGAAAAAAAAGCCTCAGAGGGAAGAGATGATTTTTTGAAAAAAAAATCTACTTATTCAAAAGGCAGAGTTACATATAGAGAGATCCTCCATTCACTGGGTCATTCCCTAAATGGCTGCAGCAACCAGGGCTGGACTGGACTGAAGCCAGGAGCCAGGCACCTCTTCCAGGTCTCTCACATATGTTCAGGGGAGACCTAATCACTTGGGCCACCTTTTACCGCTTTCCCAGGCACATTAGCAGGGAACTGGATCAGAAGTGCAGCCAGGACATGAATCACAGGGGGTATTGGCATTGCAGCTAGTGGCTTTCCTCACTATACCATAGGACCAAAAAAAAAAAAAAAATTAAGTTTCCCTGTGTATTAATTCTCAGGGTAAAAACTATACCAAACTCCTCACAGAAATGGGAAGAAAAAGAACAGAGGTGCCTGTGAACTCAACATTACACCTCACTGAACACCAAGCGAGGGGACACCCCAAAGGCAATACGTTGCCTCAGTTTGTTTTGTAATCTTTAACTTACCATATAAAAGGGAGAGATACCTCAAACTCTGACACTGAGAGGTATTTTCCCCCTTCAAACTGTAGCTAGCTCTTTCAGGTTGATAGATCTTTCAGAAAGGCATTTTTGTTGGATTTGTAGCTTTACAGTTTTTTGGTTTGGGCCATTGAGTTTATTGGGAGAGGTTGAGAGAGGTTGAGAAGGAAGTGGAATTGAATTGTATATGACAGGTATGAAGGAAAATACTGTCTCAAAATCATGAGTGCTCCAGGTGGAGACAAGGTAGAAGATAGAACATTGGTGTCAGCCAGGCCACTATCAAGATGACACAGCCAACTTAGTCTTCGTAGGGATGTGGTTCCGGGAGACCACGCAAGATGATCCACACAGCAACAACAGAAGGCATGTTAGCAGCCACTCGCATCTACTGAGTGTGTCCTCTAAGACAAGAGTTGCTCAATTCGTTTTAAAAATACTTTGTAGAAAGCACGAAAAGTGTCAGGGTAAAAGCACAGGCCCTGCCTGAACTTGAGTTTGAATCCTTGATCTACTTTTCACGGCTATGTCGGAGAATGCTACTTTCTGAACTTCAATTTCTTTGTCTAAAACAGAAGTCATAATAGTAACATTTATCTCTTAAGTAAATGTGATGCACACCTGGAAATTTTCATGACATAGAATGCTGTGCTTTGCATATGGTTTGTCCCTACCAAAACTCATGTTGGGAGTTGGTTTCTGCTCTGGTGGTATGGGGTGGTGGAGTCCTTGGGAGGTGATTATGTCATGGAGGCTGCTATCTCATGAATAGATTAATGCCTTTCTTGAGAGAGTGGGCGAGTCTTGTGGGAATGGCTTAGTTCTCTGAAGAGCAGATTGTGATAAAGCTGGATTCACATCTCCTCTGAGTCTTTCTTACACACGCTTTTCCTGTATGTGTCTATTCCCTTTCTTCTTGCTTTCCACCAGGAACTCAGCCTGTACCAGATCTTCAGCAGTTACTGGTGACATGCTTTGCACTTCCAGGGCTGTCAGCTCAACAGACCTCTCCTCTTCATAAATTTGTCTAGCCTCAGGTATTCTGTTGTAGACATGGAAACCCATGTAAGACAGCTTGTGTATGTTAAGCCCTCAGTAAGTGTTGGTTATTATCATCAACCCTACCAACACATCCACTTATGAATGAGTCAAGAAAGACTTAGAACAGTGAAATGCAACTGGTCCAAGGTCAAATATCCTGAAGGAAGCCAAAAGTTGAACTGAGGGCTTCTACCTAGCACCCTCATTCTTAATGACCACTCTGGGGTCCCTGGCTCTTGAAGACTGTACCCATGTTGTAAATGTCAAATCTTTGCTGTGAAGTTTTTCTTATTCTGTCTTCTTAAGCAGATCTAATTATCTTTTACACTGTATCCCAACTATTACTGTACATCCTTCTACAACACTCCTACCATCACTCTTAGGCTCTCTGTTTATAGAGAACAAAGAGCAGTTTGAGAGCTTGCTTCAGTTGCCAAGCTGCCTGAAACTCATGTCAGATCTGCCCAATAATAAGACAACACATTCTCCTTTTGTGCTTAAGCCGCTTTGGGCTGGTCTTCCTGTCACTTCCAAATGAGTCCTGATATATGCTGCTCACGTCCTGAATTCCATTCCCCTGGTGGGTCATACCATTGAACATGAACGAGCTACACGCTGGGCCCTGGAAACTTGTGTTTAAGTAGACAGCAGTCGATTAATCAATATCCTTTGGGTATGGCTATTAAACCAGTGTCTACTCCATTTAATTGTAAATAGCATCTAATCTATATTTCTTTACACAGTCTGTAACTACATTAAGTTTCTCTTGTGTTTTCTAGACCTGTCTGTCTAGCAATGCCATCCAAGTGGACAGAGACTCTCCGAGTCACTCTTTTTTGGTGTTTGGGCCAGCCTTCACCGCTGACAGTATGGTTGTGGTGGCGCAGAAGTGGGAGTCTCTCACATGCAGCCCCTTTGTGTCTTTCGTCTTTGGTGTTAAGTACTTTGGAAAGACTCCTAGTGGAGTGTCTCGATTCTCTCCAGAGTTTCCTTGCTGCATAAGACAGGCTTCTGTAGAGCTTGGCTCTTGGTGGGCCAGCTCCCCACTGAGGGAGAGCAACCTGTGCAGGGTGTACATGTGCATTTACTTAAAGTTGGTGTTGTGGCAGGCTTTGCTAGTCCCACATGAGCAGACTGTCCTTGTCAGCATCTCCTAGGCACTGCTGACCATTCAGGATCTCAGGATGCATCCCAGCCCAAACTGGCTACATCTAAACCTGCACTTTCACAGGGTCCTGGGTCACCCAGATGCTCGTCACAGCTTTGGAAATGCAGGCTTATACTTTGCATGGTGGAAGACCCAGGCACCCACCTCTCCCCAGCGCTGACCTAGCCATGTTCTTCTGTGAGATCTTCACTCATTCTCATGTCATTTGAGCTTCCACGTTCACTCATCTCCTGTGTCCTCATGAACAATGACTCTCAACTGAAAGGTTGCTCCTCCAATGCCTACATATCAAGGCAAAACACATTGTGAGGGTTTGTGAGTTTGCCTCCACCTGTTTTTGGACAAGTCCTAGCTCCCTGTACATTTGCTTCCTACTCTTATATGTCTGCACTATACTCTTACATTTGCTGTCACTATTACATGGCTCCAAAATAGGCTTTCTGGGCAATTTGTTTTTAATAATGTTCCCTTTTCTGCCCATATCATTTATAATGTTGTAGTGATTTAAATTCTCATACCCCTCTTTCTTCGCCTTTCTATTCTTGTCCTTATCTTTCAATCATAGTTTTACCATAATCTTGATTAGATCATTTTAAGAGTATATTGTGTTTCCTTTCTTTTATAATTAGATGCTAATTCTAAATTTCATAGCTGTATCATTTTCATCTTGCTGGCATTTATGTTCCTATTATCCAACGCTTCATGTTTTCTTCACAGTTCCTTGATATAACATTTGTGATTCTATACATGTGTTGATATTTTTCCCAATCTCTCTGCAGCCTTTCAGCTAAATTTTTTATGTGGTGAGAAAACTTAGCAGTTGTTATTTTGTCCCAGAGACATCACTACTTGGAATTCTCCATCTTCTTGCTTTAAGTTGACTTCATTGATAGATAGGCCAGACATTTGCCTAACATTCTAGAGCTTTCCCTTCATTTCATACTGTGTATTGATGTATTGCTCATTAGCACACATAAAAGAGAGAACTTAATATAAGGAATTATTAAACTGTTAGAAGTGAATGAATGCAAATATATAAGCAAAACCTAAACTATACTTTAGGATTCAGTAAGAATACCCAAGGAGAGGCAGTCTTGAAATGAGGCCTCTGCCCCTCCCAAGATTTCACTTTGTTAGAGAAAGTATGGCTCAGCTTCCTGGAGGGCAAGGGAGCTTACTGGACTGCTGGAGCCAGACCTTGTCCACAGTCACTCATAAGCAAGCATCAGGCATCTGGGGTGCAGGCCAGTCAAGTCGACTGCTGTCTACTTAAACACAAGTTTCCAGGGCCCAGTGTGCAGCTCGTTCATGTTCATCAGGCATCTGGGGTGCAGGCCATCTTGGGGGAACTCCTAGGGAGACGAGACCCACTGCAGTTAAAGATCAAAGAAGCAGTGTCTGTGTCAGGAGAACCCCTCAACATGGCACCTGGGCCCCAACCAAGATGGCAAACCTCTGGAGACTCAGGTGCTGAATGTGTGGCTAGAACAGAGCACCAGTGATGTCCCTGCAATTGCAATGCTAACAAAATACCAAGAGCAAGAAGGGCAAAGCACAGCACTTCGAACCAGAATGAACATTCCCTGAGTGCCACCTCCCTCCCCAGTAACCTTTACTGAGAAAGCTTAGCATCATGTTCAGTGTAGAAAGAGAAAACCTGAACAATTAGTTATGGCACAGCAGTTAGTGAAATGTGAATTGGTGCTGAAAAGCCATAAATGAACCCCAGGTGCAGTTAATCCATTTGGCTACTCAGACTCCATTTTCACCCTTATACATAAATTTAACCATTATACAAGACAAAGCAACTCAGTATTTCTACCTTATTAGACATATTTTCCTCACTTAGAAGGAGTTGTCTCTTTTTCTCCAAATAAGAAGATGCACAGTTTCAACAATTACTGTGACCATTTCTGGTTCTATTCATTACTCTTAAAAGATGATCACAGTTCACTGGGATATTTTGTCATGTAAAGACAAAATTGTAAAGTTTAGCTCATACAACATCTGTAAAAAACTACCGTGGGAAAGAGGTAGCAGAAGAGAATGGTCAGTATATGCCTGCATGTCAAAAGCCAAGGAGACACATGTGAAACTTCCGCAGTTCTTGCTATCTGGCTTGTTGTGGTTAGTGTCTCCAGCTCTGTCTTCCATTATGCAGGCTGCTGGACTTCCAGACCTGGTCCTCCCTCACTCTGTCATGTAGCTGCGGTCAAAATGGGGCCAGATAATCCACGATTTTAGCCTATCTACACAATGTCATCAATGTGATGCACCTGTGGAGGTTGTGTGGGACAAGAAAACCATCAACATCTCTGCAGACTGTATTATGGTAGGAAGGTAAATTTTTGTCACTCTGAGGTGAGGCGGCTCTGTGAGAACACACTGTTGGCTCAAACAAATAAAAACAAACTGATCTGGGGACCTCGAAGACTGATGTGGAGAAAGCACATCCATTGATCGGGTACCCACAATGGCAGACCAAGTGCAAGGAGCCACGTTGACTTACTATCATAAAGCCATCTCATAGGGATCAGCAGCTGTAAGCGGGTCTAACCACAGTATTGAGACCCAAAGTATTGAGACTCACAGGATGGTCTACTGTCATATTTCAGGATACACCTAGCTTCTTCACAGGATAACAGATGAATTAAGTATCTCACCCTGCCTCCTACTCCTTTCAAGCCTGTAAAGTGCACCCCTTTGAATAGTTCCTCTGGGATGCAGTATTGTTTCCAGTGTACTATTCTGATAGGCAAAGGATGCTCCAGAGGCTTCTATTGAGCATCTCCTACCACTGCTTCTCTTGTTGCCAAATATTTAGAAACTGGAGAAATAGCCCCAGAGAGGGTCTGCCGTGGCCACCATCAGCCTCCATTTGGCCATGGGCATAGAACGTTTTGAATGAGCTGATGCTTAGCACTCATTGTTTTTCTACGGGGGTCAGAAGTTAAGAAACTGAAAGAGCAAGTGAAATCCTGAGAAGTAGACTAGAGGTAGAAATAGATTCTGGGAGGCAGTGCTAATGATTCCAGTAATTGGATTTCTCCCACCATGTGTACTCCTAATGCCCTGGCCCAGTGCTAGCCATTACAAACGTTTGGAGAGTGAACTCTCTCTTTCTCTCAGCTAATTAATTGAATTTTAAAAATCAATGACTGTAAGAAGGACATTTCCTCAAGTTTTTGTGTTCTTCACAATATAAGGCCACAGACCCAAGATGCTTTTAAATTTAATCTGTGATGTTAATATTTTCCCCATCACTATCTGTAGCCTAACCAATTCACCAATCACCAAAGTAACAAATCAAGTCCTATTTACAGCATTTGTTGGTTTCCATGATGCAAATACTTCAATTATAAACCAACTAGTTGACACTATTGTAAATATGGAAGAAACATACAATGTGAACCCATTATATAATATTTATTTCTTACAGTTATGATAAACATAAGCAATCCAGGAATAGAGCTCATGATACAATGCTAGATATTTAGGAAGTGCAAAGTTTTGAGTATGCTTGTGTTTTGAATAAGTTGATTTAATTGTAGACTTTTGTAATTTAAATTTTACTAATAATCATGTTTAACAAATGGATTTCAAAATTCTCGAAAAATAAGCAATTGACTCCTGGAAGCTGGTATGGAACATATTCCTGGACACATTGTTGGACAAAACCCATGCAATAACATTAAGTCAAGTTAGTTAGACATAAAAGAACATTTACTGTAGGAATCCATTTATATACAGAGCTAAAAGGAAAGAGAATCAAGACGGTGGAATAGAGTAAAGAAACGTTTAAACAGAAGGAGAAATATTAGCTAGTGTGAAGAAGAGCGGGCACATTGCAGGAAATAGAAGAGGACAGAACAACAGCAGAGGGATTCCTGCAGATACAAATTTCAGCAAAATCAGCACCAGCAAAAACCTAGGACACCTGGTGTCTCCCTAATCCTGGGACCTGCTCCAACCAGAAGTGGGAGAAAGGTTGTACAGACAATGCAGACTCAGCACGGTATCATAGGAGGTGGAGAGTGGTGAGCCAAGAGCTAGGGCTATGGAGACCATGGTGGAAATCTAACATAAGATTCAGACCTGGAACTTGCTGGAGAGAGTGGCACAAGTGACTACAAACCAAGAGCTGTGTAGAAACTGCAATAAGTAAAATTGCAGTGTAGACCTGTGGATGACACAGCTTAGAAACCTGCCCCAAGGAGAAGAATCTGATAACCAGAAGTACAATGACCAAGAGCAAAAGAAGAGACAGAGGCACAATGAATATTATTGAAGACTCCCCTGCAAAAGAACAAAAGCCTTTGCCAACCTCAGAGTTCACTTAGGAAGACATTGAGAAAATGGGGGACAGAGAATTCAAAACACTTGTCATAAAACTTCTTATCAAGCACATAAAGCAAGCATTCAAGGAATTTAAAGAATATTGCTGGAGGCCAGTTCCAGCCAAGTTTGGAACTCAAGAAGGGTCCATGAAATAGGCATAGAGAGAAAAGAAGCAGAACACTACAATTTCAGGATCATAATGGACAATGAAAGGAAGCTGTCCTCTTTATTTATACAGAAGCAGTCACAAGCTCTGGCACAGACTTTTTACATCATAGTATTGCATCCATTCGACTGCAGAGTGCAGGTCCCGAACAGTACAATTACAAAGTTTTCTTTAAGGGCAGTTTGACACAGATTCAAGGGGGGCACAATTTACAACAGGTGAGTAAGAAAGGATTATGCATTCTTTGCTTATCTCAGCTTGCCAGCCCCTGCCAGCTCTCCTCAAATCTGGGCTCTAACCTTGGCACCACCTGTGACAACCAGACCCCGATCTTGACTTATCTATGGGTTAATAAGTCTGAGGCATTGGTTTATGGGGACTGGGACCATTGGCACTAGTTGGCCATTAGGCCTGCAAACTCACACAGTTTGTTAGCTAAGCAAGTAAAACAGGAGTTATAAAGGCAAAAAGAATTGCAGTTAGCAATGAGCCATGTTTACTCCATTTTGATTTCAACTCTACAATGGACAAGTGAGTGTTTCCAAAGATAATTCTGCAAATTGTTTCATCTTAAGGCAGGGCATTATCCATTCTGACATTGCAGCCAGAAATTCCTCAGTAGACAACACATATTAATCAGTAATACACTCCTACTACAATTCTCATTCTACAACTTACCAGTTGGAAGAGAAAATACATCACAGAAGGATAAACCTAAAGATCAAGGAAAGAAAACACTAAACATGCATTCCCACTACACCCATGGAGTCAATAACCCTAAGTTAGTTTGAAACCATGTATTAAGATGTTAGTACAGACATTCTTGAGCTCTTCCAGCCAAAGGGCCATAAGGGCAACTAAGACAGCATACATTGTTAAAGGCCCTTTCACCAAGACGTTGTCAGCAACATTGATTCCCAAGCTCACATTGGTTGTAAAAGCCATCTTGCAGGGGCAAACAACAATGCCTCAATAGATTACAGAATTCTTAACAGGGCGGTCGGGTGTCCTTGCAAAGGGAGGTGGAACTGCATTCAGGTGGTTGCAGAGACATCCACTGGGCCCTGCCATGCAGCAGGAAGTTCCCCTGGGCCCTGCCAAACAGGAGAGCTATTCTCTTCACACCTTAATCTCATCAACACCTACTGCATGGGCCCCAGCAGAATATATCACCCTGGAAATTAATCAAATGAAAGCTGATATATCAGAAAGAAGAATGCAGTGCCATAACTTAAAAGTAGAGTGGACAGTCTCCAAAATGAAGCAAGCAGAAGATAGAATCTCAAAATCAGAATATATTTCCTGTCACCAGGGGGAAACAAACAAAAAGCTGGATCAGACCAAAAAAAAAATATTCAATAATGGAAAGACACTATTAAAAGACCAAGCATAAGAGTTATGGAAGTCCCAGAAGGTGTAGAAAGAGAAGCTGGGTTTAAAATGTATTTAATGAAATAATAAGGGAAAATTTTCCTAATCTAGAGAAAGAATTGGTAAACAGCATGCAGGAAGGGCACAGAACTCCCAACAGGTTTTACCCAAAGCGATCTTCACCACGACACATGATAATCAAGCTCTCTTCAATTGAACATAACGAAAAGGTCCTTAAATGTGCACGTGAAAAAAATTAACTTACATATAAGAGAATGCCAATTAAACCCACAGACCTCTCACAGGAAACTCTACAGGCCAGAAGAGTATGGAATGACATATTCCAGATTCTAAAAGCAAAAAAAAATTGTTAGCCCAGGATAACGTACCCAGCACAACTTTGCTTTGTCTTTGAAAGTGAAATAAAATTCTTCCACAGTAAAGAAAAGTTAAAAGAATATGCCGCTTCCAAACCTGCCCTAGAAATGTTAGGTTAATGTTAAAGATGTTGTCTTGACAGAGAAAAGGAATAGCACCCACCAAAAACAAAAGCAAATGCAAAGAACGTCCCAATAAAATGACAACAGAAGACTAAATGAATGAACAACCCGTTGCTAAAATGACAGAACCAAATTAACACCCATTCATATTAATCCTGAATGTAAACAGCTTAAACTCACCAATCAAATGTCATAGGTTAGTAGACTGGATTGAAAAACAAAGTCCATCTATTTGTTGCCTGTAGGAGACACATTTAACCAACAAAAATCAGTGGAAACTGTATCTTGCGGATTTTGATTTGTTTTTTGTTAGTTTCATCTCTTCAAAACACTTTCTCCTGATTAAATTCTTCAATGACTCCTAGATCATACAGTAACATCATTTTCCTCAATAAGGCTCTTGATTTTCCTTTTCATTTCTTCAATGACACGTTGATCATTTAGTAGCATCTTATTTAACTTCATGGTGTTGTCAGTTTCTTTTTTTTCTTGCTATTGTTGATTTTGTTTTGTGTCTTTTCATTTAAGGGGATGTGTAGTAACTGTGTAAAGGAGACTATCATATCTAGCAGCATGTTATTTAACTTCATGGCATTGTAAATTTCTCTTTTTCTTCCTGTTATTGATTTTGTATTGTGACTTTTCATTTAAGGGGATGTGTGGTAACTGTGTAATGGAGACTAGCATATCCAGATGTGAGGGTATAATGCAGTATGCATCTCTACTTCCAGACAGAGATGGACTCCCTGTGAAACTGTTTACTACATCTTGACAGTGGGATGCTGGGCTCTCTGCCATTGTCCATGCCCACAATGATGGACATATGACTGTGTATGAAGAGCTATACTGTAGTGAGGTTATCAGGAACTCAGTGAGGAGGGAGGGAATTGGGGAGGGGATGGGGGAAATCCAAGGGCCTATGGAACTGTATCATAAAATGATAATAATAAAAAGAAATTTAAAAAAAGAGCTAAAAAGAGTGAAACTTAACTGTTACATTAGCTATTTGAGGATAGCAACCCATCTAAGCCCATTCAGGTCACCTGATCCTCAGGTACACAGATAAACCAAGATTAGAAAAGCCAATAAGCTGATCCTCTGCTGACACACGTGCAAGTAACCATGACCATAAGTGATAAGGCATCTGCCACAACAAGTGATTCTTGCTTTAAGCCATTGGGTTTGGGGTGGTTTGTCACGTAGCACTTTTCCTTGCTAACCAATCTAGAAGTTGTACTCTGTCCTCTGAGCAGGGAGGTGAGTATAGTAACCAGAAGGAACAAAAAGATTTCTGGGGCCTATGCTGTGGGCGTTGTAGGTTAAGCTTCTGCCTATGATGCTGGTATCCCATGTGAGCAATGGTTCAAGTCCTGGCTGCTCCATTTCCAAACCAACTTTCTGTCTGTGGCCTGGGAAAGCAGCAAAAGATGGTTCAAGTACTTGAGCCTTGCAGCCAGGAAGAGCTTCCAGGTTCCTGGCTTTAGACAGTCCCAGACTTAGCCTTTGCAGCCATTTGAGGCATGAACCAGCAGATGAAAGATTCTCTCTCTTGCTCTCTGCCCTTCTCTCCTTGTAAATCTGTCTTTCAAATACAAATAAAGAAAAAGGACAGCAGTCTTCTGAGGTGCTGGCAATTCTCTATTTTTTGATCTGTATCTGGTCACATGCCTGTGTGCCCCTTGTGGTAATTCATTGAGATATACCTAGGATTTGAACACATTCATGTTTTGCTTCAATAAAACAACTTATTTTATTTTATTTATTTTATTTTTTAAAAAGATTTATTTATTTTATTACAGCCAGATATACACAGAGGAGGAGAGACAGAGAGGAAGATCTTCTGTCCGATAATTCACTCCCCAAGTGAGCCGCAACGGTCCGGTGCTGTGCCAATCCAAAGCCGGGAACCAGGAACCTCTTCCGGGTCTCCCACGCGGGTGCAGTGTCCCAATGCATTGGGCCGTCCTCAACTGCTTTCCCAGGCCACAAGCAGGGAGCTGGATGGGAAGTGGAGCTGCCGGGATTAGAACCGGCGCCCATATGGGATCCCGGGGCTTTCAAGGCGAGGACTTTAGCCGCTGGGCCATGCCGCCGGGCCCAACAACTTATTTTAAAATTACAATTGACTAATAGAAAGGAGTTCAACTCCACCAGAAATCAAAGATGTTGAACTGGAAATAGCTAAATAACATTTTCCACCAAATTAATTGGCAATGATTTTTTTTAAATTATTTATTATTTAACTTCATTAATTACATTGTATTATGTGACACAGTTACATAGATACTTGGGTTCTCCCCACCCCTCCCCAAACCCTCCGGCAATGATTTTTAAACTTTGTTACTTAGTACTGAGTGATTCCATGAAAAAAAGGAGCATTTTAACATATAATAGTGTGATCACATATTGGGAGGTGATTATGTGTTAATACAAACTTTTTGGCATGTTATTTGGTAAATCTATCACCAACTTAGCAAAACAGCTCTTCACTTGCAGCTTTACAGTTGAAAGTTTACACTACGGAAGTAATTACAGGTATTTACATAAACATAGCTATTGGCATGTTCATCATTAGGGCTGCTTCAGATAGTGAAAAACTCAAAAGAAAATGGTCATGGTACATGGATTGCTTACATAATTAAGGTACATTTCTACCAATATGGTCATTTTACTATGAGAAGAAAAACATAAAGTGAATATGAAAATTTTCATGATGTATCAATGGAAAAAAGGCAGTTTATAAAATAACATAGTATAATTTGCTTTTGCAAAAGCAACCACTTTTCATCTCTCAATACTACCCATATGTGGGTGATAGTCATATAATTTGGCAGGTGCATAGGTAAGCAGGTGGGCTAAAGACTATTAAAATCTGTCAGAAACTTTTCAGATCTAGGTTTGCCGTGCAGGATCAGAGCCTGCAAGACCACTCTTGGAGCCATAAATACATGGAACATTCTTTGTGCAGCTAGCATGGTGGCAACAGTAATGCCCATAGCAAGAGCCCCACCAACAGTCCATGAGCTTGGCTTTCACTGGGGGTTTCCATAAGCATGGCCGCTAGCCAAGAAGTTACCCAGAAGAAAATGGATCAGCCTCTAGGACCTGCCAAATTGTCACAGATAACAGGACAGAAAAAATTTTTTAAGACTTGTTTTATTTATTTGAAAAACAGAGTTACAGCGAGAGAAAAACAGATTTCTTATCCAAATCTTTGTGATAACCAGGTTTATCACCATGTGGAAGCTCAAATAAATTCTCTTTATCTACTCTGCATGTGTTATATAATGGAGTGTGTGGCTATCTCCCTGTCTGCCCCATCATCATGTAAGGTACCATGTCCCCCTTCCCTTGCCAGAACTGCTACTTTCAATACTAATTTCCTTTATCTAGGTGTTTTCCCCTCACTCCCTTATCACATCACTTTTAATCAGACTCACTAGTTTACTCAAACTCATAGCTTTTAGGCAAATGATTCCACAACTGTTATCAAAATGAACATTTAAAAAATAAGAGTTTCCTAATTACTCTCGCTGATTTTAATTGTTGATAAACTTAAAAGCTAGGATTATTTGGTTTTAAGACATCTGTTTCTATAAAGGGAGAGAATCACTACAATCCCTGAATGTTAAATGAGTTTAAAAAGGGACAGCTTTGGTACCCAAAACACAGCACCATGGATGCTGGAGTCAAAAAGGCAGTTTGTGGAGCAGCGCCCATGGATTCTCCTTTGGTCTGAAGCAGTGTTGCTGTAGTTACCTTTCCCAGGCGTAGTTCTACATACTGGTGCTTTTCATTGCAAAACTGCCCCGAATTCATTGAAGTATTGGGCAAATTATAAAATTCACCTATGTAATACCATTATTTATAGCCTCCCTTTCATCCACAGACATGCATGAGTTTTCAAAACTTCACTTACACAGGATTACAGATGCTTCAAAGTTGACTCTGAGGTCATTAAGTCTGTAGATGACAAGATGTGAGAGTACTCCATATCCACTAAACTGTTCTAAACTCTCAGGATCACACATCAAATTCCTTAAATGCGTGTCAACCTATTTCTGATCTATGTGACATCAGAAGCATTGGAAACCATCTCAGAGTACGGTATTTCAAATGTTTTTTTTGTGTGTGTGTTTGTGTGTGTGTGTGTGTGTGTGTGTGTGTGGACTTCCCTTTGAGCTAAAGATACCTGGTTAGTGAAAAAAAAAGCTGAAAGAGACTTAGGTATATTCCTAACATTTTCGATTTTAAAATGTCTTTGTATTAATGGCTCTTTCTCAGTTTTAACTTGCAAATTACTCTAGGAAAGTAATAGTGAACATCGGTAACATAATATTCATTTAATCAAAAAGTTGACATTTAGTCATATTGTAAGTTTTAGGGTTTTTCTTTCAGATGCAACATGATTATCTTTAAAGATCTGTGTTCTGAAAACGGTAATTGTTCCTGTTACAGTTCGAAGAAAGAAGATAGATGGAGTTAAGAACTACAGATGACAGTGATAAGTAACTTGCCAAGAATTGCTGAGTTGGTCAGGGGCTTAAAGTCCCATAAGTTGTCATAACTTATAGTGTTGAAGTCAGGGTAGATAAATATACCAGGGTATTTCAAAAAAGCTTGTGGAGAAGTCAGCATTAGCCCTAGAGCTTAAGACATCAGCATGCTTGTGTTCAATTCCTGGTCCAGCTCCTGATTCTAGCTTCACACCTGTGGGAAGCAAAACTCAAGTAGCTGGGTCCCTGCCACCCTTGTGGAAGATCTAGATCGAATTCCTGTCTCCTAGGTCCAGCTCCAGCCACTGTGGCATGTGGGGAGTGAACCAGTGGACGATTCAGAAACTCTAGTATTTGGACTAACATCTATTGCATCCTAGGAACGTGAGCAGGAAGCTGAATAGCAAACAGATGGGCCCTAATCCCAGGCACTCTGATATGGGATTTGGGAGTGGCAAGTGGCAACTTGACCCTTTGTACCACAGCGCACACCCTAATTTTATTTTCTTTCTTTTCTCATTGCATTTGCCCATCCTAAATAGCCCCTGGCCTGCACCCTTAACTGTTATCGTCATGAGTGACTAAATGTTATTGTAGAACCAATCCTGGCTATGAAATAGAAAAACAGCCACATTTTTAGGGTTTCAGTAGATATTTCAATGCAAAGATCCTATTGAACATATGTAATTACATATATACAATGGATTTTTCACTCCTGCTTTCAACCAGGGAGTCTCAGTAAAGACTACATAGAATATTACATTGGTGGTCAGAAAGTTTGGGTTCAAAGTTTCGCTCTACTGCAGCAGACCTGAGTTTGCAGAAAGCAGCAGGCAGACACCCACTTGCTTTTGTTAGGAGATGTGGACAGGCACCCCACAGCAAAGGCAAGCCAAGGGAGCAGCTTTCAGGGCAGCAAATCCCACACACCTCATTGCAAGCTGATTAGATAAGCAGGCCTGCACTAACGACCAGCTAATATCTATCAGAGATTGCCTCCTACATGCTAACCAAAGGAATTGGAGGAAATGGGCCTTATTAGCATCTGCCTCATTGACCAACGGCTCACCCTTACTTCTCCAGGACTCAGCTGTTAACCCAGGCCATTTTCCATCTGCCTAACTGAAGTAGCAGCTGGAGGTAGAAGCATAGCAAACTGACACCTTAGGGAACTAAGCAAAGGGGGCTCTCATTTCCATGCAATGCCAGAGACATGTTGTCTCTTCCTCTCTATTACCATCCTGCCCTACTCCCTGAGGGCTCAACAACTGTATGTCCTTACCAGGGAAAAACAAAACAAACACAAAAAACAACTATGACAATAACAACAGTAAAAAAACCTTTCAAAATATTCAATTCTGTCCTGAGCTATAGACGCATCTGCACTCATGTGTATGGCTTTCAAAATTGTTTTGTGCTGAAGTTCTCTTGAATTCCATTTTCCATGAATTCTTGAAGCTTCCTTCTATTATTTCAGGCTGTCTAGAGATGGAGAAGCAGTAGAAGCTTTCTCCATCACCATGTTGAAACGTGCAATTAGGAAGACTGAGAAACCTCACCATCTGTGTTCTGCAAGCAGGAGATCCAGGAAAACCTGTGGTGCAGTGCAAAAGCTTGAGGGCGAGAAAAGGCAATTCCTGTCTGAGACGACAGCCAGGAGAGCTGAAGGCAGAAGATCCACACAAGATTCCAGCTTGGCAGCTAGGCACAGGAATGGAACCTGCCTCCACGGAGGCATTCAGTGGATTCAGTTTTTGTGCTCATTCCTCCTGGGAAGACTGTTTTTTCTCAGTCCACCAATTCAAAAGTTAATCTCTTGCAGAAACAACTTGGCAGACACCCTCAGAAATAGTATGTGTACGGACACACAAAACTGATCATCAGAGTTGGTACAACAAATACTGTCGATGCCCAAGAGAGAGGCTGATGTAACCTTTAAGAGAAAGTATTCCTTATCCAGAGGGAAAAACTGTGCTGAGTTGGGTTAGTATATAAGGATTCTTTTGTTTGTTTGTGCTCACCAGATGCAGACCTGGAGTTGAAGGGCCATTTACCTGTAATTAGTCACAGAAAGGCTGATGAATGAGCGAGCCAAGTCAGGAAGGCAAGAGAAGCCCCAAGGAAGCAAAGGCCCCAGCATTAGCCTGATGGTTTAGGGGAGATCTCCAGAGTGCATGACACCCCCCAAGCATGTCCCCAGTCCAGGCAAAGTTGGGCTCTCCATATCCTGTGCCATATATTGTTTGTTAAGATCTACTTCCAAAGAATCTTAATTATCAGACAACTCTGGCTCTCTGCAGGTCTGAAGAGACTGGCTTAAGACTGTAGTCCCAACTCACCAAAGGAGAAGAGTCCACAGAAGTCGCCCAGGAAGCTTTAGGAAAGACCATGTCCGGAGATTGTCATTCTTAAGATTGCTCTCACAATAACAGCCTTGCTACCCTCCCCCCAAAAAAGAATACAGACACAAAGAGATCTTACCTATACTGATTTAACCCTCAAGTGTCTGCAAGAACCAGAGGCTGGACAGACTGAAGCCAGGAGCCCAGAACTCAATCCTGATTTTTTTCATGCAGTTGACTGGCAGAGCTGAGTATCTGAGCCATCACTGCTGCCCTACCAAGTTGCACATTAGCACAAAGCTGGAATCAGAAACAGAACCAGGACTCTGGGAATGCTGGTACGGGATGCAGGCTTCCCAAGAGGGGTGTTAACCACTGTGCCAAAGCTTGTCCTATTTCTTTGTTTCTTGCCAGCTCATCTGTGCTTTTAAGAAAGCTTTTTTAAGAAAGCTTTGATTTTCAGCCTTTTTAGTTATTTTTAGCCAAGAGAAATGATTCGGATAATTAGAATGCCATATTGCCAGAAAGAGAACCCTACAGGGCTGTTTCTGTGAAACGTAAAAAGAAGAGAACGGTGTTTAATAAAGTGCACAGGTGGGTAAATAGCACTCTGCTGCTCGTCTTGTAAACAAGGGTTTCCATCCGATGACATCAGTAAAGCACAAAGTGACTTTTCTTCTCAGGTGGTACAAGGAGTCACAAGTCAATAGGGTCACATCCTAGCAGAAAATGTGAAGAAGGAAATGCATTACAGAATTGAAGTGATAAGAAGAATTCCTTCCCCATGGTTCCCACTGTGACATTTCCAAGGGAAGGTGAAGTCTGAACCAGTGTCAAAGAAGTATAGGAATATAAACAAATAATCCTGAATTAAAACAACATGAATCCTTTGACACTATTAAAGCAGCCTTTATTAAAAATATAGAATGCCTGCTAACAGTCCCATAAAGATGAAACCAGGAAGCAAATTCAATGAAACAGGATTTTTTTCTCTTTCATTCAGATAAAAGAATGGATTTTGTCCAAGTGAAATTGGGGATGCACTAGAACAAAGTCCTCTTGTTTTGACTTATCCAGAAAATGAGCAAAAAGATTCCCGTGAGCACCTCTTTGCCTCACTCCATTGTGAGGAAGTGGGACACATTTTGAGACACAGGTGAGAGCTGAGCTTCCAAGCTGGGAAGAGGACAGAGAGCTAAACAGCAGGTTCTGTTAACCTGGCTAAAAAGCGAGAGTTTGTCCGCAGACTGCCTGTGTAGGTGCCTGGGTCCACGCCTTAAAAACACAACTCTGAGTTGGAGTTCTCTCTAGAGTCCCCGCCAGCACATTGGACAGTCTGTCTGCAGGAAGCCTTAACTCTCGCTGCCCTGTGCTTCCATCTGCAATCAGCTACTCGTCCTGTGCGCAGCAGGAGGCTGTCCTGCCTGTCCTCCCTCTGCAGGGTCCCCAGTACATCCCAATCTCTCTCCCACAGCCCTTCAGTCCTAGTATCAGTACATCTGCCTTCATAGTAGTCTCTAGAATGTTCCTATGGAAGGACTTTGAAGAGGGAGAGATTGACAGTGTGGTGAGGTTACAGTAGTAGGGTGCCAGAAAAGGGGAAGTTAGGCCTACCTTTAACCATAAACTGGGCAGGTGGCCAAGGGGGCAAGAAAGGATAGATTCAGGGAGACCCAAACCAATATCCTTTCCCTGGAAATCAGTTGCTACTTCAATCATTTCTGCCATTCCGAGGACCAATTTAATCTGCCTAAATGTCGTTACTATGATTCTACCCAGCTCCTCACCTGCTTCATGTCAGTCAAGGCTGCTGTCTGCTTGTAGGAAAAAATTAAGGTACTTTAGCTGAGTGAGTAGGCCCTCCAGACTTAAGTGCCAATTTCTAAAGTCCCCACATCCAGGTATCTTAGAAACATCTGAATACACAGCCACCCTGGAATGCCTCACTTTTTTTTTTTTTTAAGATTTATTTCTTTTTATTGGAAAGACAGAAATACAGAGAGGAGGAGAGAGAGGAAGATCTTCCGTCCAATGGTTCACTCCCCAGGTGACCGTAATGGCTGAAGCTGAGCCAATCCAGGGCCAGGAGCTTCTTCCTGGTCTCCCGGTGCAGGAACCCAAGATTTTGGGCCATCCTCGGACTGCTTTCCCAGGCCACAAGCAGGGAGCTGGATGGGAAGCAGGGCTGCCAGGATTAGAACCGGCGCCCACATAGGATCCCGGCGCATTCAAGGCGAGGACTTTAACCACTACAGTATCGCAGAAACTCCTTACTTTGTACAAGGATTCCAGTTATTTCTTTCCATAACATAGAATGGAACGCTGTTCTGGCATTGGCTCCTGTTGGAACAGGAAGCGGGGGAAATATTCCCTGCCATGGCAGACAGCTCTTTCAGTCACTTGGTCTTTGGGATTTGGCTCAGTATGTCCACATCTTGTCTCCATAAGTCATCCTCACTCACTATATCAGTAGCTGCCACCCGAAAGTCACTGTGCTTGTCTATTTCTGATCTTGTCTCCTGCTAATGGGGCATTACAAGGTCTGTGGCCACAGGAGAAGGCCTCACCTCAAATGCCTCTGTCTGCTTCTGTGCCCAAGGTTGACAATCCCCTCATATAGCTACGTCATATATGGTATTCATTGATTCTAAGGGTGTTGGCTATTTACAGCTATCTCACAAATTAACCCCCAAACTGTATCAACTGAAGCCAGTAAATATTTAATTAATTGTTATCTCACACCATTTCTGAGGGTAAGACTTCTGAAAACTGCTGAATGGCTTTTTCAGGGTCTCCATGTGTTGACCAGCAAACTGAGCCCTAGTGGCATTCATCTGAAGGCTGGACAATCCAGTTTCAAGTTCATTTGTGTGGTTGGAGGGCTCCAGTTCCTTACTACATGGGCCTCTCTGGAGGGCTGAGTGACCTCAAATGTCAATTAAGAGATAATGATAGATATAGAGACACACGTGAGGCAGAGATAAAACAGAAGCTGCAGAGTCTGTGAAAACCAATCTTGACGAGACAGGCCAGGCCAGACTGGGTTGCAGCACTCACCAGCACACAGGATCCTGCATCAGGAGTGAGCATGTTGAGGGGTGCGGAGGGGCTCCCTGCTGAGCCGCTGCTCTCACTGGGGAGTGTGAGAGCTGGGACTGGGGGTGGTCCAGGCTGGGCAGTGCTACAATAACCGTCAACCTGTATGAAAGTTGGGTTTGCGGGGAGGGCTGGGCTAAGCCAGGCCATGGCATCTGCTGGCTCATTTAAGGGCCGGGATAAGTTTGACTGGCCAGGCTTTGCCACAGCTTCTGCTAGTAAGTGCTGGGACAGGGTGCAAGTTGTGTCAGATTGGACTGCAGCACTGCTTAGAAAATGCAAGATCTGGGGCTGTTAATGGGCCTGGTAGAGAAACTGTGGACATGCCTATGGCTGGGCTGCAGCTCCCATTGGTGAGCATAAGAGTCAGACCTGCAGGTGGAATAAGGTGGCAGCACCTATCAGCATATGTACGTCCTGGATGGTGAGATGGGTGGTCTAAGCTAAACTGCAACACCAATAAGTACATATAAGATCCTGATTGGGATGCAGCATGGTCCAGACTAGCCTACTGCATATACTGGCATGTGTAGGAACCAGGGCCAGGGTGGGCCTGGTAGGGATTATTGGGTGTTGCCCCCAACTAGGCTGTAGTTTCTGCTGGTATGCATAAGAATCAGGTCTGTGGCAGAATGGGTTGGTCTGGGCTGCAGCATCTGTAGATTTGCATAGAACGTAGGGCTGGGTCAGATCTGACCAGCAAGCTGCCTCCAGGCAGTGTGTGTGTGTAGTCTGATGTGGGTGACAGACTGAATCAGAGCCTGTATTAGCTGGCACATGCAAGAGTCAGGTCTTGGGGTCATCCCAAGTAAGGCTTCTTGGGAAACTCCCCAACCTGACCATTGCACTCAAAACTCTAGTCACAGGGAGGGCAATCACAGGATTCGTGGTCCAACCTTGGAATGCGTGTGTTGGTGTTGAGCCTCCTTGATTGCTGATACCTGTACAATGGGCAGTGTGCCCAGCTGCATGTGGGGGAAAGACAACCAGCTCATTTAGGTCTGCAAAGGATGGTGAGTGCTATGTTGGAAGATGGAGATCAGAATGGGTTGGACAACTCTCCTGGCTGAGTTTTGATAGCAAGTGTCTGGGTAAGTGGATGCACTGGAATAGGCTCTGTCAGCCAATGGACCTTGGAGCAATAAAACCAACAGCATTCCAGAGCTATAAAAACTACTCAAGCAATACCCTTGAGACATTCTTCTCCATGTTGGGGTTTCTAAGATGACATCAAGTGGACACCCCCCATCCCTGTGTACTGATTAGTTTGGCAAATGGGAATTGTCTGCACCCCACCCCCCCACCCCCAGATACAGGAGAAAGGGGAATAAAAGGAAAATTGGAAGCATTTTCCCCACCCACCTTCTCCCATGCCTCAACCCACCCCACTCTGTAATCAGTGGTCCTCATGGGTATGCATCCTTGTCAGCTATGTAAACAACATAAAAATAATAATAACAAGCCCAATCTTGAAACTTCTATATCCTCATTTCTGCCCTATCCCCTTGGCCACACAGGATGTTGGAGGGTGACACCCTATCACCATAGAACATTTTGTCAACTTAAAATATACTTAATTTTGGTAAAATACATATAACACAAACTTGAGCATCTTACCTATTTTAAAACACACATCTTAACAGTGTTAAGTACATCCTCATGCCAGGGTTCCAACACAAGTTAATGGAAATGTTGCTGATCATCCTGGAGATTGGCTACCACACTGCACCCTGCTTTCACTTCACATATTTTAACATCTTTGAGATTGGAATAATCAGCAGAATGTCCAAGTTTAGCAGTCAGGAGGTGGGCATGGTGGTGCAGAGGGTTAAGCCACGGCTTGGGATGACTGCATCCAGTGTCAGAATGTTGGTTCAGGTTCTAGCCAGTCCAACCCAGAGTCAGCTTCCTCATAATGTACCTGGGAAGCCACAAAACAAAAGATGACTCGAGTGCTCGAGTCCCTGCTACCTAAATGGGAGGCCTGGATAGAATACCTGACCCTGCCCTGGCTATTGTAGGCATTTGGGGATTGAAACAGCAGATAGAAGATTTCTTTCTCTCTCTCTTTTTTTCTTTCCATTCTTTCAGATAAATATGTATGAAGAAACTTAATTGGCAAGCTTCCCATTTAGGGATGCATTTAAAAATCCTTTTAATTATAATTGATGCCTTACCTATGGAAATTCGTATGTGCACCTCCAGGGTTTGAGGTGGCTTCCCAGCTCTTGGCTACTTGCCTGGACTACAGTTGCTCATGGGCCCAGTCTGGTAAGTTCCCCACTCTGCCTTTCAACTCATCTTCTGTACCCTTGACCCTGCTGACTCTTCCACAGTGTCCTTTTCGTGTCTTAAATGACCAGGTTTGATCCAAGTCTATTAGGAGCTTTCCCTTAGTACCCTAAAGTATCACAATCTCTCCCTCTTCTCAATATCAACAGTTCTTATTTCCAGATTCTTTCATTTGATGCCTATGATTTTGTCCTTTGTAGTAGCTGTCAACCTTCATGTGTTCATATTTTATATATAAATACTGTGAATGTGAACAGTGTGTGCAATAATTGTCAGTGTATGCATTTAGAAGATCAGCATTTTAAATGAAAAATTTGAAACTCTTCATAGAACAGAATTCGTAATGAATCATATGAAACATGAAAATGTTCAATAAATAAAAGCATATAAGTCAACTATTACAAGTCAAAGATGCAAAGACTAGGAGCATTACCACACTTATTCTGTTCTCTGTGGCATCCAAATCCTCAGATTTATTTGAATATGACTTCTAGACACCCAATCACGGTGTGCGGAGGAAGGAGGGCCTGGTCTATTTTTACCCATAGAAGTAGGACTTCTAGCTGGTAACAGGGTTGGGAATAAAAGATCAAACAATTCATGTTTGACCATTCATGAAAGGTTTGTCTTGCAGTTTCTCATGTTTAATT
This sequence comes from Ochotona princeps, assembly GCF_030435755.1. Classification (NCBI taxonomy): domain Eukaryota; kingdom Metazoa; phylum Chordata; class Mammalia; order Lagomorpha; family Ochotonidae; genus Ochotona; species Ochotona princeps. The sequence continues at coordinate 40,044,521 of NC_080841.1, forward strand.
TTAAAAATTAAATTGATTCACTTACATAAGGCAATTTAAAAATAAAGAGGATAAAATTCATCAACTTCCATTGTAAGCCCAATAGAGATCAATGCTAAATTGGGTGATTTTCTTTCCATTTCTTTTTTTTAAAGATTTGTTTTTATTGGAAAGGCAAATATACGTAGAAGGAGATACAAAGAAAAAGATTTTCTGTTTGCTGGCTCACTCTTCAGTGGTCTCAACGGACGGAGCTGAGATAATCTAAAGCCAGGAGCTTTTTCCAGGTCTCTCATGTGGGTGCAGGGTCCCAAGGCTTTGGGCCATCTTTTCCTGCCCAGGCCACAAGCAGGGAGCTAGATGGGAAGTGGAGCAGGCGGGACACAAATTGGTGCCCATATGGGATCCTTGAATGTTCAAGGTGAGAATTTAGTCACTGAGCCATTGCATTGCACTGAGCCCTCTTTCCATTTCTTGAATCAGTTATCATCTGCTCTTCACACAACTAGCAGTACTGGAACATCACTGAAAAATGTACCAGAAAAGACCCCGATTCTCCTCTGTGATTTGCTGGGAAGCATGTCCATCACTGGACACCTGTTTGGGAAAATGTATATTACTAATACCTCATAACATGCTCCTAGATTATCTAGAAATGGATGATGGGCTTACACATGGAAGCTGAAAGCAAATGTAGCACAAACTCTTCAAAAACGCTTAGGGTAGGCAAAGCAGGGATTAAACTAGATAGATACAGGAAACTACTTTCCAATTCAGGAGGAACACACAGAACTCCGTTTTAGTCTTATGTCTAAGGTATGCTGACCCATCTGACTCTAAATATCTGATACATTCAGCAGAATTGAATTTACATCTATTATCAGTCTAGGTTAGATCCCCAAAAAGGGATGATTCATTGGTATCTCCACCGACATCTAATATCACCTGGAACTAATATTGGCTAGGTGTTACAGACTTGAGGAAATCTGTCTCATACAAGACATGGCTGGGTTTGGGGTAGGGAATGGGATTGGGCAGTGAGTTGTGTCAACCTCACACAATCATGAATGCTCTAGAAGAAGGAGGTGTAATGTTTACATGGGACCATTAAAAGTAATTATTCTTCCCAAGAGTGTATTCCAACGTGCTGCTGCCAAGGGCCTGTGTTTTATCTGTCTCAAGATGTCTGACGTCTTAGCTTGTGCCACTGTAACAGAACACCACAGACTGGTAATTTGTAATGAACAGAAATTTATTTCTCACAGTTCTGGAGACGGGGAAGTACAAGATTAAGGCATTGGCATATGGCAAGGGTTTTCTTGCTGGATCAGCCTGTGGTGGAAGACAGAAGGTCAAAAAGAGGGCAAGAGTGAGAGAGAGCGAGAAAACTGAATTCGTCTTTCTATGAAGAGGCAGTTCCTGTGACCTCAGTGCAAATTCACCCATGAGGACAGTGCCTTTATGGTCTCATTACTGCCGTTTGGGCCCCATTTCCCAGCACTTAATGCTCTAAGGATTGTTTCCAACACCTGCAGTTTGGAAGACATACTCAAACCATAACCTATGTATGTAAACATTCATAGTTATTTTCTGGGTTTAGGGGTGAAGATGAAGTTGCTGTCAGAGTTGCACACATCCCATTTTTCTTTCTCTGTCTTCTTCCTCATTCCCAACTCCCTTGGTGCAAAACGATTGGCAGAATTTGCTCTCTCAAAGCAAGCAGAGAATTCTCCTATTAACTCAGTCCCTGGATGTCAGAGGAAACATGAAATGAAGACATGTCCCCAGCTTAACAATGTCACCACCTCTTCCCTTGCACACCGTGGGAGGCACTAATCACATTCATTAGGGAGCACGTTGCAGAGCATATATCAAAGGAGGAGGATAGAAGGGAAGAAAAACAATTATGTAGAACAGACTAAAACAATTATGCAGCATCCCACTGAGTACAAGCTTTGAGCTCTGCTTCAAATAGGACATGAAATAACCAACTCAGAAACTGTACTGTGACAGAGCTGGATAGCTCTGCCAAAGGACTCTTCCACGGGATGTGTCAACTGATACCACAGTGTAGGCTGTCTGAATATGCTGCCTTATCAGAGCTCCTAAGAAGCTACATTGTCCACCAAATAACAGTGTGTAACAATATGATAGTTCATAGCATGTAATACTTGAAAATGGTCATCAATGACTTGCCATTTATGTGCCTACTATACTTTTTGTTATTATTTTAGTATGTACTACTCCACTTATTTTAAAAACGCACCATAAACAATGGGCTGTGTGGTGCCAGCTGATACCTTATACATCTCTTGTGCATCCTTCTGATTGTAGCAAGAGACCATGCCAAGCGATTGACCTGTACCTTCCAGGTTGCTGTAAGCTTATTCTACACCATCCACTTAGTGACAAAATCACCTGAAGGTAAGTTTATCAGAACACATCCCCAAGAACATGACCAAGAACATGTATATGTACTTCCAGGCAAGGAGGCATCAAGTTTGTAAATCAATGGACTGCTTGTTGAATGTTTGGCAACTGGTGAAGTCATATGTAGATCATAGAATAAATGGCAGAGGTGTTCCTCCTTAGTTGTGTAACATGTCTTGCCAGGATGAAGGAAATGGGTTTTAAAAAGTTGCCAGGACCATTCTTGGTGTAGGAACTCACAGATGCAATTCCTGTGGCCTGTACTCTGACCTTCGACCTTGTCCATTTGGAGAGAGGACAACAGGGGAGGCTGTTTATTAGGCCTAAGGGTTGCCGAAACCTTCCGCTTAGTATAAATCTCAACGCAGAAATGTCCTGGGGAGACAGTGCCTGAAAGTGAGAGATCTGCATTGTGGTTTGAGATCTCCAGCTAACCAGCTGACAGATTACAACTGCTAAGAGTGAGCGTTGACACAGTAGTTGAGATGTTACATCCTGTGTTAGAATGCCTGGGTTTAAGTCCCAGCTCTGTTAGTGTCTCCAGCTTTCTGCTCGTGCGCACCCTGGAAGACAGCAGTTGATGGCTCAAGTACTTCAACCCCTGTTCGTCATGTGGGAAACCTAGATTGAGTTTCCAGCTCCTGGCTTTGATTTGGCCTAGCCCTGGCTGTTGCAGACATTTAGGAAGTGAACCAACATGCGGGAGATCCTTCTGTCTCTCTCTCTCTCTCTCTCTCTCTCTCTCTCTCTCTCTTTCCATTTCTTTCTCTGCTTTGTAATGAAATAAATAATTTTTACATTTACAACCATCTTCTACCTGAAAGGAGCATTATATAGAGTGAAATGGTTGGATAGGATTCCCTAATCCTAAATTCCCTTTCTACAGTGTCTTTCTAAACAATATACAGAAAACCAAATGTAGCCTAAGCAATTATTTTATTATCTTCTGCTACACATTGTCAACCCTAGTGTATGAGTATTGGTGAGGTTTTAAGTTCCCCTGAGGTTAATTTTGAAATTTTGTGCCAGGCAAGCTCTCGCTGGTCCAAGGAAGCTCCAGTTAAAAGACTGAGAGATGTGGTTCAACACTGGCTGCTGCTAAGGTACGCTCTCAAATGGCTGTTGGCTGCGGTAAGGAACTGTCTGGGGGCCACCCTCAGCAGCAGATGCCTGCCTGGCTCTAATGCTGGGTTCTTACTGTGATTCAGCTTCATCATCACTTCCTTCTATGCACCTGTCACTGTGAATTATCTTCCCTCTCATCTCCAGAATTCTCTCTAAGGCATAGCTTATGCTGATTCATCGTTATGGTTGCCTCATTGTCTTCTGCCTTTTCTTTGTGTCTTCCTGCTTCTGCCTCCACTTCTGACTATAGCAACTGACTGCAGAAATTGTCTTCCAGTTCCTCCCAAGGGACTCTACTGATCTCATTTAATCGCTCCACACAACAGCCCCTATTTTGCAGAGCTCTTCAGTGCCCTCCCCCTGAAGGCTGGCTTGGGCAGATTTCATCTCTGCAAGCGTGCTAGATATAATGGTGTGCCTCACTGCAACGGGCTAATGCCCCTTGGGTGTCACATATTGAAGCACTCCCACAAATGTACGCTCGTGCTGTCTTCTCCAGCTCCTCCTCATTTAGTATAGCATTGACACCAGATGAACCACTGACTCATGAACATGCTGAACTTGCAAATGGCAAGTTGTACGCGGACCATCTGTATACTGTAAACTGTTTCCCGAAGATGGCTGCACCAACATGTCCCCTCCCACTCTCTGTCTTAGAATGGGGCACTGACACTCTGGGTCTCTGGTCCTTCCCACTGAACCCAGCTGGACCTGTGACTGACTTCCCAGGCTAAGACATGAAAAAGGGGGATGCCTCCTCTCTCTTCCTGGGTAGCTTGGAATCCAGCCACAAAGCTGAGGGGGAAGAACCCATGAAAGTGTCCCAGGAGACAGCCTGAACGAATCAGCAGGCACCAGAGCGGCAGAGTCTTCAGATGTCTCCAGCCCCAAGTCCTGGACTGTTAATATAGAGGGGAGCAGAGACCAACTGTTTTCACTTAGCTGGGTACAAGTTTGCAATTTCATGAGAACAAATGAACAAAAAGCAACTCTTCTTAAGCCTTTAGATTTTGGGTGCCTTGTCACACAACACAGATAACTGGAACCCTCCCTTGTGGTCTCCTCTAAAATCTTAGACTATTAGCAAACTCCCCTCTTTCCTACACTCTCACCCTCAGCTTCAGCCTTCCCAACAGTTCCTTAACTTTAACCTGTCATTGTGCTTCGCAACTTCCAATCTAGAAGAAAAAAAATCCTACACACGAGATTCTGCCTTCTCTGTTGCCCACCTGTTTCTTCTTTTCACATCATACTACTGAAATAACTATTTACCATTGCCATCTCAGGCCTCTTCTGCATTACTGTTTTTCCATAAGTAAGCATTCACTCTCCCCACAGCGAGCTCCTTATTGCAAACCAATGAGCCCCTTGCAGTTTATCTTTCTCATCTAACACCAGAGATCTCACTATGGGATGTTGTCTGCTCATTTGCTCCCTGTCTTTTTTGATGCCTATGATTTTCCACACACTGATGACTCTAGGAATGGAAGAAAGTAATTACAGAAAACTTCCAGGTACCAGACACCTGAAGAAGCATCAGAAACACAGACGTGTAAAGGTTGCAATGACCTCTATTAGGATTCAAGAATCAAGCAGCCTTCTGTCGGTACAATAGGAAATTGCTGTGATGCCTGAGCTGAAGGAGTGGGATTTGAAAGCATGGAAGAAAGCAGAAGCGGGGAGCAAGAAGTGACTTGCTTGTTTCAAAGTGGTTTTCCTTGTTGGACTCACGTCAAGGAGACTTCCCTCTCAGTATCTGATTCACTGGGCTCTTTTGAATTGATTGCAGTGAATCTAGCAAGTTGTTTGGCTTTGAAAACTGACCAGTTTGTAAGTTTGCTTTGACCTTGTGGCACTTAGCATGAATGACTCCATTCTGGTTTGGTTTGGTCTAGTTTACTGGGGCCTGGGGTAAGATTACAGTCCCAAGAGTGGGCTCTGATTATGATGTTTTTCCCTAAAATGACAGAGGAAATGTTTGATATAAAGGGGCAGATAGTCCCAGTGATGCTCACTCCTGGAACCTGTGCCCTGTGTGATCTTCTCCCACAGTTCCTCACCTGATCTGCGTGACCAGCAGGATACTGCAGAAGTCAAACTTTGTGGCATTGGGACCAGGGCCTACACTTCATTACAGCTGCTGCTTTGGCCTCTGGGGCGGCCAGCTCCCAGGCTGAGGGCCCTCTGAGGTGATGTCCACTGAGCCCTCCCACCAGCATTCAGCAGCTTTTGTGGGAATCCACCACCCAGGAAGTGGACTGTGGCACCCCAAACAATTCTGCAGACAGCTGTTGACCCGTCTAACATCTCAGTGAACCTCCCTAAGATTCCCAGAATTGGAGCCCATGTCTGCTGGAGTGGTCAAAATGCTGCTTGGGATGCCTGCATGCTGTACTGTAGTGTATGGGCTCCAGTCCCAGTTCTGCTGCTGATACTAGCTTCCTGATAAAAGTGGGTCCTGGGAGGAAGTACAGTGATTGGCTTAAGGCTTTTGGTCTTTGTCACCCATGTGGGAGACCCAGATTGAGTTTCAAGCTATGGGCTTCAGCCTGGCCCAGCCCTGGCTATTGAAGACATTTGGGGAGTGAATTATCAGATAAAACACTCTCTCTCTCTCTCTCTCTCTCTCTCTTTCTCTCTCTCTCTCTGTCTCTCTCTTGGGCCAAGTGGAGGGAGAAAGTGGAGTACTACATATTTCAATACATGTCTACATTGTGTGATGTTCAATCAGGGTAAATATATCTAGCTCTTCAAACATTTAACATTTCTTTATGGTAAAATGGTAAAAGCTCCCAAAATTCTATATTCTGATGGTCTTCTTTAAAGGGAGAGAAACAGTGCATTAACATTGTCTAAAGTCACCCCATCATGCCACGGAACTCCAGAACTTCTCACTCCAGCCTAGCTGTAACTTCACATTTGTGAATCAGCCCTTCTCCATTTCTCTTCCCACCAGTCTCTAATAACCACCATTATACTCCGAATTGCTACCAGATCACTTGATTTTAGATTCCACATGTAAGATTGGACTATACTTGTCTTTCTCTGCTTGGCTTATTTCACTAAGCCTAGTTGAATTCCAGTTGAATTCCAGTGAACAACAAGACTTCATCCTTTTTCTTGGCTGAGCAGTAGCCCAGGGGCACGTGTGTTACATTCTCTTTATCCATTCATTAGTAGATGGGGTCTTTCTTTCAGATATATAAAATAAATTTAGAAATATTTTAATCCTGAAAATTGTAAGAAATAATGGATGCTTATTGTGTGAGGCCATGATATTTCAGGGAATTGATTTTGCAGTGCTGAAGAATGACTGCAGGAACTGGGGCTCCAGGAGCCAAAGAGCCTGTATCTGGCTCCTCTACTGTCATTCAGCAGGTGTGGTATACAGTTACCTGTTAGCTCCCCCAGAACTTACTTCCCTCCTATGAAAAGCCAGTATGGATGTCTTTGGAGGGAGACTTTCTTTGGAGGTTCCAGCAGCCCCCGCAAATGCTGCTGTGCGTGATACAAAGTGACATGGTATTTACCTGTAGCCTGTGCGTATCTTGCCATATACTTGAAATCATCCCCGGGTTTCTTAGGATGCCTAAACACAATAAAAATACTATACGTAAAGAGTTATTATGCAGTTATTGTTTGGGGAATAATGACCAAAAAAGGGCTGTACATGTTGTGTACAGATGCAAATTTTTTTTAAAAAAAGTAAAGGCTTCTTTATTTGAAGACACACCCAGAGAGAATCTTTCATATGCTGGGTTTATGCCCCAAATGATCAGCACAACTTTGCCTGTGACAGGCCAAAGCCAGGATTTAAGATCTCTATTTAGGTCTTTCACGTGGGTGTGGGGACTCCAGTACTTGGACAACCATCTGCTGCTTTTCCAGACACATCCACAGGGAGCTGACTCAGAAGTAGAGCAACTTGGACTCTAACTGCTGCCCCTATTTAGGATGCTGTGTTGCTGGCTGTGGCTTAACCCATTGTTATACAACATCTGCCCTTTTTCAAATATCCCTATTCCCTGGTTGATTGAATCCACAAGATGTGGAATCCACAGGAAAGGGAGACACTTGGATACAGTAAGTGCACAAAGGTCTTCCATTTTGGAGCTTCCCTTATCTGACAAAAGGCAGACTTCTAAGAATAAACCTATTCTGGTGCCTTGAGTGAGGAAGCAGCCTCAGCACTTAGCCCCATAATGAGAAATTGCACAAACTGTATCAAAAATCAGCCACTCTCCATTTATTTTTCTAGAAGCTCTATTTCTCCATATGCTCTCCATTAAGCTGTTAGGAAAGTCCTTGCTCCTAGATGCTTGCTGAGTCAGCCATTACTGGGGCACACTCAGATGCATGTGAGTAAATAAATGCCATCTTTTCTCCTATTATTTTGTTGTTAGTCCTTCTGCCAGCCCCTTGAGCCAGTTCAAGTTAGAATTTTTTCTCTACCAATACTCAACGAATGCCATATATGTTGAAATCAATTTAAAGTGGTAAAGAACCAGCACTGTAGAAGGATTCAGAGAAATGTGTTCTGTGTCTGATGTGGGGACAAAACTCTGTTGGGGGCTGAGCAGTACCTTTTAGCAGCCTTGAACAAGAAATGTCACAGGTGTGCTTGAGCCAGTAGAAATCTACTGCTATCAACATGAAACTCTCAGAAAGAAGCATCTTGGGATGGCGCTGTGGCATAGTGAGTTAAGCTGCTACCTACAGTGCCAGCATCCCATATATGTGCAAGTTCTAGACCAAGCTACTCCATCCAGATCCCTACAGATGTGCCAGGGAAAGTAGCAGAAGATGGCCTAAGTGCTTGGATCCCTGCACCCATGAGGGAGACCCAGAAGAACCTCCTGGCTTCTGCTTTTGACCTGACTTAGACCCAGTCTCTGCAGTGATTTGGGGAATAAACCAAAGGATGAACGCCTCTCCTTCTCTGCCTCTCCCTCTCTGTGTAGCTCTGCCCTACAAATCAATAAAACTAATTTAAAAGAAAATATCTTTGAAGTCGGACACTGTCTGCCCCCCTATCTTTGATAGCTGCTTAGCCTCTCTGACACCTAATTGGGACTTCCTCCTGGATTTAAGGTTTCTGAATGCTCCTAATTACACTTTGCAAATCATGCATTTATGTTGGCATTTTCATGTCAGAAAACCAGAACAATCTATTCAAGTAAAGACTATGATTCCCATCCACCCAAACTATAGAGTCAGGCTTTCTTGCCCCATTCTCCATTCTAGAAGCCCCACGTGACCCATCTGCCCTTGCCACTGTCCATCTATTGTTGCTGGCGAAGAGACAAAATCTCTGGGGACAATGACCTCAGCTCCTGCTGTGGTTATCTGACCTTTAGGGGCCTCAAGCCCGCCAGCATCCTTTCCTCCTGACAGTGGTTCTGAGCTGAGATCTCAGGGCAGGAAGCAGAAGGGCTTAGGTTTGTACTGTGTTCTCTGGCACCATACACAGGTCTTGCAGGATGCTGACTTGTGAGTGCCGTGGGCACATCTCATGAGCTCCCGCTGTCGGAGTCTGTTGAGGAGTCCTCATACACTGAACCTGCCCATCCCGTCTGCATTCCTGTTGATTGGGCTTGAGAGATGGGGGCTGTGCATTGCAGGCAGGCTGTGTGAAACTGGGACCACTGCCTCCACACTGAGTCATCCACTGCCTGGAGCTGCCTGGATTCAAAGACACGAAGCTTCTTGGCTCAGTTTCAGTGATGGAAAGAGGATCAGAGTCCATGAGGCCTAGCACTCAGAAGATACAAAGGAAGATGCTTTTCTTAGCTATAGATTTTTTTTCTTTGGAAAAAAAAAAAAGCCCTCAACTCTAAAACTCCAAGATGATCAATGGCTGCTTTGATTCCAATCGTACTTGCTGTCTTTACTGAGCCTGTATGATTTGACTGTATGAATGTAAGCCTTGAAGGAAATGTAAGTTCACACTAGGTTGAAGACACATCGACTTTGTCTTTGGAGAGAGGGTAATCTTCATTACCCACAATCAATCTCAAAGAAACAAGCAGCTTCTGTTTGTTTGTACTTATATTCTGTTTCACAAGCAAAAATGATGGTATGCTACAGTTGTGGAATAAGGAGTTATGTTCAGCAATTTGAGAATCAGCGTCCAAATTATACCCATGGTTAATATTGTGTTCATTTGTATTTTGTTTCCTGAGAAAATTTTGATTACAAGATGAGTAATTGCAAATAAAAGTTGATTCATAACATTGTGCTTTGAAAACTCAGAGAACTTCTTAATCCAACGTGATTACTTCTCAAATGAATCACCAGGAGTGTCTAATTTGTGCTTACTATTCTGAGTGACCTTAGAAGGCTGGGAGATTTCTCACCTGCAACAAGCCAGCCTTCAGCTCTGCAGCAGACAAGAGCTGATGGCCTTTAACTCTGTTAGGTTCTAACATTCTGTACTTGGAGAGCATCAGGTCCCCAAGAGAGGACTCAGTCCTCAAAATGCATTCACTTTAGCTACTGTCCTGAAGCCTGGCCTCTAGAACTTTAGAGGAACCAGCAGCAAATTGGGGTTCCCATGATGTCAACTGCATTAACTTTCTAGACTCGCAGGACTCCACCTATGGAGAGTGAACTAGTGAAGGGGAGCTCTCTCCGTCCCTCTCTTTCTGCCTCTCTGCCTTTCACAAAAAGGTACTGGTTTATCTATAGAACATTTTGAAGCATACAAAAAGGCAGTTGGATGAAGGTTTCATAAGGCAAGGTATAGAAGATCCCAAGCACAGAAGCTTCCACATGCCACCCTCCCAGCACATGGATGAGCCCTTGTGGCCTTCCTACAAGCTGCCACATGGTGGACTGTCCTGTATCTTGCTTTTTTTTCTTTTTTAATTTTATGGAAAAGTTATTTCACAAGTATGATTACTAGTAAACTGGGTGGGGGAAACCCAGCAAAGCCAGTTGGCTCTTCAGATTTTCTTTACCTTTCTGTATAGCATTCCTTCCATCTGGAATTTTTTTCTTAAAAAAAGACATATATTTGAAAGGCAGAAAAAGAGAGAGAAGGGGAGAGTGAAAAAAAATATATCTATTGGTTCACTCCCAAATGGCTAGGGCTGATTCAGCCAAAAGCCAGGGGGCTGGAACTCGATCCTGGTCTCTCATGTGGGTGGCAGGGACCCAAGCACCTGAGCTCCATCACCTGCCTTTTCAGGAGCATTGGTGGGGAGCTGGATCAGAAGAGCCAGCTTCAAAGCAACATCTAGTGCCACAAGCAGAGACTCAATGCACAACATCACAGTGCTGGCCCCTGGAATGGGAATATTAAGGTCTACTATCGGGGACTCTGTTTGCGGTCATCTCTGAGACAGAAAAGTAGAGAAGGTCAAAGTTTATCTGAGCCAGCTTGTGGAAGAGAAATGCTAATGTTCTGAGGAGGGAGTTAAGAAGGACAGCAAAGTGCGCACACACACTCACACACACACCAATAATATCACAGGAAGCCACTTGTGTTCTTTCTAGTTCAGAGTTTGATAGGCTCAGCACTGCGGACATTTGGGGGCACGTCCTCCAGGATGTGGGTTGTTGAGCAGCACTCCTGGTTTCTAACCACTAGATGCCAGTAGCGTCCTTTCCTCCAACTGTGTCAAGCAAAATGTATCCTGATATTGCCATATTCCTCTGGGACATACACTGGGCAAAACCAGTCCCATCCAGAAGACCTGATTCAAATGGCAAAGATCACAGAGGTAGACAAAGCAGGTGGGGAGAATTGATATTCTGGGTAGATTTTAAAGGGAAAAGGTAGGGTTTGTTGATGTGTATGGAAAATATAAGGGTTGGAATGATTTTAAGATTTTTGCCTGAGTTGATCTTGATCAAGATGGGAAGGATCATAGGAGGAGCCAAGTGGGACAATAAATCAGGAGTTTTGTTCTGGACATGTTGACCTTGAGATGCCTGTTGAATCTGTGCAGAGATGATAACAAGGAGGTAGTCTTGGATACCCAAGTCTAGCTCATGGAGGGGTGCAGGCTGGAGAGTCACTAGCAAAGAACAAAAATTTGAAGGCCTGAGACTGGGAGTATGGATAGGGAAGGGGTGCTAGGAAGCATTTTAATATGGCCATCTGATATGTATCCCTTGAGTTACACTCTTTGAGTGTTGACGGGACCTAGGACTTGCTCCTATCCAATAGAATATGACAAGTAAGGGCTTGTCATTCCTGAGATTCCATGACGTCACATGAGACTTCGTTCTTGCTGATTGAAGCAGGACACCCTGCTGGTCTCTGTGTCTACCACCCTGAAGGAACTCCAGGCCACCTCTAGGAGCTGGGGCAATTTCCATTCAACAGTCAGAGAAGAGTTGTACCCCAGATCTACAAGTGCAAGGAAATTAATTCTACCAATGTTTCAAGTGATTTGGAGGCAGATTCTTCCCCAGTTGAGCCTGCACATGAGAATACAGCCCAGCTGGCACCTTCAGTTCTGCCTTGCATGAAAGAGACTCAGCGTGGAGGAGCAGACCAGTAAACCTGTGCCCGGACCCCTGACAAGCAGAAATTATGAGATCATCACTGTGTGTCATTTAGATCCACTAAGGATGTAGTGTTTGTTACTCTGTGGTATATTGTGGAGACAGTCCTGAATATTGGAGTGCGCCAGACAACGTTAGAAAGTTGAGAGGTTCAGGGCACGCCAACAGAGACACCTCAGGAAGATGGACAACAATAAGGGCAGAAACCAAAGTCAGTCAGAAGCTACTTCCCCCAAAAAACTAGGACTCCCCATGAAACAGTTAAATATCCCTTGACCACATGATACTAGATGTTCTACCTTGGCCTATACCTACAATGCCATGATACACTTTAAGTGCAGAATGTTAAACTCATAACTGTTACTAAAAGACTGTATTGTAATAGTATGGCGGGGGATGGCCAGATGGGAAAACAGGGAGGGAGCAAAAGAAGCCAGAGGAACAAATTCCTATGCCTACAAAATTAATTCATGGACAATCATAATAAAATAAGATAAAATACGGAAAATGTTAAAATGGTCCTATGATTCATCCTCATGAGCTTTCTGAGTCACAGTGGAGGTCAAAACCATAACAGGTGTTTTCTTGCTCTAGCTCCAGCCCAGATGCCCAGCCCCAACCCAGCCCCAACCCAGCCCCTGACTCAGCCCCAGCCAGGTTCCAGCCCCAGCCCAGCCCCAACCTCAGTCCCAGCCTAGGTGCAGCCTCAGCCTGGGCCTAGCTCCAACCCAACCCCAGCCCTCTCCAGCCTCAGCCCCAGCCCCAGGGCTGCCTGAATTTCAGCACCTGTGACTGTCAGACTGCAGACCCAGCTTGCAGCTCAAGCATAGCATCTTTTCTTCAGAAGTGAACAAGGCTGCGATGGCTGCTGTTGGGACACTCAGTGGCCGTTGCCTAACAGTCAGGGAGAGCAGCATGAGAGCACAGTGATGCTTACTGCAGGAAATGGCCGTATGAATTTCCTGAGCATAACATCTTGTTTCACAAGTTTTGAGGGCTTGGTAGCAAACCTGTCAAAAATGGGAAACCTATAAATAGGAGAGAGTGGGAAGAAAAACTGGGACTAGTCACATACCACTGAAAATAAGGCACTAAGAATTTTCCAGAGATGCAAAGTCAAGGTGGGGATGGGTAATATGATTTAGAAATGAAGTCACAGAGGCATTCTTTGTGAAGAACGGAAGGTAAGGAAGGATGAAGCTAAGGGATAGAAGGGGGAAACTACTGAAGATAAAGATAGATGAAGTTAGGGATAGATAAGGGAACCTTACACGGATACAACACTGTCAACTTCCAGTCTCACACTGAAGACAAGTGTAGATCAGAGATGGGAGGAAGAAAACTGGGATATATGAATTGTTTATTAGGTCTTGCCCAAATGAGGGACTTCATGCTTAATTGGCATTACTAGAGATGACCTACAAATGTCTACCAGAAATAGCATTAGCTGATTGGAAGCTGGCCAGAGGACCCCTGTTGAGCCACACAGTCACCTTCTGAAGCCGGAACCTGAGGCCAGGTCAGGGGCCTGGGCCAACAGCAGGCAAGCTCCAAAGTGTACAGTGTGTACCAAGGAGCATGACTGATGTGGTGTGCGCCAGCTGGATGTCAGCTCTGAGTGCACGCAGCAGGCCATGTCCTCTGTCCAGGTGTGGGCTTCCTTCCTCTCTTGCCTTTGATCTCTGTAGAGTTCTCCGCTAGCAGCAGGGTCCTTCCTGCTGCTCCGGGCCGTGACAAACTGCACCCCTGTGCCCCAAAGTCAGTCCTCTTGATGGAGCCTTGGTTGCTTCCTAACAAATCTTGAATGGGGTGTGGGAAAAGAAGATAGCAGGAGGCTCTCATTCCTGCCTTCTTCTTTGCCACCCAATCCCTTCAGCATAGCCAAGTTGATCACACCAGCAAGTGCTAATTCAGTTTCACTTCTTGGTTGCAGGCCTGGAGCAACATCAGAAGGCAATGACAGTGAAGGAATGACAGAGTTCAAGTTCCAACTCGTCTAGACTCCTGGTGCATCCTGAAAAAAGTAAGAGCTTGCAAATCATGTCACGTCATCTACCCAGCATCTTCTTTCCCTCTCTTGCCATCTTCAAGTAGGCTACCTGGGTTTGCAACTTGCCAGTCACTAACAGTGGGCAACTGTGGACTAAAGGCCAGGTCTCTCAGAGTCAGTCTAAATTACTAGAAATTTTCATTTCACCAGGTGTGATAATGGCATTACAAATTAGTAAGCAAATGTCTTTTTGCCTTATATATCTGTACACTGGGACCTTAGAGAACTGGAAATGTTGTGACTTTGGGGTTTGCTTTAATACACATTCGAACAACAGTAAGAAAAATGTGGTTTTGTCATGTGGGTGGAGGAGTAGAGAAATGACAGTAATTGCATGGGATGGGGGGTAGTTGGTTCTGTTCCTTTGACTGATGTGTATGGCTGAACATTTCTATGAGAATAAACAAAAACAGAAAATGAGAGTGACTGAGGGTACTCTTAGAAGGTTGGCACCTCTGCAGTTAACTCAGTGTCTCTAGCTACAGCCCAGTACTCATCTTGACATAGGACAATTCGTTTGGTAGCTCATTTAGATCAACTGGGCTGGAAGTCCCTGCCAGTCTCCAGGTGTAACTCCATCCTCCTGTCAGTCAAAATTCTCCTTTCCCATGATGCAGCTAATTCATCCAGGACAAAAATGGGAGATGAAGCTCCACCTGGAATTGTGCAGGCTGCTTGCCTGCTACAGCTACAACCTGACAGCTCATGAAAAAAACAACAACTGGAAGGGGATCTCTCTTTGGCCATGAACCCCTGCCTAAGGACCTGTTCACGTGCCCCATCCTCTGGCCCAATGCCCACCCTTCACAGTTACTGCTCTCACATCTTCTCCCTGAGCACCATTGGAATACTGTGTTACTGCAAAACATCAGCCTGGAGTGAAATTAATACACCCCAAGCCCACATCAATCCTAGCCACCATCTTTTTTTTTTTTTTCTTTTAACACGCTAAGAGAAACTTTGCTTCAACAAAGCTGACCAGGTTCAGTGCTAAGGAGTGTGCTGTTTTGGGATCTAGGCTCAAGTTTGCAGTAAAGTGACCAGTTTCCAATGTGGGATAACTTCAAATAGAAATTCTCACATAGAGGTGTTGCCTTCCTCCATCCCACTCCTTTCTAAAGGCCGTCACGGTGTTAATGCATCTCCAAGAAGAAAACAGTGCCAGAAGGAGCGGGTTTATAAAAGCAGCATGGCAGGAAGCAGAGATTTGCCGAGTGAAGGGCGTGAAGTGAGGCTTGTGATGGCATTATCAAGCCCAAGGAGAGAAAAAGAGAAATGAATCATCTTTATTTGGCCACAGTATTCACAGCCAGAGGAAGGGACATGAGAAGAAAAAGGCAAGGAAAGCAGAAGGAATTGCTTCTCAGAATAAAATTGGAATGAGTTGGGGGAGGACAAGGGAGCGAAATTGGTGTGTGGGGGTAGCACACTAATATTGGCCACAACATCAAAAATTTCCCATTGAGATTCAAAATAAACATGCACACACACACAGAGGCTCAAATTTGTTTGGTGTGTGTGTTTTAATGGGTTTGCTTATTTTACTTGAAAGTCAGAATTATAGACTGCTCAAATGGCTGTCATGGCTAGAGATGAGCAGACCTGCTAACCTGAAGCCAGGGGCTTCTTCCTGGTCTCCCATTTGGTGCAGGGACCTAATGACTTGGGTCATCCTCCATTGTGTCCTCAGGCACATGGGGGGGGGGGAGCTGGATCAGAAGCGGAGCAGCTGGGACACAAACAGCCCCCTATGTGAGATGCCTGTGCCACAGGTGGTGGATTATCATACTGTCCTACTCAGCTGACTTTTCTTTTGTGTATTTTGACTTGACAGGCAGTAAAGAAACCTCCTTAAGACCCAAAATTGGCCTCGGGGCTGCCCATCTTGGGACTGAGCCCAAAATTGAGCAGGGTCAGCCCAACTGACCATCTTCTCCTCTATGCGTTCCCAGGCTGAGAGCAAAGGAGAGACTCCCTTCGGATCCCTCAGTGCTCAAACAGCACGCAGGAGTTTGAGACCACAGGGAAGTGCCCCCACCTGGCAAGTGGACCTAAGTATCAGGGTGCCAGCTGTGGACCCTGGTTACTCCTCTCTGCATAACCAAGCGGAGAAATCTCAGCTGCGAAGACCCCGGAGGGAGATCTTTCTCAGTGGAATCGATGGGGAGGACAGCGAACCCCATCTTCCTAGGTCTCAATTCTTCCTCCTGAGAGCTGGGCCTGGCAAGACCCCGCGGGACTCTGCAATGCCGCAGTCTGACACACGGGGGCAGCACGCCCCGGACAGCCCCGCGGCGGCGGTCCCCACGCCTCTCTTGGCGGCCAGGCACAGGCCGGCCCGCAGCGCCCCAGCTCATTGGCTGCGGCGCGGGAGCTGCCATGTTGGCGGAAGCGCAGCCTCCTGTGCCGTGGCAAGTGTCCGTGGCGGTGGCCGCCGCGTCCGTCTGCGTCTTCGTCTTCGCCTCGCCCGCGTCTGGGTGCTGAGAGACTGCGGCTTGCGGGATGGAGAAAAGTAGGATGAACCTGCCCAAGGGCCCGAAAAACCTCTGCTTCAACAAGGACGAGTTCCTGAAGGTGCGCGCGGCCTCAGCTCCCCGGAGCCGGGCCCTGGGGTGCGTGTCCCCGCCGTGCCCTTCGGGGGTCCACTACCTTGGGGTTGCTCCTCCTGCCCGCGCCCTGGGCCGCGCAGAACCCCACCGCGGGCTCTGGGCCGGCGCCCAGCTGCAGTGGGCAGCCCGTTGTCCTCAGGTTTGGCAGGTGCAGCCTGGAGACATCACCTCTGTAAGAATAGTGCATGTTAAGTGAAAGGCCAGAAAGTTAAGGGACAGGTGCTTTGAAGCTGAATTGTCACCGCCCTTGTCTTTCTTCGGCTGCGTGTTCGTGTTGTACGATCAGCTTGTCAGCACCCTTGTGGCGCAGGAAGCTTGCTGGCCAGTGCCTTGTTGCTGCATGAATGTGTAGGGAGCAAATCTGCAAACCCCCGGACCTACCCACGTTTGTGTGTAGAGGTCGCGTCGGGAAAACAAACGCACTTGAAGTTTTTGCCTAGTTTTTGTCTAAAGCTTCTAGAATGCGCTACTGGAGAGCCTGAAGCATTCCTTTTGACTCTTGCAGTGTGGTCAGGGTGACCATTCATTCTTCCGCTAACTTGAAGTGGGTTTGCAGGTAATTGTAGGGCATTAACCTGCAGATAGGAAATGTAAACTCTAAACATTTCATTGCTGATACAGGTTCATCTGGGCCACCTTTAACATGCTAGTACAGTTGCATCAGGGCTTTGAATCGGCGCTAGGAGAACCTCTGCTAACCCACTCAGCAACTCCCTCTGCGTGCATTTGCACCCATATCCCCTCCCCCCCAAAATTTTTTCTCTCTTCTCACTCTCTCTATATATTAACACATATATTAATGGTTTAGAACTTTGACATTGTTGTATAATTTATTTCAGCTTTAAAAAATTAAAAGTTTGGGTCCATTGGTAGACACCTAAACTTTTGGCCCAGCAAGTTTAGATCTCTTGCTATTCTGCCTTTCTGGATGACTTTCTGAGTTGACAAGATGTTTTCTTCTTCTGGGGGATTACCTGGCCTCTTTGATACTTGCATTCAGATCCCCTCAACAGATTGCTGGGATCTTGCGCAGTGGGTGACAGTGTCATCTTTAACGTGTGGTTTGTGTCTAGAGCAGCAACAGCAAGCACATCTTTTTCTGGAACAATGTTTTCCTGCTAGACCAGGTGCAGAAGGTTTGTGTTGGGTATGATGTCCATAAGTGTGCTTGGAGTCCGTTCACTGTTACGGAAGCTCATTGCTCAAGAACTAACCTGGAAGGGAGGGCAGAGAGAACTACAGATGCGCTGATGGGGTAGAACACAGCGGAAGCCCAGGCACCTGCGGAGATGTGCAACCTCGTTTTGACTTCAGGGGTCTCTGACTACAGCATCCTCTGGTCCGCCTCTTCCTGCAGGCCCAGCACTAGCAGCCTCACTGGCTCATGGCCCCCCAATCATCCTGCCTCTGAGCTGACAGAATGCCTTTGGGCCATGCAGCTTCAGGACGCAAAAGTTAGACGTAAACTCTGAAACAGAGATAGAGAGCAGGTGGGCAAGGTGCTTAGAATGTCGGCAATTCTGTGTTCTTCCTGGCTGTTTAGCCTCTCACTCTGCCGCTACAGCTCGGAGTGCTATATATGCTACCGCTTCCTTGTATGTAGAACAGACACGAAACAGCTGTAGCATGGTGAAACAGTTGTTGATTTTCTGGGTGGGACCGGAAGATGTGTGTTCCTTGTGATGGGTGTTTCCTTTGGGAGGTGCTGTGTTTCTCTGGCTCTGTGATAGAAAGGCTGGGTGGGGTGCTCTCTGGGCAGGTTGTCCTTCCACAGTTGCAGCTCATTCAGCACGTGTGGTGGCTGGGTGGGTTATGAGACCAGGGAAGGTGGAGTTAGCAGATTCGTTTGCGTTGGAAGAGCCAGAGTTTCTTGAAACCCAATCAGGTAATGAAAAGCTGTGGAGTTACTTTTGCCCGACGAGAGTAGTGGTCTGCCAGTGTGGTGGAAGTTGTTGTTCAGTCAGTCAGCAGGCACCCACTGACCATACCCTCTGTGCTAACCAGCAGTCTGCACACAGAGCACAAAGATGTGTGAGACATGGCTTGGGCTGGCACCATGGCTCTCACCCTGTGGTGACAGGAAGCACTAGATGGTGTTCAGTCCTTAGTGGCTGGAGTATGGCAGAAAGACCAGCAGTGAGGCCAGGGAGGTTAATAGGTTGGGGCTGCACCAGGGAATGGGCTGAGAGGTTGCAGTTCCATCAGATGTGGCATTATAATCAGCTTGAGAGCAGGAAATGACATGGTTTTAATCTGTTGCATTGTAGCAAGAGGGTGACTTGGGATACTCTTGGGATGACAGCCAACTGATAGATACAGTGATACAAGAGAGAACTGGTTGAAGGAGAGAAGGTGGTATGCTCACAAGGTTAAAATAGACTCATTTACCCATGTATGATGTCAAACCACATCCTTTACCCTTGTCTCAAAATATAACTCCATCACCTGTTTTCCATCAAAATAAGAGGCCAGTAAGTGGGCACTCCTGCCCAGGAGCCAGGAACTTCATCTGGGTCTCCCACAAGGGTGGCAGGGGCAAAAACACTCGGGCCATTGTGTGCTACTTTCCCCAGACAATGAATAGGGACCTGAATCAGAAGTAGAACAGCCAGGACATGAACTGGCACCTGTATAAGAACCTGGTATTGCAGGTAGGGTTTAATGTTCAATGCCACAATGCTAGGTTCCCCAGTTGATTTTCAGATGCATTCATGTTTTAGTGTCTGCCCCTCCACCCTCTCACCTTCATTTATTGCCCTCTTGCTGTCTTCCTTATTATGACCAAATGCTCAAGAATTATCTCTGATTTCTCAACTTTTCACTCTTACATTCTCTTCATTCTGGCTCTGGCTGCATAGTTCCGCTGAAGCAGTTCTCACCAGAATTCACTCATCGTTAGGGCAGCAGACACTTTTTTGTCTCCAAGAAAAACCTTTCCTGTACCTCCTCATTCTTCTTCTTATATATATTCTAACACTTCTTTTTATTGGAAAAACAGGTTTACAGAGAGAAGGAAAGACAAAGAGAAAGATCCTCTGTCTTCTGGATTACTCCCCAAGTGGCCAAGAACCACCAGAGCTGAGCTGATCCAAAACTAGGAGCCAGGCTCTTGCTCTGGGTCTCACACACAGGTGCAAGATTCCAAGGCTTTGGGCCATCCTCTGCTGCTTTGCCAGGCCACAAGCAGGGAGCTGGATGGGAAGTGGAGCAGCCAGGGCACAAATGAGTGCCCATATGGGATGTGGCACTTGCAGGTAGAGGATTAGCTAGTTGAGCTACCTTGATTTGCTTTCTGAGACCATCTGTTCTCTGGTGTTCTTTATACCTCTCAGTATCTTATCTGTTTGGTGTAGTCATTTTCCTCCTCTTAGCCCTTCGGAGGCTGGCGTTGGTGTTGGTGTCAGTTGCAGGTCCTCTCATTTTTACATGCTGCCCTTACTCCTGCATGATATGCCCCATGCAGCTGCACTACCACCTGTTGGCGGGTGACACACATTCATGTCGTGGACCCACACATGTCCTGATCACCAGTGTCTGACTCCTCAACATCTCTTTTTGGATATCGCTGTTCGCTGAGGCTCAGTATGTTGAAAACTGAACAAATGAAGAGCAAAAATACAAAAATCTGAAACTCTTGCCTTCACATGCAGCTTGCTTGTGGTTGCGTGTCTCAGTGGATGCTGTCATCCGTCTAGGAGTGAGTCAGCACAGCAGGAGTCTTTCCTGATGACATCTGTCCTTCACCCTTCCCAGGCCCTGTTACTTCACTTCCTAAACACCTCCTGTCTGCATCCACTTTCTTCATTCTCCTCTTTTCCCACCTTTAGAGTGACCTTGCGGTTAAGCTGTTGTTCTAATAAAGTCTTCTTGTAAGTCTCCTTGCTTCCCATCTTAGCTTCTCCTAAGCTGTTTTCTACATTGTAAGCTGTGTGTGGTTGGTTTTGTTTTTGTTTTTGTTTTTTTGGTTTTTTTTTTCTTATTATTACTTGGGTCATGATCAGTTGCCTCTCAGGCACAATCGCAGGAAGTTATATTAGAAGCAACTGAGATGGGACTCCAGAATCTCAAGTGACAGCTCCACACCACAGGCTTTTTTTTTTTTTTAAGATTTATTCATTTTTATTAGAAAGGTAGATATACAGAGAGGAGGAGAGACAGAGAAGATCTTCCATCTTCCACACCCCAAGCGGCTGCAATGGTTGGAGCTGAGCCTATCTGAAGCCAGGAGGCCGGAGCTGCTTCTGGGTCTCCCACACGGGTGCAGGATCCCAAGGCTTTGGGCCGTCCTCGACTGCTTTCCCAGGCCACAAGCAGGGAGCTGGATGGGAAGCAGGGCTGCCAGGATTAAACCTGTTGTCCATATGGGATCCTGGCACGTTCAAGGCAAGGACTTTAGCTGCTGGTCTATTGTGCCGGGCCCTATCTCTGTGCTTTTTTCCAGAGTGCATTGTTTGGTCTAGTTTATTACAACTGGCAACTAGTCAGTTCCTACCTGTTTATGAGAAAACATGTCCCCAGACATTTCCAAGAATTCCAAAGCAGCTTGTTGTGTGCTGGGTGGTTTTTAATTGGCATGTGGTTTGTTTCGAGTGACCTTCTGTTCATAAGTTCCTTTGATCTTGTTGGTCCTCTGGTTTGGTATGTAATTTCTTTTTATTGAAAAGAGAAGTTAGAATTCTCCTGAGATCCTCCTGGTCAGCCTCCAGTTTGTGTTCATAAGCCAGCAGGAAATAAATCAGTTATTGAGGCTCGTGCCTACTCTAACAGGGTGAAATGGGAGCATGGGCATAGGACTGTCTGCAGGAGGCAGGTGGTCAGCTGGTCCTGTCTCTGTGTTATGGGTTGCTGGAGTAGCAGTGGCCTAGGGCTGTGGCCCACAGTGTGGGCTCTGCTGGCTGCTCATGGGGGACTCTGCGGATCAGGCCTCTGTGACCTTCCGGTTCCTCGCTAGTTGGAGGCACTGGAATATTTACTGTCTGTCTCAGCTCTTAGCCTTTTATATTTCTGTGAGAAAAGAAGCTGTTTGGTTTCTGAGATTTGCAGATAAGGTCATAGAGACCCAGGACGTGTGACTCAGTTGAGTCGGGGAAGCTGAGCCTGTGTCCCGCACCTCCCAGCCAGGACTCAGTCCTGGAGAACAAGTAACAGACTGACTTTCCTCCCTAGAGGGCGGGAGCTTAGTGAAGACTGACTCTCAGCTTGCAGTCCTGCAACTGTCAGGAGCCTGTGTTGCAGTGTGTGCCGTGGCACCTTGGAAGGCAGCCCGGCACATGCAGCGATCTGGGCCCTTGGCCTGGAGATTGGATACACTCCCTGACAGTGGTAAGAATGGTGGGTGACAGAAAAGTGACAGGCAGAAATGACAGTAAGTACTGTGTATGTTTGAAAGCCTCGCCCAGTGTTGCTGAGTACCCTGCGTAATTCAGGACATCGTTGTTTTATAGCAATGTAAACTCCAGTTCTTAATTGAAAGCCTAGATTCACTTCGGCCTCAGGTTGAGGTGGAAATAAATAATATTTTTCATAACTACCATGAAAATCCTGATTACCTATAGTTGGAAGTCAATTGAATAGTCCCTTCATTTTGAAGAAAAATTGTCTTACATGAAATACTTTTCCTGATGTGAGTAACATTAGGCATACACAGTTCATTCACTAACACATGGTAAAATGTAGGTTTTTTTGTTTGCAAAGAAAAAGAAAATGTTTGCTTGTTGTCCTTGCTTTTGACTTTGCACTTAAATTCTTACAGTATTACACAACTTAATCCTTGAATTTAACATTTGCCTTACAGCCCTTTGAGATCTTACTTGTAGAATTAATTCATTAAGTAACACATAGCAAGAAGTATGATGTGAACAGATTTTTTTTAACATTTCACAATCAGTTTTCTGTGCACGTTGGGCTAATCACAAAGTTGGCAATCACAAAGTTGGCTTAGGCTTTTGATTGTAATAATCAGAGTTGAGCACTTCAGAACTAGGTCGTTCTGCTAAATAGCTCAAGAAAAAGCCAGAAAAAAAGGAATCTAAAACACTACACAGATCATCATTGGTGTTAAACTGGGACATAAAGGAGAGAGAATGGAGCTCAAATTTTAAATGGATGTTACAGGGTGTTTAAATGGATGTTATAGCGTGTAGACTTGCTTTGCCCGTTCATAAATACATCAGACACAGATAATATTAAATAAAGAAATTAGACCTGATTAATTAACACAATCAGATATAAGTTCCTTAGAATTTAAGTATTAGGGCCTGGCACGGTAGCCTAGCTGCTGAAGTCCTCACCTTCCATGCACTGGGATCCCATGTGGGCAACAGTTCTAATCCTGGCAGCCCTGTTTCCCATCCAGCTCCCTGCTTGTGTCCTGGGAAAGAGTTGAGGATGGCCCAAAGCCTTGGGACACTGCACCCACGTGGGAGATCTGAAAGAGACTGTGGTCTCCTGGCTTCAAATCGGCTCAGCTCCAACCATTGCAGCTGCTCTGGGTATGAACCGTCTGATGGAAGATCTTCCTCTCTGTCTCTCCTCCCTGTATATCACCCTTTTCAATAAAAAAATAAATCTGAAAAAAAAAAAGAATTTAAGTATTATTATTTTATAATATATTTTTTTAGTTGGAAAGGCAGGTATGCAGAGAGGAGATATAGAGAGAGATCTTTAATCCACTGGCTCACTCTCCAAGCTGCTACAATGACCAGAAGGCCCTCCTGGTCTCCCACGTGGGTGCAGGGGCACAGGGTCCCAAGGCTCTGGGCTGTTCTCCACTACCTTCCCTGGCCACAGGAAGGGAGCCGGATGGGAAGTGGAGCAGCCAGGATCCGAGCTGGCACCCATATGGGATCCCAGCCATGTGCAAGGCGAGGACTTCAGCCACTAGGCCATCGTGCCAGGCCCTATTTTATATTACTTTTTAAGATCATTTGTCCACGGTATCCATAGATCTGTCCACAGATGGTGGACAGTATGCATTTTGAATTTCTCAAACTTAAATAATTTGCTAACCAAATGAAGTTTTAGAAAAAGCTTTAGGAGATGCAAGTTCCCAACAATGTCATATGCTAGTGGGGTCACCCTGTATCGGAGGCAGAATAGGGCAGGGGGTGGAGGGAAGAGCTCCAGGGATGTGTTGTACACCTGCTCTTCTCTGAGTCAGGGTGCCCTCCCTGTGGCATTCACCACAACTCACTCCTTTGTGTCATTGAGCAGGGTTGGGCCGGGTGGAAGTTTTAGAGCCAAGCACTGCTTCCAAGTCTCCCACATAGGTGCAGGGGCCCAAGTACTTGGACTATCCTCTGCTGCTTTCCCTGGCACATTAGCAGAAAGCTGGATTAGAAGTGGAACAGCTAGGACTCAAGCCAATACCCATAAGGGATTAACATGCTGCATTTCATAATGCCATCCCCAAGAATAATCGATTTTCAACTCAGATAGATAGACGGACAGGCAGACATAAACACACACACACACACACACATATATATATATGGAACTGCTGGGTAATTCTGTTTGGCTTTTTGTGGAACTACTAAATTGTTTCCCACACTGCATGATTTTGCATTCTGAGTGTATGTGGGCTTCAGCTTCTCCATGTATTCACTAATAGTTATTTTCTGCTTTCCTTCCTGTCATTCCCCATCCCCCACAATTTTTAAAATTGCAGACCTGCTGGTGGGTGTGAAATGATGTCTCATTGTGATTTTGATTTGCCATTTTTGTGCCATCCATATACACATCCTTTAGAAAGTGTCTTTTCTTATCTTTTGTCCAACTTCAAATTGTGCTATTGGTTTTTTTAGCTGCAGAGTTGCAAGAATTCTTGGTGTATTTGTCATATACCTGAATTTTTAGATATTTTCTCTGATGAGGAAATATGAGTTGTGTCTGCATTTTCTTCCTGATGTCCTTTGATAAATGGACATTAAATTCAGTTTTTCTGTTGTTTCGGTGCCATTGCCTGATCCCAAGTGCTGTATATATTCATCCTGCTTTCTTTCCTTCCAAGAATTTTACAGTTTAAGCACTTATATTTATGTCTAATTCATTTTGAGTTAAGGTTTTTGAGGTATGGTATGCGGTTGGTGTCTGAATTGATTGTCTTACATAGAGGATTCCAAGTTGTTCCTGTATCACTTCTTTTCCCACCAAAAGATCTTGGCAACCTTGTCAAAAATCATTTGACCACAGTGGGTTTAGGTTCTTTTTCAATGTTTAGTACATCTGTTATGTAAAGTAAAAGTTTTTTTGGCACCTGAAATACTTGTTGTTACAAGTCCCTATGAAGTGGGGACATTGTTGGCAGCAGCTGGCTGTAGAGATGTTCTGAGTGACTTGGTTCTTACACTGTCCAACTTTGGTTTATTGGAGGACAGTTATGTAAGCACCAAATTGGGGATTATTATTATATAGTGGTGTTTTTTTTTTCACAAAAACTGAGTTGCACATTTTAGAATGATTTCATGAAGTTCAGATCTGGATAGAACTTCACAGAGTATTTAACCAGGCAGGTAATATGATCATGCCTAAAATCGTACTACTAGTTAGTATGAAGGTCAGAATTAGAAGGTGAATCCTGCTCCTGTATTCTTTCCATCACATGCTGCATAACAGTGACTGAAGGTGTTGGCTGAAGTCATCTCAGCAAGCCAAATGTCCAGGCCCAGGTAAGGAAGCACTGTTTTGATAATAGGCAGCTGTGAAATGATGGGTTGCCAAGTCCTCTTATCTGATACTACAGGCGGGTATGGTATATAGACACCCCTAATATTTTTCTTTTTGTATTAAAATAAAAAACATTTGTTTAATTACACAGAGGGAGCAACAGAGATTCCATCTGTTGTTTCACTCCCCGCATGGCTGTAGAAGCCAAAGCCAGAAACTTCAGCTGGGTCTTTCACATGGATAGAATGAGCCAAACAATGGGGCCCATTTTGTGCTGCTTTCCCCAGGTCATCAGCAGGGAGCTGGGTCAGAAGGAGAGTAGCTGGGACATGAACACCCATATGGGATGCCAGTGTTGCAGAGGGCAGCTTTACCTGCTATGCCACAATGACGTTCGTCCCCCTTTTTAAGGTTTATTTATTTGAGAAGTCAACGTTATAGAGAGGGAAGAAGAGATTTTGAAGTGTGTGTGTATTTAGTTTTTATTGATGTGGTCCAAACTCTTGTTTCTAAAAATTGATCGCCTGGTTAGATTTCCATATTGCGCTTTTTTGCATGCAGTTTCAGTTTGTTTCTTGAAGTTGAGAGAATCTGAAGGCATAATCAACTTGGTTATAGAATCCTTCCCAAATTTATGGTTATCTTACCCATACCTAATTCAGCCAAAATTTTCTTGACAGTTTGCCTGTATCAAGGTTTTCTAGACCACCTGCCTTAGTTTTCCTCGGTACAGTAATTTTCCCTCATATTTTGGTATTTTACACAATGATGAATATAATTATGAAATTGTGATCATTAGCTGAGGCAGCATTAGCAAGTGTGGGAATCATCACATCTGATTCTTGGTGCAGTTTACACAGCAGCATGAGTATTTTGATTTTGAAGTTTGTCTGTAAAAAAAAAAAAGATCTGGGAGGATACAAATTAGTGTTACAAAAAATATTAGCAGTGTTTATCTCCAGAGCTTGAGTTTGAGCGACTGTTTCCTCTTTATGTAAATTCTTTGTTTGAAAGTTTTATAGGGAGTATTCATTCCTGTTTCCATTTTGAGAAGAGCCTGAAATGTGTCATTTTTTTTAACATATATTTTTATTGCATTTCCTTTTTTTAAAACTAATTACATTGCATTATGTGATACATTTTTTTATGCACTGGGATTCCCCCTGCCTCTCCCAAAACCCTCCCCCAATGGTGGATTGCTCCACCTTGTTGCATTTCCATAGTTCAAATTCAGTTGACATTCTTTCATTGGAGGTATTTACCAAGCATAAAGTCCAGCATCTTATTGTCCTGGTAAGTTCAATGGTTTCTTGGTGAGACCATCAAGAAGGTAGAGCCGGCAGAGTATCCTTCCAATCAATTAAAAGTCCCAACATAATATTTCCAACCATTTACAACATTATGGCATTAATTGACATGGTATTGATTAACCAATGTGTTAATAGGAAAATGCAGGTTCTCAACCACAACCTGTGACTTCTTCATAGACATTTCAATTTTGGTTTACATTCAACCGTATTCTATACACCTTAAAATGGCTTAGATTGCTATTCAGCCTGTATCTCATGCAATAAGATATTGTGAAGTAACCAATGATATGAGGCAGATTGCTTATGATCTACATCGAAGAATTGTAAAACCTAATGTACTTTGGGCCCGGCGGCGTGGCCTAGTGGCTAAAGTCCTGGCCTTGAATGCCCCGGGATCCCATATGGGTGCCGGTTCTAATCCCGGCAGCTCCACTTCCCATCCAGCTCCCTGCTTGTGGCCTGGGAAAGCAGTCGAGAACGGCCTAAAGCTTTGGGACCCTGCACCCGCGTGGGAGACCTGGAAGAGGTTCCAGGTTCCCGGCTTCGGATCGGCGCACATCGGCCCATTGCGGCTCACCTGGGGAGTGAAACATCGGATGGAAGATCTTCCTCTCTGTCTCTCCTCCTCTCTGTATATCCAGCTTTCCAATAATAATAAATCTTTAAAAAAAAAAAAAAAAACCTAATGTACTTGTAAGGCCCCATGATACTTGGAAATGGGGAGGGAGAGCAGAGAAATCTTACATCACGCTAGAAGGTGTGAGGAAGATGGGAAATATAACCTATCAGGATCATAACTGGTAACTCATAGACAACAGACTCGAATTAGCATTAGACAATAGCAAAACTACAAAGGCATATGGGGGAATCAGGGGTAATCCTAACAACCTCTTAACAGTCGGTCATACGCATAGAGCAGGACGGGACCCCAGAGTGGAGCAGGCGGACAGGAGGAGGCTTTTATCCCAACCCTGAAGACTCCCAAATCCTCACCAAGGAGCACCGAGGACTACATCCCTACTGCCAAGGAGACCACGGGGAAATGGAGTGCCTTCGGAGACCAAGAACTCTGTGGTCAACCACCCCCATTTGGATCTACCACATGGGATGGAAGAAGCCCAAATCCTGCCTAGCAGGTTCCAAGGTCATCGGAACAACAACCAGGATCCCTGAGCGGTCCGCAGAAACAGAAGAACAGTAAACTTCCTTCGGGACTAGGGAGAGGAGCTTTCTCTGGTCCTTGCCTGGTTCCAACTTTGGGTCCCCACCCCCCTCTCATAATAACCATCAGGAGCGCTCCAGAAACCCCTCAAAACAAACAAACAAACAAACAAAACTAGAATAGATAGAGAACAACAAGGAAAGCTTAGAAACAGACAGGAAACGGTCAGCGGGGATGCACTTATACCTCACTGGGTGGGACACAAAGATTAGTTACTCCTCACTGGGGTATGGAAGATTTCTCTGCACACCCCTCCTAAACATGCTCACCTAAACTGTTGACATATATCCTGTTAGAATTATAGAGTTAGACCACCCGAAAAACAGCCAGGTTCAGCGAAATCATGCTTCAATGCTATAAACTGCTAAAGACTGAAATTGAAATGTGTCATTTTAAAAAATAAACTATGGTAGAATTTAAATAGCAGGAGAGAATCTCTCTGGTTAGAGGTCCCCTTCTTGACTCCTTTGTGAAGTCAGCAAGCACCTTCTGCCACCATGTGTAACCTGTGGGCAGGGGCTTCCCTTCTGCAGCAGTGTGGCCTTGTCAATGACTGGGATGGCCTCTCTCTCTCTCTTTTTAACGAATGTAATGTCATTGCAGTAATTTGTTTTCTCTTCTGGTTTTACGTTTCAGGAGGATTTCGATGTGGATCATTTTGTGTCTGACTGCAGGAAGCGGGTTCAATTGGAAGAACTGAGAGATGACCTGGAACTCTACTACAAACTTCTGAAAACAGCCATGGTTGAACTCATCAACAAGGATTATGCAGACTTTGTCAACCTTTCAACAAACTTGGTATAATTGAAATTCACAGATCCTGTCTGTCACTGTATAGTCTCTCTCTCTCTGGTTTAAAAGTGCTGCATGTTTTTAGAAACCTTTTAGCTGGTTTTCAACGAGAACACTAAAGAGCTCACTAATCTCATGAATAAAAGAATAAAAGAACTAAAGCTTCTTAGCATAGGTTTCTGTTTTTAGTTTTCACTTATTTCAGATAGTTCTAACTTGATAATTTTTTAAACTAGGTGGTAAGAATGAATGAAGAGCAGAAGATGGTGATGGCAGAGTGGTTTGTTTTTGTTAGCTGCTAACTCATTGCCATGAAATGTTACTGTGTTAGTTAATTTGCTGGCTCAAATAGCAACTGTTCTTCAGGAAATGTTTACTTTTAAACACACGTGCTAGCCAGAGCTAGAATGAGGAAACATTAGTCAGGATTTATAAGATGTAAAAATCATTGTAATGACAGTATCAGTTGTTTATAAAAGTTATTTAGAAATTCTTAAGTCTTAAAGCTCCCAATGTTTGCCATTTAGCCTTCTTGATCATATCTTATTTTGCTTTCGGGTATGTTTATCCAGAGAAAAGTAGAAAGTAGCCATTTCTTCGGGAATTTTAAGAAGGATTAAAGTTAATGAGCCATATTTATTATGGGGAAATGCCTACGATATATGTGCCAACAGTATTAGATGTCCAGAGAAGTTTGTTCCCATTCTATTTAATTTGGGTTTTTCTCAAGTGTTATAATGTTGAAGGGAGACATTCCATCTGACTTTCCCATAAACCAGCTGAGTTCTGTAAAGTACAGATGGGTGGCTATTTCATGGCCAGTTATAGTTTTTTAAATTCACTAAAGAAATTTGTTTGAGGAGCAAATTGTGCATGAGGAAGCTTTGATTTACTGTGGCTTCCCTTGGTTGTAGAAAGTTCATGTAAACCAGTAGATGAGGGCAGTATCAGTTACATGCCTGTGGGGAGCGGTGCGTGGGAAGCTGGTCCCACGCGTATGATAGGCTGTGGCAAGGTGGCGGCTGGCCGAGGGCCAGGAAGAGGGGTTGGTCCCGCCAGTAGGCAAACAGGAAGTCACGGGGGTAGGCTGATGCCCTCGCTGTGATTATGTCATTGATGCCTGCCTATCAGGTAGCGCCAAGTGGATCCACAGGGAGAAGTGATTGGTGGAGAACTGTATATAAGCAGCCCGCTTTCGGCAGTAAGAGTTTTTCGGTTCATTGTGTGTTCGTTTGTTGTGTGTTCCAGTTGCGGTTGCGGTTCCTGTTTTTCCAGACCCTCTAGAGTGTGTGTCCTTGTCATTTTAGTGTTGCTGCTGGGTGGCGAGGCATGCCAAAATAACATTTCTGTTGTTTAGTTAGCGCATGCCCTTTGTCATATCGAAAGGATAGAGTCTGTTTTGATCAGTAAGTAGGTACTTAGCTAGTACTATTTTAAAAAATATATATTTGAAGGTCAGAACTTCAGAGAGAGAATCAACGGGGAGAAGAGGAAAAGGGTATAGATCTTCTGTCCATTAGTTCATTCTTCAAATGAATGCAGTGGTCAGATGTGGGCTGGTCTGAAGCCAGTAACTGGCAACTTCTTCCAGATTTCCCGTGGTTATAAGAATCCAAACACTTGGCCCATGATCCACTGCTTTTCCAGGTGCATTAGCAGAGAGGTGGATGGGAAGTGGAGCAGCTGGGACTCAAACAGTTGCCCATATTGGATGCTGGGACAACAGGAGGAAGCTTAGTTTGCTATACCACCATGCCAGCCTCTAGCTATTACTTTTAATTTTGATGTATTTTTACCAATTTTTTTTTTTTTTTTTTGCCTTTAGGTTGGCATGGACAAAGCTCTCAACCAGCTTTCTGTACCTTTGGGACAGTTACGGGAAGAGGTTCTGGTAAGTTCCACAAATAATAATAAATAATCTTCCATGAAGAATGATATGCTTATGTCCCTCTTCCAAGAACTTTTTTTTATCTGTTAGATGGTGGGATTTTGAGTGGTCAGTGGTAACAGTCGTAATGATTCACTCCTTTTTACATGTGATGCTGCGAGTAGAAAACAATGTTTGATTTGAAGATGACAGCTTCTTGGCCTAGACAGGTTTACAATATGGAGAGAGAGAAGAAAGCTGTTTGAAAACGCAGCTTGTTAATAACACCACTGTTGTATGTAGGTACGTGATCATCAGTTTATAAACACTAGTATTTTAAGCATTTGTAGTTAGATTCTTAGGTGAGTCCACAAAAGCTGCTTACAGCTTAATGCTATTGACACACAATATGAAATTACTGCAGTGCCTAATAAACATTGTATGTTGGTGTGCGCTGTGGGAATGGGACTCCTCACCCATAAGCCATGGGAGTCAGAGACTCCATCTGGGCGAACAGATTGAGGGAGCAGTGTTGGCAGACTGCATTACCCTCTCCTCTCCTTGTCAATGCACCACTCAGTCTGTATCAGGTCCCCAGGCTAATGAGCCCACTTAGCTTTGAGGAGCCAGAGAAACTTGCTGTACTGTAGCAGCATCATCTGTGTGTGTCATCACAGGATCCTGTGGAGTTTCATAGGCCTTATCCATCAAGCCCCTAAGATAGTACGTGGCACACAGTTGGCTCTCAGGGGTTAAACTTACAGTGCTGTGTACTATGCTGAAAAACATGCAGAGTTACAGAAATGTCAGTGCTTGGAAGTCCACAGGAGGGGTAGGCGAGAAAGAGCCTCGTTAATTCTTGAGTTGTGAATGTTTGCATCTTGCTTAATTTTTTTTAATATAAAATTTGCTAAATACTTTTCATAAGAAAATGATATCTTGTGGTCCACTGTTGGATTCACGCTGGCCTTTACATGGCTGTCTTTGGGTCTCCCACCGCCATTTTGGCATTCCTCTTCCTACCCACGCATCTCCAACCAATGCAGATAAGATCTTTCCAAGTGTCTTCAGCCTTCCACTCTCCTCTCTGATTTCTGCCATGGCACTGGCTCTGTGGTCTAGCCCTGCTTCACCACTCACCTGTATCACATCCCTTCCCTTTTCCCACAGCAGTCTCAATGGCCACCTTGTTCTAGCTGATTTAGCCACAGAACTTTCTTTGCTTTTTCACCGCTACTCCTAAAGCCACTCAGTCTGAGGGATGGGGCTGTTTCTGTCTTACTCGTTGTGGTCTCTATTACTTTGTATAACAGTTGACATCAAAACAGGTATCTTAGGTGTTGAGTGAGTAAATGAATTCACTTGCTTATGGCAGATTTGTGATTTGTCTAGTTTAGTTTCTGTCACCTCCATTTGGCCCCAGTTTCTAATTAGCCTCACACTTGGCTTAGCTCATGAGCTTCTGGACATATTCTCCACCTGTGAACTCTCCCTTTTCCCAACCACCCTGGCTTTTTGATTCCTAATTGTTACAAAACAGCATTTTTGTCATGCTCCAACATCAGGACTTCAACTGTGTAGAATATAATCTGAAGCCCTTTGCTGGACAAAGTCCTCCTAAATCTCCCCCTCCATTTTTATTTCATCCTCTCTGAAATGAAACCTGCCATGCACCTGTGTGTGCGTCCCTGCCCCTGAGAATGTGGGCCAGTTCATTCTTGTAGCAGTATCCTCTCACCCATCAGCTGTTAACAGATTTTCATAGTCTTCCACCTGCTCTGCTAGTAACTAAGCACCCTTTTGACCAAGGTTATCTTTTCTCCATTCTGACCAGCTGTGATGCTGATTATATGTGCATTATTTTTTTTAAAGATTTATTCATTTTTTATTACAGCCAGATATACACAGAGGAGGAGAGACAGAGAGGAAGATCTTCCGTCCAATGATTCACTCCCCAAGTGAGCCGCAACGGGCCGGTACGCGCCGATCCGAAGCCGGGAACCTGGAACCTCTTCCGGGTCTCCCACGCGGGTGCAGGGTCCCAATGCATTGGGCCGTCCTCAACTGCTTTCCCAGGCCACAAGCAGGGAGCTGGATGGGAAGTGGAGCCGTCGGGATTAGAACCGGCACCCATATGGGCTCCCAGGGCTTTCAAGGCGAGGACTTTAGCCGCTAGGCCACGCCGCCGGGCTCCTATATGTGCATTATTTTTCTTTGGCCGTAAATGCTGCATGACTGTGCTTTGTGTATCATTTTGCCCCTAAA
This sequence comes from Ochotona princeps, assembly GCF_030435755.1. Classification (NCBI taxonomy): domain Eukaryota; kingdom Metazoa; phylum Chordata; class Mammalia; order Lagomorpha; family Ochotonidae; genus Ochotona; species Ochotona princeps. The sequence continues at coordinate 40,077,348 of NC_080841.1, forward strand.
TCATGACTTCCCTGGGCAGCAATTGTGTCTAAGATTTTACAATTTTGTCAGTATCTGCATAAAACTGACCTGTAGCTGGTTAGTCCTGTGAATTTAATTAAATGCATACATTTCATAATGTCACAAAATAACATTTGCAGTAAATTTTCTTTATTCTTTAAGAGTCTTAGGTCATCTGTCAGTGAAGGAATTCGGGCAGTAGACGAACGAATGTCTAAACAAGAGGACATCAGGAAAAAAAAGGTACTCAAATCCTACTTCTGCGGCATTTGCTCACCCTTGCCTCGTGTGATCACAAGCACTTTCAGGCCCATGGCCCCCGGCACTCGTCCTGCTACACTGCAGAGAAGAGTGTCTCCTGTGTGGAGGGGTCAGTAACCAAGCGAGGCTTGTGAAGAGCAGAGCCTGGGTCTTTTCACGCCAGTGTCATTAACATCCTATAAACAGGAGGGGCAGGGCAAGTTATTAATTTTTTTTCAAAAGCGAAGAAAATTTCTTGTTTTTTTCTTGTTCTTTGTTTTATTCACAATAGCATTAACATTTCTTTTTTTTGAAGAAAGCTAAGGATTCCTACATTGCAGGCCAGCTAAAGGCCCTTCCTCCTGTTTTTTTATCCTTTCCATTCATGTCACCTGTTTGAAATAAGAATACAGAACTTTAGAGGCACCTGAGTAGTCACTAAATTAAAGTTCCTTGTAATTTCAAGATGAGAAACAATGCTAACTGACAGCGAAGCACTGTGAAGTATACCAGGCATGTCGTCTTTAGCAGTGCTGGAAACCCAGAAACCAAGTGTTCCGAGTCACACTTGCAAAGTGCAGGGAAAGTGGGCTTTTAAAGCAAGCTCTGTGAAAACCCCTCTTGAGAAAAAGGAGTGTGTTGCTTTCATTTTGTTATGTTGTTGCTTCTGGTTCCCCCTTTGTGTCTACCTCAGCATGCAATGCCTTTACTTTTTAGTGGTTCTGTATTTTTAATTATGTTTCCTGTTTTTTTTAATACTATATTGACAGAATTGGAATTAGAATCCAAAGCTTCTAACACTAGTCTGGTTCTGTGGCCAGCATTTTCTAAATTTGTTCCTTAGTCTACATATGAAAGTCCCGAAAAAGAACCCCATTTTAGAGACTTTCTGTCTGTTTCTCTTTTTACTCCCTTCCCAGCTTTTGTCCAAAAATACAGCAATAGAGGTCATTTCTAGAAAATATTGCGAACTTAATGGGTTACAGAGAACTCTTACCTGTTTTATTCATTCCTGTTCCTCCATGAAGAGTGCCTTAGTTCATAATAGATACTTGGTAGCTGTTTCTTTAATGAATGACTTTATAACTTACTATTGCCTCAAAGATGAAACTTTTATAACATTACCCAAAGTCCTTGATAATATTTGCCTTCTGTAGTAAATTCTTAGGTGCATTGTGCACATACAAATAGAACAAATCTGATCAGAAAATAAAACATGAAGAAAGGGTCTTAAAAAAATAAACGTAGTGGCAAAAGAAAGGTTCATTTAAGATAGGGAAAAGAAAGAGTAAGAATGAAAACTGAGAAAGGAAACATATCTAACTCTTGCTTTTAAACTAAAAAGTTATATTATTGTTGAAATAAACTTGTTTTGGAAAGCCAAAGATTTGCCCTCTTAGAATTTTATGTTATGTAGAAATCCTAAATATTCTATGTTGAATTTTGGATTTATTGTGAAGAAATAACGCAATTAAGATTAAACACAAACTTTTTTGGTTAATTTTCATTTTTGCAGATGTGTGTGTTGAGGCTTATACAGGTTATTCGATCAGTTGAGAAAATTGAAAAAATCTTAAACTCTCAGAATTCTAATGAAACATCGGCACTAGAAGCAAGCAGGTAAGTATTCACTAAATGAAGCATAAACTGATACATTACCCTACCTCTGGGCTGGACTTTTTTTTCTTTAGTTTGAACTCATATCTGAAAAAAAATCTATATCTATGGTCCTTTGTTTTTAAGTGCAGGTAGAGCTCACATAAAGCAGGGTGGGTGAGTCATTACAGTTTATGATACGTTTTATTAGAAAGCCTTCATGGGTAGGCTTCAGTTCCAATATCCCCTTTGAGTGAATCAGAGACAGTGTGCTTTTCTTAGAACGTTTTTGTCTGTGGGCTAGCGAATCCCTGTTGATATTCAGTGTGTGAAAATAACATTCACTGTAAATGTTTTAAACTGGCCCAGGTATTACAGTTGACATATCTTGAGATTCAAAGTGAACTAGCATTTTATCACTAAGAAGAAGTGTGATGCATGTTTAGTTAAAATGCGTAAACAGCTAAGGAAAAGCTTATGCAATAAGAAAATGATGATCATTTTCTTTGTTTTACTGTCATAGTCTTAATTACCTTTCTGTTCTGAATTTGAAATCAGCCACATGAGGGGCTCAAAATGAGTTGGAAAGCTGGTTTCAGCGTTAGTGGGAAACCACTTGGTATGGTGTAAAGGGAATGGTTTGTTCTACCCATAGCAGTGGGATTGCCTGAGTCAAGTTCTTTTACCCGTCTGTATTTCAGTGTTCTTATGTGCAAAGTGAGGCTCACAGTACCCCACTTGCAGGGTTGTCTGACAGCTCGAGAGACTGTCAGTGAGGATAGCTGTATGTTTGATAGGCTGCCAGAAAACCAGCCAAAATTTAATTGAATATCCCTGTAATCCATAGCCCTGAGCAAACTACAAAGTATGTTGGGTTTCTTCGATATAGGAATCAGATTTTTAGATTTGGGGGACCCTTAGAGACAATGTGTTTCCTACCACTCATTTTGTAGATTAAGAAATGAGACATCCAAAAAGGAGGTGATTCTACTGTCTTGGGTCTCATAATGTGTACACAGGTGGTCAGCCCCTCCTGTTGTATTCTCGGCCTACTGCGCTCTGTCCCTTCCAGTCCTGTGCCTGTGCACCTGCCGGAGACGCCACTCATGCCCATTCTGAGAAGGCCAGTGAGGCCTGTCCTGTTTGTCTTTGCTCTCTTTTCTGTTATGCTCAGTTGTGTTACCAGCCCCTCCCAACCGTGTTTCACTCAGCATCTGTGATCCCAGCCTCCACCTTTGCTTTTCATCTTGTACCTGTTCCTCCTTCTCTGTATCCATGTACTCCACTATCTGCTGTAGTGCCGGCTTTGCCCCGAGTGCTGTTCTCAGTGCTCTGCTCTGAAGCAGCACTCTGTTGAGTAATGTCAGAAATTGTGGGCAGATCATTTTCTCCTTTTTCATTCCTCACTCCTCTCCCTCTTCTGTTTACTGCACTAGTCCAGGATAGTCTGCTGCCAGTCTGGGAGCTTTCTATCTCCTCCATTGCCTATTTCAAGAAGCAGCCTGTTCGCTGAGCTCTCATCTCCTGAAGGACAGCAGTTCTGCAGCGGCCAGGCTGATCTCCCTGCTCTGTCTGATCCTATCTCAGCCGGCCTGAAAGTCTTTTCTTGGCTCCCCAGTGTTTTTAGTTTAAATGTTGAACTCCCAAGCCACTCTGTGTCACTGTGCCTCTGTTTTTTCTTGGTATTTGTTCAGAACTACGCATGCATCCCTGATTTCCATAAAAATTGCTGACATGTGCAGCCGTCCATCTGCACTAATGGTCCTTTCTGTTACTTCACGTCCACATCATCTTCCTGATGGCGTCTTATTCCTAATAGATCCAGCACAGAACATGCTCATGGTGTGGCTGTGCTAAGTGGGGGAAAAAAACATGTAAAATGATAGGAATTTGTTAAATTTATTTCTGTATTGCATTGGGGTATTGTTGCTGTTGTCTGCTTTCCTTAAACTCTGTTTCCTTCAGTTATATACTGAATGGATAAGTGAGAACTAAGGAAGTTACCTTCTATACAACTCAGTTGTACAATTACCTTCTCCAGAAATTGTTCCTTCATTTAGATTCTCTGTCTCCATGCTTCTTTCATCAGGGCTTCAGGACAGGCTAGCAGACTTGTATGTGGCGCAGCAACCATTGATGGACCTGCTTTGCTTGACTTTGATTGACTTTACTGTAGTCACTATTCCACCTTAAGCATGATAGATGTTAACACCCTTTCTTACTCTGAATCAAGTGTAAGGTTTCTTTTTGCTCATAGCAGCAATATTAACTTGTCAAGAAGGTAGAATGGAGTCGTATTAGTGACTAGTATGTTTATCATGGTAGAGGCCAGAACCATTTAGGAAATTTCTAAGTAAAAGGCCCACACTGGAGAGAGGAGGGATACTCAGTGCTAACTTTTGCGTTGATTGCGTTGGACAGTTACTTTCCTCTCCTGCTCTGCAAGTTTTGGTGAGTACAGAACCAAACAGATCACTGTTGGTAGAGCATTGTACATCCCTTATGTGGGCATCTTCACTGATTTATCCTCGTCAGATTCAGGCTGCCTCAGCAGAGCCCAGTAAGTGCTTCTGTGCTCTGTGCTTCTCGTCCTTTGCAATTGGCGTATTCTTTGGAATGGTGGTGATCCTTTATAAAAGGTGCTTCAGAAGAACAGTGTGTTCATCATACTTCATGGCAAATACAAGTGAAAACCTTATCACTTAGAGCCTAGAGAGTGACTGCTCTTTTATTTATTTGGCAAATTCAATTTTTAAGCAATCTATTATGAGATATTGTATTATCACTGCTTAAGGACTGGTTTTATTTATGAAGGAAATAAAAGTTGGAGTATTTTAGAAAAAGGGAAAATGAGGCAGGTAAAGAAAGAAGATGATTCAGGTGTTAAGCACTCAGGCAAGAAAAGAGAGAGGAGTCGTGGATAGAAGTGCTTAGAGAAGGTGTAAAAAAGACGTATATGTACCTACAGTGGCCTAGTTTAGCCTCATTTCTGTCTGGGCCCTTTGGTTCAATGTCTTGTAGCGTCACTAGCTGGTACTTAACTGAGTCCACACTACAGCTATAACATACTGGGTATAAAGCTGGTAGTGGCCTTGGCTGATGGCACAGAGGATGCTGCAGGTCTCACCTTGTGACAAGGTTACCATGGAAGAAGACTCCCTAATGAAAGTCACACAGTGGTGTTAAAGCATAAAATGTTGGATTCTCTTGGAAAGAAAAGCTTTAAGAGTTACATTTCCATATTGTCTCTACCAGCCCACTTTTAACTGGACAGATATTGGAAAGAATTGCCACAGAATTTAACCAGCTACAGTTCCATGCTGTGCAAAGCAAAGGCATGCCTCTTCTGGATAAAATAAGACCAGTAAGTGTTGTTTTGGTTTTCACTTTGGTGTCTCAGGATTTGCTAAATAATTTTGGTTTAACCTAGTAATGCACCAGATGTTGTTAATCTGCAGAATTTTAAAGCCAAGCTTGAATTTTTTACGTCTTGGGGCACTTGCTGCCTATGTGTCACACATTATGTATTTTATGTAATTAAGTTACACTGTCCAAATTGTAAGAGCGAAATTCTAAATTATGTGTAATTGACTTAAAATTTGGACAGATTTAATCTACCTAAAACCCTTGGCTAGACTTAAAATCCATGACGTGTATCGTAAAGATTCACCAGGTGACTTAATAAGAAAATAACTTTCTCATTTTGTGATTTTTAACTGAGTTCCTTGGTATAACAGAGTTCATTTACAGACAGATTGCAATGAGGAAGAGCAATTCAGTCTTACTCCCTGGGCATGTTAATATTTTAATTTTGCATATATTCCTCTATAAGGGAAAGATACTTGGTAGGTTATTCTTTGTATTTCCAGAAATTGCTCCAGCTGGAGCTTTCTTTTCTCATCCATGTTTTCTCACAGCGTATTGCTGGTATTACGGCCATGCTGCAGCAGTCATTGGAGGGTCTCCTGTTAGAAGGCCTTCAGACTTCCAACGTGGACATCGTACGGCACTGCCTGCGGACCTACGCCACCATTGACAAGACCCGGGATGCAGAGGCCTTGGTTGGCCAAGTGCTAGTGAAGCCATACATAGATGAGGTCCGTCCACAGGCATTCACGGAGCACCATTTCTGGCTGTGACTTTTTACTGAATGTGAAGGTCACAAGAAGATCCGACAGAGATGCTCCTATAAACACTTGTAGTTGCTGCAGTGTCAGTTGTAAGGAAGGGCTAGGCCCTGTCGGTTATATTGGCACGGCGGGAGCTGGGCTTGCTCTCCCTAGGGCTCTGGGCATGCTGTGGCTCAGGTTTCATCCTATGTTCACAGTAATGGCTGTCTCACCTAGAAAGATGGTCTGCATTGTAGTGGTGTAAATTGCAATGGTGTAAATCAGTGTAAATTATAGTGTGTAAATTGTAACTTAATGACTTGTTTTAAAAACCACTGTTCTGATGGGTGGAATGAGATAAGTGGATAAGTAACAACTTTGCCCTGTACAGAGGATGTGCGTAGAACTCTGAGAGCAGAGGGAGATGTGTGACCAGGCAATTGGTGAAAACCATTTGGTTTTCACGCACATTAGCAGAGAGCTGAATCATAAGTGGAGTAGCAAGGACACAAACTGGTATCTATGTGGGATGCCGGTGCTGGCAGGTAGAAGATTAGCCTGTGCGCCATTGTGCTAGCCCCCAGTGTATTTTACTTTTGAACTGCCAGCTTGAAGGTTGTGCCATGTGAAATTGCTGAAATTTAGTAATTTCCAGTATCTAAAAAATGGCAGTGGGGGATGGAGTTGGTGCTGGTGGCATGGTAGGTTAAGCCTCTGCTTCTGGTGTTAGCATCCCATGGAGGTGCTGGTTTGGACTCCTAGCTGCTCCACTTCCAATCTGGGTCCCAGGGCCCTTGCTCCCATGTGGGAGACCCAGAAGACACTCCAAAAATCTTTCCCAAAAGTGACAGTTTCAAGTGATACAAGACAAGAGAAATCACAGAGGCCTTCAATGTTTGGAGACTATCTTCTCCTCATCATTGTATGTATTCTTTCTGTCCAGTAAGTACAACAGTACACTCAGCATAATTTCTGGGTGAAAGTATAAAGACAAAAATTAAGTCCCACAGGTAAAAATGAAATGTAGGGATTCATTTTGGTAACGCTGTTGGTTTTGCTAACGTGGCTGGAAAGGAATCATCTGTCCAGTCTTTCCATTTGTGTCTTACATTCCATAGAGATCTGTGTAGGGTAAAGACGAGCAATCATTTCTCTACAGTAAGGTGAAGAGTTATTGTGCTTTCTTTTTGTTGTACAAAAGTGATTTTTTGTTTAAAAAGCAAAGTATCAAGATGAGAGAGCTTTGTTCTCCTGTCTTAATCGTCAAGTGTCCTTAACAGTCAGGGCAGGGCCAGGCTGAAAACAAGGAGCCAGAAACTCCAATATCGGGGTCTCCTACATGGGTGGGGGGCCCACACATTTGAGCCATCATCTCTCACCTTACCAGGCACATTAGCAGGAAACTAGGTTGGAAGCATAGACTTGCCAGTAGTCAAATCTGCCGTCCACTGTGAGATACACATATCCTGAGTGGCAGCTTAATCCACTGAACCACAACACCTATAATTTATGTCTTTTGTATTAAGCTAAGTCTGGTGTGCTAGTTTTAAAGAAATATTTGAAGTTTGTGGCAGATTAAATACATTATAGCCACATTTGATTTTGTTTAGCCCTGTGTACTTGTCCTTCATGTACATATTCTCTGGGCTTCCAACCTTATCACAAAAACCACCAAGAGGAAATATATTTTCCTTCCTCTTTCTGTGTCTCAAGCCCTCTGCTGATTTTGATAATATAGAAAAAAGGGCCATGGTCGAGACAGTGGGAACTTAAAAGTGAGAGTCAGGTGCTCTGGTTTAGGTTGTGTTAAGGATGTTACTTCCAAGCTCAGAGGGGCAGCAGAAGAATGTGCTTGGCTCATCAGTTCCACACCAACCTCTGCCCATACTCTCCATTTGCTCTATGAGCAGAATGCTGTGGCTTGAAGCCCAGCATGGTGGCTATATAGGCTAATCCTCCAGCTGCCATGCCAGCATCCATATGGGTGCTGGTTCGTGTCCCAACTGCTCCACTTCCCATCTAGCTCCCTGCTTATAGACTGGAAAAGCAGCGGAAGCTGGTTCAACTTCTAGGCATCTTGCATTCACCTAGGAGACCTGGAAGAACCTCCTGGCTCTTGGCTTCAGATTGGTTCAGCTCCAGCCATTGAGGCCACTGGGGTAGTGTATCAAGGGAAGGAAGATCTCTCTCTGTGTCTTCTCTCTCTGGCTTTCAAATAAATACCTTTTTTTTTTTAAAAAAGGAATTTTTGACTAAGTCCTAGGCACTGGCTTTGATTATGCTCTATTACTTGTGTTACTGTCTCAGAAACATGTCAGTTGAAGAAAAGGGTAGACAAGAGAATAAGAATATATTGAAGGTTTTCTTTATTCTTTGTTCTGGTATATTTAGGTTATTGTTCTCATTCAAATGCCTTTTAAGAAAATGGTGTTCCTCTTTCCAGGTGATTGTGAAACCCTTTGTTGAGTCTCATGCTGGTGGCCTTCAGATCATGTACGAGAAGCTTCTGGAGTTTGTGCCTCACCACTGCTGCCTCCTTCGGGAAGTCACAGGTGGAGCCATCTCGAGGTAACTGAGGCTGCCCCTCTGTGTCCATGCCCACACATAATGCCAGCACATGGTGCATTCTACCGATCCCAAACAAGCTATATCCATGCGGCCCTGCCTGTCTCACTTGTCTTTCCTGCAGTTCTTTGAGGCAGGTCCTTGTGTCACAGATGAGGAAGCATGAAGCTGAGACCGGCTGCTGTCTATCTAGAGTCTGTCTTTCTGCATCTCTGCATGATCTTTCACCTGATGCTAATTTGAAATCAACATGGCTTTCCTTCCATGATTCAAATGTCATAATCTCCATAAATATCAGTTCAGCTGAATTCAAGTTATAAACTAATCAGGAAGTCATCACCTTTCCATCCTCGTATTCAGTTTCCGCGCTTTTCTAATTCTTTCATAAATAGCCCCCTGCTTTTCACTTGAGCTGTTGGCCCTGTCCAGGCCTTGGCACCTGTTGTGCAGAATGAAGGGATCCCCCAACCTGGTGTCCTGGCTTCCTTTGTACCCTCTGTGGTCCAGCACTGGGACTGTCACATTTCCTGGAATGCCTCCTTAGACTGCCTCCCTCTTTCTCCTTCACTGGCTTCTTAGTGTTCACAGGGGAAGGTCCAGGCCTCTTGATTCAATGTGTAAGTCCTGTAGGATCTAGACCTGGCAGCTCTGCACTGAGCTGAGCCACTCTGCTCCAGAACTTTCCGCCAGCCCCCCAGGTGCTCTGACTGCACAGGACGGTTGCCTTCCCCAACACCCAGGTCTTTGTAAGCACCTTTTCTCTCTTCTCGCCTCCTATTTTTCCCATCTACTTTGATTTTGTTTTGAGGTGTTGCCGCTCACCCCACCCCCCAGAAAGCTGCAGCTCAGACCTGCTTCCTTCAGGAGACCATCCTGCATCCTCATGAGCAGCACAGGCGGCATCCTCTGGCTTCATAATGTGTGGCTGTTGTTCCCGTATTACAGTGCAGTTGCGTCTTACAGTGCAGTTGCCTCCTGGGCTGCCCACGTTTTCCCTCCCTCTTGATGCTGTGTTGGAGATCAGTGTTAGTAGGGTGAAATATTGAACTGAGGGAAAGACAAAGTTCCGCTCTGCATGAGATGAGTCATAAAGTTCTGTGCTTTGCCCAAAAAAAAAAAAAAAAAAAAAAGCAATTAACATCTGATCTTTGCATCATATCATTTCAAGTGAAGGCTGGTTTTGCCACCTTTATTTAGTAATCATGAGGGTTTAGATTTGGGGATAAGCATTTAGACATCATATAGAACATTAAAGAAACCACAGTTGCCAGACAAGCAGTTGTTAGGTTTGAGGAGGCAAGCCTTGGTCTTGAAGTCTCTAGTTTTGAGGCTTTAGGAGTTCCTTTCAGTGTGACTGAGTCATGTCTGGGCCTCAGAAATGTGAAGAATCTAAGCTGTGCCCTGCTGGACCACCCTCACCCACTGCTAGCCCACCCGTTGCATGTCTTTCACCTTCTTGCTCAGCTCCCGGCCTCAGATTTCCAGATGTGTGAGACTTCCCTTGCTTTTTGTTGAAATTTCCCTTCATTAGCTTTGTAACCGGTAGTACCTGCAGCACTCAGGGCATATCCTCTAAAGAAAATAGGTGCAGCTTAGCTGTTTTAATCAGCACTTTGTGTCAGCTATTAATTTTGCAGACTTAAAATTTTCCCTTTGAGGTTTAAGTTAGACATTCACTTTGGGAATGAGGAGGTGATGTCGTTTCATACTGATTACGCCATGTGTATCTGTAGTTTAAGGTCCTCGATTTTGGCTTTCCTCCTTCGGTGAACAGGCCATCTCTAAATATGATTGGAGGACTGTAACGTGATGCAGCTGGAGTATCCCTTATCCAAAGTTTGGAATCAGATAAGGTTGGGGTTTCAGATTATTCTGGGCTTTGGATGCAGAAATATCCTAGAGATGGGATGTAAGTCTGAGTACAAGATTTGTTTATGTTTTATATACTCCTAAAACACATAGTCTGAGGATAATATTATATAATATTTTAATGCACATGTGTTTTGACATCATCCAGTCACACATATGGGGTCAGCTATGCAAATTTCAGGTGATATCCATGCCCAAAAAATTGTGGATTTCTGAGTGTTTCAGGTTTGGGGTTAGGGATGCTCAACCAGCTATATGGAATTAGCTGGACAGTAGGTGTTTTCTTTCCACTGCTCCTTTTTCCCAGTGATTGCTTCTAAGATAAAACTGTAATGTGATTTGGTAACTATTCCTGCACAGTGAAGCATATTGCCTTAATAATCTGTTTTGTGAATATCCTTCTGAACTAGCAGAAAAATTGTGAAAATACTTAGCATCATTTTTAGTCCCAATTTTATATAAGTTGTCTGCAAAAGTGCAAATTTTACTAAATAATGAAATATTAATTTGCTTATCATTTTTAAAGAGCATATTTAGGATGTATTGTTCAATATACAATAGTCTCAAAGTGGGCAGATCTATGAAATGGTATTTTCCTAGAAGACATTTACAGATTTTTAAAGATTTGTTTATTTTTATTGGAAAGGCGGATATATAGAGAAGAGGAGAGACAGAGTAGAAGATCTTCCATCCTATGATTCACTCCCCAAGTGACCACAACGGCTGGAGCTGAGCCATTCCGAAGCCAGGAGCCAGGAGCTTCCTCCAGGTCTCCCACGTGGGTACAGGATCCCAAGGCTTTGGGCCATCCTGTACTGCTTTCCCAGGCCACAAGCAGGGAGCTGGATGGGAAGCAGGGCTGCCGGGATTAGAACTGGCACCCATAGGAGATCCCGGCGCATTCAAGGCGAGGACTTTAGCCACTATGCTATTGCGCTGGGCCCCATTTACAGATTTTTACAGTCAAGAAAAACTTAAATAATTTATCTTTTTTATAATTTCTTTATTCTAACATGCACGTTCTATGTGCTGTATTCTGTTAAGTGCCTTATGAATGTTAATCATTATAATTACTGACCTCATTTTAAAACTGAAAAAACCAAAGCACCTAGAAGTTAAATGATTTGCCTAAGATCCAAGAGTTAAATACAGGTACACATGTGTTGTAATGTGTGTGTTTAATCTCAATACTGCCTCATTGTAGCCTGTGAACTAGAAATTCAATGTGTAACACCAAAAAAGGCAACATAAAGCATGCCCACAGAGAAAACATTTCTGTTATCAGGTTTTCATATCCAGATTTTAATGTGAAAGTCATAGTTTCCTACCCTAAAGAAAGCAGTAGGCGGTAAGTTAGCCATTACTAAACTAGCAGAATACACATTGCTTTAGGGTTTAGTGGTGCTAGGGTTGAACACAAAGATTACTTTTCTTACCATATTAGACTAAATTTTTTTTCCAGGATGAGAGTATAAGGATTATAGCCTATTTCAGAGGGAAGAGCTATGCCAGATAATTCTGTGTGGTGGTTTTTATCTTATCTTTGACACAAGAAGTAGGAGACAAGTGAGCAGAATACCAGACTCGCGGTGAGACAGAGATCAAAGGAGTGAAGTAGAAATTTGTGTCTAGACATACACTGACAAGTGTGGTTTCTTTTTGGAAAAGATTGTGGGAATTTAGACTGAGGACCTTTAAGCATAAGCCACACTGTGAACATTTGCTTTCTATGAGAATATTATGGTGTATTTGACTGAAATGTTGCTCTTACCTTGCAGTGAAAAAGGCAATACTGTTCCTGGGTATGACTTTTTGGTGAATTCTGTCTGGCCAGAAATAGTACAAGGATTAGAAGAAAAGTTGCCCTCACTATTTAATCCTGGGAATCCCGATGCATTTCATGAGGTAACTTTTCCCCTGTCCACTTAATTCTTGAAAAGACCCAAGACTTCAGAAAAATCAGGTTTTCAGTTTTCTAAAAAGCATTCTAAAGCCCATTGAAAGCTAAAATCTTTACAGTTGTGACCCATAGCAAATTACTTGTGTATTTCTACTGCATAATCAAGATACTGATTGGATTTTAGGATGTGTTTTATATAAATAAATATATATATATATAAATGTTTATGATAAAAAATAGAAAGCTCTAATATTTCCTTCTTTCAAAAAAATAAAGGAGCATATTATCACTTAAAAGACATAATTTCAAAGGTAAATTCATGTGTTTTCTGTTGTATCATTTATTTTAAGACTGTGCTCTTTCATGGTAAGAATAAAGACACATGGCCAGAGTTCTGATGCCAGCTCTCCTGCCAGTGTTGCTTAGCTTCTTGATGACTTCTGCCTGTTCCTTCCCTGGATTTTGGTTTACTCATCCAGTAAGATAATCCTTGCCTTTGAATTCGATTGTTCATTAAATTTACCATAACCGTAATTACTGACGCATTGGGATTTATTTTGTACTTGCTCTTTGTTCTAGTGTCTCTTTCTCCTTTCCTTCTCCCCCTCTTTCTTTTCCGGGTTCTTTGTGTTTAGACTTTTGGGGATTTGTTTTCCTCCATATTCTGTGCTTTCCCCTCTTCTATTTCAGAAGTCATGCCCTTTAGTTCTGTGTATGCCAACATATTTCAAAACGTTTGTGAAAGAAACAGAATTATGAGCCAAGTTATTTTCTCACAGAAAATCTTTGAAATGCATGCACTGGTTTTTCATAATACACATGTTCCATTAAATTTTGGAGACTTTTCATATGTGTTATTTAATGGCGGTTACTTAATACAATTTCACCCTGATTGGGGTTGGTTAGTAGCCTCCTGAACAGTATAGGGAATTTAAAATCACTCCACTGCCTGGTTTCCTTTCTTGCAAGGTGGAGCATTGTTTCTGGGCTCTTGTTTCTTCTTGGATTTTTCTGTCCTAAAGACTAGACACTAACCTTTTGTTTTCTATGGTCATTGTCCTCTGAGTATCACCCAGTTGTTTACTTTTCCTTCTTGGGTAGTAGCCCACCCACTTGAACCATGTTCCTTTGTCCTGAGATTTGTCCTGTAGAAGATGTTTTACTGAGGGCCTTGGACAATGAACTTCAGTTTTTAATAATAAAGTGTTAGTTTGCTTTTGAAAATACATTCTCAGTCTTAAAAGATGGTTTTGCTGGACATAGAATGCCCAGCACATTGAGCGTTGGCTGTTGACTGCATTCTGAACTCAACTGTTAGTCTAATTGTTGCTGCTTTGTAGTTAATGCCTTTCTCTCTGGCTGCTTTGAAGATCATTGGCTTTGATATGGTACTCTCCAGTATACTGTGTCTAGTATGAATTTATTTCCTAGGTGTTTCATGGGTTTCCTGAATCTGAGGATTGATGTCTTTCATTCTTTCTGGAGTATTTTTACTAGTTCCCTTCCTTTGGAACTGCTCTCATTCTTCTAGGATCTCCTTCTAGAAGACCTCTGATTATACCTTCTCACTCTATATTTGCTACATTCTGCATAATTTCTAGGAATTTCAATCTTATAGTTTACTATTTATTTCTTCTCTTGTATCTAAGCTCTTTTATCTGTACGTTGAAGTTCCAATTTTAATTATCACAATTTTCACATCTGTAGGTCCTTTGTTTTCTCTCCTAATTGCTTTTTTTTATTTTTACAAATATAGAGAGGTATGATATAAACATAGTGAGTTTGATAGACTTCAAAATAGTAAAGATGGCAAATTTAGGATTTTATTGTCTCATTGATACCACTTTCTTAACTGCTGCATGTTACAGTATGTTGAATAATATGGTTACTTGTGATATTTTTATTTGTGAATCAATTACTTTTATGTCTTAAAAAGTATACCTTTTTAGAGGGATACGTTGAAATAACCAGAGTAAAATAAGAGTTTTAAACACTAGCAATTTAAAATGTTGTGCCCTGTACAGAGTGTTGATGATCATGTTAAGTTAAACTCAGGAAATGCGGTAAGTCGGAGAGTAATCTTTTCTTTTTCAAAATATATTTTTAAGATTTATTTATTTATTTGAATAGCAGAAACAAAGAAATAGAGAATTTGCATCTACTCTCTGACTCCCTAAATGTCCACAGTAGCCAGATCAGGCCAGGGTGAGGCTGAGAGCCAGAAACAATCCACATGGGTTGACAGGGACCAGCTACTTGAGCTATCACCTACCTGCTCCAGGTCTGTGTTAGCAGGAAGCTAGAATAGAAGCAGGGGCAGAATTCAAGGCCCAGACAGTCCAGTACGGGAAGGGTGTATCCCATGCAGTACCTTAACCACTGCACTATGTGCCCACCCTAGGAATGAACCTTTCTGTTAGAACTTTGACTTTATAATTCTAGATTGATGCTTAATGTTTATTGGTAGTTTCTGGTAGTTAGCTGTCAATCTCATTCACAAACTAGGAGCCTTCAGAAAGTTCTTGGGAAAAATTTTTATTTTTGTACTAAAATAAGCTTATTTTTAAATTTCATTTTTCATTAGCTTTTTGATATCTCCTTGTACTTTTAGCTTTATGTATTAATATAAGGTGTAGAATAGTTTTGTCAGTTAAATAGTGTAGTTCCGGGTGTGTTGTACAATGATAGATGATGACATTTCTCCTCTCAGTGGTCTTGGTGAAGTCCCTGTCATTCTTCATGCTGCGTCATCTATAGAAGTGATGTGATGACTTACGTACTTTGAGTCTGTTTGCATCTTCCTCTCCTTCTGGAGGGGCTTTGTGGAAATCATACTGTGAAGTCTGTGTCCTTGCCAATGGGTGGGGTTGGTGGTGTCCTGGAACATGTAAACTGCCATTTACAAAGCTATATACTTGGGATATCTGGGTTTAAGATGGGATTTACCAAGTAAGACTTGGAACATGTTGCCTCATTCTTAGTGGACCATCAGAAGGAGGATCTTATAAGGTATCAACTCCAGAAGCTGTGATTCCAAATGTTGACTTTTTAAAAATCTTGATGTAGTTTTCCATTTATGGTCCCAATTCTGGTTACTTTGATAATAATGAAAATTCTATCTTTTTTGTTTGTTTCACTTTAGAAATATACCATAAGCATGGATTTTTTAAGAAGATTTGAACAGCAGTGTGGATCACAGGCCAGTGTAAAAAGATTAAGAGCACATCCTGCCTATCACAGCTTTAATAATAAATGGAACTTGCCAGTTTATTTTCAAATAAGGTCAGTCATTTATTCATCCCCACCTTTGCCCTTCTTAGAATTGAGTATCAGTAAGGATGTTGCCCCAATTAATAACTCCTTTATGTGATCATCATGTTGTTCTTTGGGAAATGAAAGTCATAGTGGAAATGCACAGGAAGAATGCTAGTTGCCAAAATCTGGCTTGCATGACAAAAAAGTTTTACTGTTTGATCATCGGAGAGCTCAGAACTAGACTTGGAATGAGTGGATTCTAGGCTCAGCTTCAGTCTCACACATTCTGACTTCATTCCTTGTGAAGAGACAGAGAGAGGAGGAGGCCCTTTGCAGCTTTCTTGCTCACTTTGCCCTGGGTTTCATCATCTGCTCGGTAATGGACCCATCCCACATGCATTTCTGCTCCTCAGCAAAGGGAGTGGGAAAAGCAGAGCTTGAAGTGTTCCCGGCAACTTGCTCCATCTGTCAGTTCATGAGAATCCCAGTGCCTCATAGCCTTTCACATGTGTTCTTTCTTTGTTGGAAAACAGTGACGGTTTCCTTCCACATTTCGTGATGATGCCACATTCATGTTGATAGTGATTCTGTAAAATACATAGGAAAATTTGGGATAAACCCTTAGCAACATAATGTCACTCCATAGAAATATGCATTAGTAGCCATTTGTTGCACATTCTCTAGAGTGAGGTCGTAATAAGTTCTTCTGTAGAGTGGCATTAGTTAGAGTCATAGTTGAAATGATTTTTGAAGAATCATGGTCTTTTTGTGTAAATTGTTGAATGCTTTCATTAATTATGATGCAGTCCTTTTGCCTGGAATTCTAAGGGAAAATTATATAGAAGTAAATCAAGATCAGTTACCTTGATTATAATTGCTTGTCATGATTGAAAATGTGTGGAATCAACTTTTGAAAATTGAATCACATTTCTCAGAATGAAATAGTAGGGTGCCCCTTCGTACTGTGTTTTATGCTTAATGTCCAAGGTTACATTATCGTATAGTTTGTCTTAAAGTAGGCCATTAAGGATTTGTTCATGTAGGACTGCATTGGAATTCTGTTATTTTATGATCTTCCAGACCAGGACTGAACAAGAAGCCTTTCTGAGTCAGGGGGAGAATTTAAAATAGAGAAGCAGCTTCTCACAGAGTCAGATTGTGATAGAGAAATAATATTAGAATTTCTCCTTTTTGTTTGTAGCCCAGGTTTGGAGTTCAACTGCTGTAGTAACAGGAGTGAGGAATATCTGGCCATGAGCTGTACAAGGCTCCCAAAATCATTTAAGTCTGTCCTTGGCCAAGGCAGTTTCAGGTGGGACTCGAAGTCCAATACATCTGTGGCAGGCTGGTTTTTAAGTTGATGATTTTGTCTGACTTGTGAATGATGTTATAAAGATCCAGGTGGATGGCCCCAGCAGAAAAAAAGAGTTACAAATCCTGCTTTAGTTACTCTGATGCTGCCACATCAAAAGTGTATTTCTCCACTTCTTGCCTTCTTTTCTAGTCCTGTTGCTCAGGCTCTGTGATCCCTTGCCTGGTAACCTCATGTGCCTCCCCCTCACTGTGCCTGTAGAGCCCCCAGCCAGCTCTGGCCTCTGCTGGCCCTGGCCCAGACTGACGGCCAGCCTGGCCCCAGCCGCATCTCTTCTCACCTCTGTCTCCCTGCCTGACGGACTTTCATGTTTACCAAATTTTGACATTCAGCATTCAGTGAGATTGTTTAACTTTTCTTTATAGCATTTATCTAAAATATAATAATTTTTTTAAAAAGATGTTTGAATTATGAATTAGACTTGTTTTCAGTATATTTGTTTTTTCATCCTGCAAAATAAAGCAAGACTGCAGGACTTTCCTATTGATTTTTATCATGTGTCAGATTGTTTACTCTGAGGGGTGACAAAAAGTTCTGTAAACATGGCTAAGGTCAGAGTTGCATTATAATCAAATTCACTTCAGGGCCATTTAAAATAAAGCTGAAGACAGTGAGCTGGAGATATTTTTCTGAGAAGTAGTAAGGTTGCACTCTCAGTAGCAGATTTACACTCAGTTTAAGCTCCAGGGTCTGACTGGATGCCTGTGTTCCCATCATCTTAAAGGAGAAAGCAGCCATCCACCCCAACCACATCCACCACTCTTGGGAACACACTTGTGTCCTTTCCTATTCCAGAGACCCCATTATATCTACATGTTATTTGGTCTTGAGGATACTTCCAAAAGTTTGTGAAAAAATGGAACAAAAAGATAAATCTTCTTTTGATATTAAATAAATTTGAAATCTATATGTAGGTTTCTTTTCTTAATTCACATTGTCCATGTTTTTTTTAATTTATTTTGTTTATTTGAAAGAGACAGTTGCAGTGAAAGAAGAAGACAGTTACAGAGAGAGAGAGAAAGAGTTGTTTTAATCCACTGGTTCACTCCCCAAATGGCAGTAATGACTGAGACCAGCCAGGCCAAAGCCAGGAGCTTCATCCAGGTCGCCCATATGGTTGCAAGGGCCCAAGGACTTTTTAATATTTGTTTATTTTAATTGGAAAGTCAGATTTACAGGTAAAAGAGAGACAAAGATCTTCCATCACTCCCCAGTAGCCACAACAGTCCGTGCTGAGCCAATCTGAAGCCAGGAGCCTTTTTCTGGGTCTCCCATGCAGGTGCAGGCTCCCAAGGCCTTGGGCCATCCTCTACTGCTTTCCCCAGGCCACAAGCAGGGAGCTGGATGGGAAGTGGGGCCGCCAGGGTTAGAACTGGTGCCCATATGGGATCCAGGTGTGCTCAAGGCAAGGACTTTAGCCACTAGGTTGCCATCCTGGACCCTAGATAAGTGTTTTAAAGTAAACTTAGGACTTAATAGGAGGAAAATGAATGCAGGTGTGCTCAAAACATGCTCAAATTATAGTAAATGAAATAGTCTTGGTAATGCCAAAAACTGGATCTTGGTAATGCTGTTTTTAATTACAGTTTTTTGGGAACACTTCACACTCCCAAAGCATTCACCTGTGCTGTGTATTCTGTATTTAATATAGACCATTCTATCCAGGGGATATGTCTCATCCTTATGAGGTAGGATCTCTGTAGGATAAAGGTACAGAGAGCACTTTGCTTCTCCTCCCTCACTCCTTCCTCAGACATGCACACCCACAGTTGGTGATGTGCCACACACTGTTTCTGATACTTCAGAGCAGAGGAAGAGACATCACCCACTCTCACTGCCAGCGTGTTCCTTTACTGAGGGACTTTTAGATGCCAAAGATCTGTGGTGTTCATGGGAGAATATGGCTAGAGACTTTGCCCAGATCTAAATTTGAGAAGGTAGAAACCTGCGTATGTGTATCTTTGACCTTGCTTGCTCACAGAGGGGCAGAGCATCTGCGTGGGATGCCTAGATGTCGTGCTCTGCTGCATTTTGATTCCCGTACTTTTTCTTCTGTGAGATTTGCAGTCATTGGGGTACAGACTGGACTTTTTGCTTTAATACACCACAAGCTAGTGCACTGAAGGTACCCAGGTTGTGTAACCAGTTCCTTGCTTTTGGCCATTTAAGTTGTTTCTAGTTATTTCCCTGATCTGAACAATGCTGCGCTAGCTGTTAGGTCGTTTCAGGCTTCCTGCATTCTGTATAGATTTTGAACAAATAGACTTCAGGCAGCAGGGTGGCCCTCCAGGAGCTGCTTTGCTCTCCTAGCTGCAGAGCAACTCCTGGTCCCCTCTTGTCACAGTGCTCAGCGTCACTGCTTCCTTGGGCTATCACTTCTAAACCCATCTCCAGGGCTGTTGTCTCACTTGCTGTTACCTCTCCCTTCCCAGCTGCGGTTTGCAAAGACCAGCCTGTCTAAGCCTCGTTAGACAGTTGCAGAATGCTTTCCTTCCACAGAGAAGGGGGCCAGCCACTGTGGGGCAGGGCGCTTTAAGGAGCATCAGATATATTATCAGAATCTAAAATTATCTCTTGGATAAATTCATCTTAAGAATGAGTCAGCTTGTTGCTAGGAGGGAAACTAAAGGGGAACAAAAGAGTGTGCAGGTACAAAGAGATTTGGGATTCAAGAGTTAAGTAGTTGGAAAATAGAATACATATGAAAGCAGCTAGAAGTGAACTAGAAGTTACATTTCACAGCCATAAAAACACGTCTATATCCATTATTAAGACAAAGGTCTATAATGGGGTGATATGAGAAGCCAGGAGGACTTGCTGTCATCAGAAGTGAAGGGGAACCCATCAGGAGACTGAGGTCCAGGTGCCAGGCAGCAGGGACCCTTGGGCCAAAGTCCATGAAAGCGTGTGAGGGAACCTGCAGGCATTGGAGGCCGCTCAGCAGCAAGGGCCAGTCATCAGTGGCCACAAGTAGTGATTTTTTTCCCTTAAACTGTAAACACAAGCACAGAATATGCTTTTGTTTCTGTGCTTGGAGACATTTACCTTCCCATGATGGTGCTAATAATACAAGGGTTGGAGCAACTCAGGTATTGTGGCCTTGAACTAAGTAGCTGATTGTGACCCAGGAGAGTTACCAGGACTGCTTCTCAATGGAAATTGAATGGCAGTTTGTTTTATATGTAATAGCATATATAGATATTATAACTTATACCTGAGTAAGTTATATTTCAGGCCACCTGCAAGTAGCAGAGTAACGCTGCATACCTAACAGTAGCTTAATTAAGATAGTTTTCTTGCACAGAAAAATAATTAAGAGGAGGGATGGGCCTTCCGAGGTGGTTGAGCATCTCTGAGAACAATGTGCTCCTGCATGAGCTGGTGGAGGAAGTCCCTGTTAGCCAGGAAGAAGCAAGATTGGAGAGGGAATGGTAGGTACGGAGGCATAAGCACTTACTTGTGTTCTTGTTTAATCTCAGGTTTGGAGAAATAGCGGGATCCTTAGAAGCAGCACTTACAGATGTGCTGGAAGACGCCCCAGGTAACTTGTCTAAAGTGATCTGTGACAAACTATCAGTCCTCTGGACCCTCATACCCAGAGGCTACTTTCACATTTTCCTGCCATTCAAATATTCAGATATTAAAGAAATACATGGCAAAGAGAAACCAAATGTTCTGGTTTATACAACTTCATGCTTTGTGGAATTGATTTAAAAAAAAAAAAGAATGCTTTATGTAATGGGCAGCAGGCCAGTAGAGAATTTGTCCAGTGGTGGGGACGTAATCCTGCAGTGCTGAAGTGATCGGCTGTGTGGCAAAGTGGCTGCGGCCAGGCTTCCTGCCCGACTCAGGGCGGGTCTATGCAGTAGAGGGTGCAGGATGCTCCCGCCCCTCCCGGAGAGGGAGTCCCAGTTGGAGCGTGCTGCCTGCCCTCTTCCTTGCAGCTGTCCCGGAACTCTGAGGTGTGGGTATAAAGACTTCCCACAGTATGTTTGCATACCCTGACAGCCTCGTTGGTTTCTGCATCATACTGTCTCCATTCCCAGTGACAACTGAAAGGCTTATTACTCTGTTCCTCTCCATGTAGCTACTTTGGTTCAATGTTCAGGTTCCTCAGCTTCAGTTTCTGCTCTAGTTTACGCAGTGAAGTCCACTGTCAATCTAAACTAAGCTACTTCCCCTTCAGAGTTAGTTTTCATCTGTCTTGGCCAAAACTGCTCATATTCAATTGACTTCCTGTATATATCTAGTAGGTATATGGGGGGCGGTGGGTAGTAGATGGAAAGAATAGACAATGAAGCAGGGTACATTCAGTTCTAAAGTGCAGTCCCCTGCAAATGACTGCTGCTCCAACTTGTGTTTCTAGATATAATGTAAAATGCCTGCTGTAAATGTTGCTTCTGAATGCTATGTGTTTGGCAGGGACTTCTTGTGAAATTATCAAGCACGTAGCATGATGATGGGGAATAGGTTGTGTTCATCCCTGGGCATCCAGTAGTGGTAGCCCTGCTGACCATGTGTTGTTCTTCAGAATGCTCCTTTGTTTACCAGTGATTTACACCTGGAAAAGGTGAAACTGTATTTATCCCATAATTGTCTGAATTCCTTAAAAATATGTTTTTTTCTCTAGCTGGAAGTCCATACTGCCTTTTGGCTTCTCACAGAACATGGAGCAGCCTTAGGAAGTGTTGGTCAGATGAGCTGTTTTTGCCATTGCTGGCACACCGTCTTTGGAAACTCACTCTGCAGATTTTGGCCCGGTACTCTGTGTTTATCAACGAGGTAAGGGCCAGCTGTGGAGTCATCAGTGTTGAAAAGAATGATGGAGAAGATTAACCTGCATAGTCAATGGAAAGTTTTAAAATACCATGTTGTCTGGGCTCGGCAGTGTGGCCTAGTGGCTAAGGTCCTCGCCTTGATCCCATATGGCCGCTGGTTCTAATCCCAGCAGCTCCACTTCCTCTCTATCTCTCCTCCTCTCAGTATATCTGACTTTGTAATAAAAATAAAATAAATCTTTAAAAAATAAAATAAAATAAAATAAAATACCATGTTGTCATGAGAAGTTAGATCAGAGGACCACAATACAGTGACTTCCCAAGACTGAATGTAGTTCTGTGTTTCATCTTTACCCCTGCAAGTATTGTCTTTAGTGATGCCCTTGGGTATCTTGTCTGGTTGAAAAGCAACACCCTGGGGAGTTCATTTTTCTTCCTCAAATCCAAAATCTCATGCTCCCAAGTTAAAACAAAGATGCTCATTTTAATTAAAAGGACTCGAAATTTGAAATTTACATTTTTAATGGTTAATATTTGGGAGGTTTTCAAAACCATGTAATCAGTACACTAAAGAGTTTAATGGTTGAGTGTTTGGTGTAGTGATTAAAATGCCTTTTATCACAGTGCCTGGGTTTGAGCCCCAGCTCTGCTCCACTCTTGATTTTAGCTTCTCCTTATGCACACCCTAGGAAGCAGTAGGTGATGGCTCGAGTACTTCCTAACACCTGTAGGGGAGACCTGGATTGGGTTGTTGGCACCCAGCTTCAGGCTGGCACAGCCTCAGCTGTTAGGGCACCTCGGGGAGTGATCCAGTGCTTTGGGTATCTCTTAGTCTAACTACTTCGGAAATAAATAAAATAGTTTTTGAATTATTTCCATAGTAGATGATCCTCTGCCTTTTGAAATAGCTAAATGTACTAAATGTCTACAAGACACTGAAGAGTTATTCTTGCTGTATGTAAAGCCTCAGACTCTTGATCCACAGAGGATTGGTGTAGCTCAGTGGGAAGCAGTCTCAGTAATGCTCACATATGCGCATTGCTCCTGTATGGAAACAAAACATTGCTGCTGTTTAAAACAAAAAAGTTTTTTGTTTTTGTTTTTTCTTGAAGATTTGTTTATTTATTTGAAAGAGTTGCAGAGAAAGAGAGAACGATAGAATATCTTCTATCTTCTGGATTGCTTCCCAGGTGACTTCCACAGCCAGGACTAGGCCAGGCAAAATCCTTGAGCCAGGAGCTTCATCCTGGTCTCCCAGGTGAGTGCAGTAGCGCAAGCACTTGGACCATCCTCCACTGCCCTTTTCAGGCATCACCAAGGAATT
Organism: Ochotona princeps; assembly: GCF_030435755.1. Classification (NCBI taxonomy): domain Eukaryota; kingdom Metazoa; phylum Chordata; class Mammalia; order Lagomorpha; family Ochotonidae; genus Ochotona; species Ochotona princeps. The sequence goes on from NC_080841.1 coordinate 40,100,356, forward strand.
GGATTAGAAGTGGAGCAACAGTGGGACACAAACCTGCCCCCATATGGGATGCTGGCATTGCGGCCAAAAAAGACAGTTTGAAGATCACACATGCTGAGAACAATGAAATCTTTTGTTATCTGAAGTAGGTGAGAAACCCAGTCATTGTGTTTTAATGAAAAGAATATAGATTTTGAGAAACTCAGATTTTGACTCTGCCACTTTTTGACTCTGACTTGGAGAATTTAAGCTGTGAGTCTCATATTCTTCATCTGTAAAATGAGGAAGCAGCTATTGTGCATGACTATTAAGATGATTTATTTGTGAACTGGAATGCCTGACGTATTGTAGGAGCTTGGTGGAAGTTAGCTTTTCCCCTGTTGTTTTCCTTCTGCTCAGAAGAGTCTTAGCAGATGGCACTGGTCCATCAGCCATTTCTGAAGACCTCTGTACAGTTCCTAGGACAGTGGAGTTATTATAATTCATGCATAAGGCCTTCTTAGCTGGTAATTCTTCTCATTTTGTCTTTAATAAATTACTTCGCCTTTTCTTGATGCTGCTGTGCTTCTCTTTGGTTTTTTCCTTTAATGACATATCTTCACAGAGCACTTCTTTTATTTTTGTTATTTGAAGGTTAACAAGATTTCAATCTTGATTTTTATCATTAATTTTGATCTTTTATTATTAACTTGGGAAGTTGTTTAGTGTATAGTCAGATTTTCATCTCTATGACAAATACCTAGGAGAAGCTCCTTAAGAAGATTTTTATGAGGCTCATGGTTTTGGAGTATGGGGATCCAAGGTCAGGCAGGCCCCATTGGTGTGGCTGGCTGTGAGGTCTGAGGTTGGCCATGGCAGCGTGTGAGTGGAGAAACAATGATTTAGTGAACCTGCGGTGAGAATGACTGCATCCCACAGCTGCTTATGTAACCAACCCTGAGAGAGCTACCTTCCCTGGGTACCTCCCCCAAACACTGTCACCACCTTTAGCTTTTGCTCTCTTAGTACCCTCAGCCCATGACTCTGGGACTTAACCATCCGTGTGAACTGGGGGGCCAAGTTATGTTTACACCGTAGCACTAAATATAGTTTTTTTTTTAATTTGTAGTTTAGGGACTTACGTATTTTTTGCATATTTTTTCATTTTATCATAACCAGAAATATAGCATATGAGCAAAAAGGGTAATAATCTGCTTTTTATGCCTATCAGTGGAAATACAGTACAGTATTTAGTTTTTATTGAGTGCTCACTAGACAGCTGGCATTTTGTAGTTAATTGTTGACCCTCGCATATACAGAAACTAGTATATATAGTAAGTTAAAAGCAGTTAATCACTGAAATCCTTTTTCAGCTTTCACTCAGGCCCGTATGTAATGAAACTGCCAAGGAGAGCAAAAAGCCTTTGATGGCTGGTAGTAGGGACCTTTCCGTGTCCCCAAGAAGTAACGAAGACCCAGGAAATGCCGTGGCAGAAGCAAAACCTGTGGTTTCCATTTCCAGAACTCAGCTCGTCTCTGTGGTTGCAGACCTGCACCAGCTGCAGGAGCAGGTGAGCTGGTTCCAGAAGTTTAGGGGCTCAATTCTGTGTTTTCACAGAAGGTTGTGCAGCAGGAAGCAGACACTATCATGAGGCCTTACAACTGTGGGGCCCACAGGTGCACTGAGAAAGCACAGATTTCACTGCTGTTCTTGGTGTTGCTCCGGCACAGGTCAGTTGCATACCAGATTTCTGAGAACGCGCACCTGCTCTGTGCCCATGAGTGCACTCTCACGTCCTGTTGGCCTGTTGCCTCTGCTTGCCTCTCAGTGATGACACGACAAGCTCTCAGGCTCCATCATCCACCTGCTCTGTGATTAGCTCAATTTGGCTCAAGTGTGATCTGCAGTGACCTAGATTTTAATTGTTTTTAATTCACTTAAAAATATCTATTAATACTTCATCTTCATGCATTGAAAGTATGTTTTTTTGCTTTTAACATTGGGAAAACTTTGTGGGATGAATTTAGTGTTTCAGTTCTCATACAAGATTCTGCTTCCCTCAAGTTTAAATGTTTTGTGGTGCTTGAACAAATGCAGTTTTACATTTTCAGCAAGATGTGGGCTCCCACAAGAGCTGTTTGGTATCACGGAGAAGCACAGAACACAAAATTTTTGCTTAGGCTCAGAGAGGTAGCCTAGCGGCTAAAGTTCTCACCTTGCACGTGCCGAGTTCCATATGGACACTGATTCTAATCCTGGCAGCCCTGCTTCCCATCCAGCTCCCTGCCTATGGCCTGGGAAAGCAGTCACGGACGGCCCAAAGCACTGGGACTCTGCACCCATGTGGAAGACCAGGAATAGGCTCCTTGCTCCTTGCTTCGGACCGGTACAGCTCTGGCCGTGGTGGCTGCTTGGGGAGTGAATCAATGGATGGAAGATCTTTCTCTCTCTCTTCTCCTCTCTGTATATCTGACTTTCCAATATAAATAAAATAAATATTTTAAACAAAAACACTTTTGCTTATTCTGTGTGCCTGTTAATAACCATTAAGCTGTGGCTCCCTTGTTGTTGAGGTTTGTTTTGTTTTAATTTATTCATTTTTTACTTGAAAAAGAAAGGGAGAGACAGATCTTCAGCCACTGGCTCGCTTCACAAATGGCCACCATGGCCAAAGCTGAGCCAGTATAAAGGCTTCTTCCAGGTCTCCCACATGGGTGCAGGGGCTGAAGCATTTTGGCCGTCTTCTGCTGCTTCCCCAGGCCAAAGGAGTGGAGCAGCTGGAACTTGGACTTGGGGCACGTGTGGGATGTTGGGACACAAGTAGAGGATTAGCATGACAGGCCACCACACCAGCCCCAAGAGTTCCTTTCTAGTGACAGCATTAAGCCTGTTACTTTCCTTAAGTTAATATCACTGAATGTCCAGGTTTTAGTTTCACCACTCATGAACAATATTTCTGTGGTTTGTAGATGCAGATTGACCCTTCCTTTGATTTATAAAAGTAACTAAATGTATAAAGTATGTTTTTATTTCAGCTTCCAGAACTTTTGGAAATAATCAAGCCCAGACTTGAAATAATTGGATTTAAGAATTTTTCTTCTATCTCAGGTAACAGCAACAAATCTTTGAATAGGAAATAATTTAAAATTTGAGATTTTAGGTTATATGTAACCTAACAGTTTCTTTTCTAATTGTATAGCTTTGATTGCATTCTGTTCTGCAGTGTTAACTTCTGTGTTATAATTTGGTTTATTATAAGACATTGTCTAAATGCTCTGATACCATTTACAGTAAAATTTATGCCTGGACCTGAATAAAATGACTAAAGGCAAGATTTCCATCCCCACAGCGGCCCTTGAGGACTCTCAAAGCTCTTTATCAGCTTGTATCCCTCCCTTGAGTAGCAAGATCATCCAGGACCTGAGTGAGTCGTGCTTCAGTTACCTGAAAGGCGCCCTCGAGGTTCCCAGGCTTTACCGAAGAACCAACAAGGTAAGTGCCATGCACTGAGTGAGGTTGCTAGAAAGGCCCAGGAGGTGGGTATGGCCAAGGAGAGGCAGGACCAGGTGCTCCTCACTGGCTTGAGGCAGGCTGACTGCATCCCATTCAGAACAGGCATCTGTGAGGAGAGAGATCATTGTACTTGTTGGATGAGCAGATGCCCCAGATGAGTCTCTGTAGGATGCGATTTTTTCAGAATTCTTGGAGCAAAAGGATGCATGCTTTTCTCCAAAGAAATCATTTTAATAATGTTTGTATGTCCTATACTTTTCTGTTCTAAAAAAAAAATCCTTATTCAAGTTATTCCCTTGGTATTGAAAGTACTTAGGTTGGGGGGAAAAACTGGCTGAGTTAAAAAGCTAGTCTGGAATAAAAGAAAGTACCTGCTTTATCGGGTCCTTTTTTTGAATAACATTTGGAGATCTGTATATATATATATTTCCCCATTTTGTATGGTCATGATTTGGGGAATTACTCTTTTAGTTTTCCCTATTGAATGCTCGTTTTTATACATCCATTCCCATTTCGTTCTTGCAAGATCTCACTTAATTTTCCCTCTTGTTCTCCCCCTCCCCCTGGTTTTAGAATTAGACTTTAGACTTAAAGTCTTTTAGTTAGTTTACTATAAAAATGTGTTCTCAGGACCTCTGAAAATGTCCTAAGATGTACCATTTTGGAGTATCTGCAGTTCTTACAAGCACAGCTGGCTTACATCTGACCTTTTGCTGATTGGCTGAATGCGAGCCCCTGTCTGCTGGTTGTGAGGCTCTTTCTGTCTGACATGATGGCTCCTTGTAGCTTTGCTGAGATTAGTGCCAGTCCCCTCTAGGGCTGTTTCTTACTTCATTTTAAATTCTAGGATATGCAAGGCCCAGTACTGGGATGCAGTAGATTAAGCCACTGCTTGCAGTACTGGCGTACCACATCAGAGTGTGGTTTGAGTCTCAGCTCCTCTGCTTTCACTGTAGATCCCTGCTAATGGTCCTGGGAAAGCAGCATAAGATGGCCCAAGTGCTTGGACCCTGCCACCCATGTGAGAGGCCCCAATAAAAGTTTCTGGTTCCTAGCTTGGCCTAACCTAGACTTGGCTGTTACAGCCATTTGGAAAATGAACTAGCAGATGGAAGAATAAGCTCGCTCAGTCTCTCTCGTACTCTACTTTTTTAAAAATCTAGAACTTGAACTAAAATTAATACTTGTAAGCAGAAGCCTCTTATCACCCAATTTGCTCTTTTTGGTCTGACTTGAAGCTGAGAGAGTGGGTGGGACTTGTTTTATTCTGCCAAATACATTATTTTCAGTAACCTATTAACTTTCCTATTAGGCAAGACTTTTAATAATATTGTTAGTTACTGAGAGTTTGCATTGTGGATCAGACACTGTACTAAGTATTTACATACATGTTACTGTTTTTAGGAAATGGTTGCTAACATCCTTATTTACAGATTAAAATAAGAACTACAAAAGCTTGAATGACTGTCCCTAGATCCTGCTCAGGTGACAGTTTATCGGTAGGCAGCATGCACATCAGCCTGTGGGAGCTTGTTAGCAATGTACAATCTCAGAAGTCAGCCGCACCCCCACACAGCATTGAGTCTGAAGCTGGATTTAGCAGGATGGCTAGGTGAGTAGTGAGGACATCAAGTTGGGGAAGCCATGCACTAAGGCTGGAGTTGCCGCTGCCTACAGCCTGGAGTGCAGCCTGGCTCTGGGGGTCCTCTCTGGACTCCTGAATGCTCTGCAGATGGCCTTCTGTAAACATCTGTATTTCAGAGGCTCCTGTCTCAAAACGGAAACATAGAAATTTTCTCTTTTTTTCTTTCCCCCTCTTGCTCTCTTTCTGTTTGTGCATCTTTCACCCCTACCAACGTTATTCCAGGAGGTCCCAACTGCAGCTTCCTCTTACGTGGACAGTGCCCTGAAGCCATTTCACCAGCTTCAGCATGGACACCAGGATAAGCTCAAACACGCAGTGATTCAGCAGTGGCTAGAAGAAGCTCTTTCGGAGAGCACACATAAGTAAGTAACTAGAACGTAGGCCTCCTGGGACCTGCCTAGAAAAGTCCTGGGCAGAAGTTGCACATAGATATGTAGAGAGGCCATCAGAGCACTTTGTCCTTGGATGAATCAGAATGGGGTCACATGAGCTACCCCCCATCCCAAGACACACACACACACACACACACACAAACAGACACACTGGCTCTGTGGGCTTCCTTCCCTCCACCTGGTCTTACCATGCTAACTGGTGTTCACTGTGCCTGCTTCCTCTCACTGCAGTGCTGTTCTCTCAGAGCGATGACGTCCTTCTCCCCGGGCTCTTCAGCCCAGAAAGGCTTGAACCATGCCACCCAAAGGACTTCACATCTGTGAGATGCAACTGGAAAAAAATATATGCTTTAAAATATAAATTACAGCTGAGAGAATCAATTTCTATATAACCCTGAGGTGTCCATTCATTTCTAGTTAACTCTGCTTTCCCTCAAATGACAGCATTGAGCTACATCCAAAAAGTATAGGACCTAGTTTAATTATTGATTTACTAATTTTGCAGTTCATCTTGTTTCATTGCTTATGAATTCAAAAGCCATTTGAACATGACAATGATGTCTAATATAGCTTTCATGGAAAATGCATTCCAAACACATCACCAGCTTATGGGCAAAGCTTTGAAAGGAGGCTCATTTTTGAATGAAAATTATGTTGAGAATATTTTGAAGGCAGTAACTTTTATTTAAAATCGTAAATACTTTAAAAGATGAACTTTTTCTAGAATTGATTGTGAGTGAAGTTGTTGCTTGATACAAGGAATGAACTGCTTTTCCACTCTTAGTATGTGAAAGACAAATTGGTCTATGACTTTCCTCTTAGTGTTTGGTGTTAAAATTTTTAATAGCCCATGCACATACTTCTTTTAAATTCTTAAGAGGGTACCAGGCTGGAGACTGAAAATTCTACTTTTATTACAGTCTTAGGAAGCATTAAATATCTACCATGACTAAATGTTTACTGGGAATGAGTTTTTAACCTTATAAATCTGCAAAGCCAGTAACTTTGCTGTGACACAGTCTTCCTCTCAGCAATAACTGTGTCTTGTGCCAGGTATTATGAGACCGTGTCACATGTTCTCAGCTCTGTGAGGAAGATGGAAGAGAGCCTGAAAAGGCTAAAACAAGCCAGAAAAACCACCGTGGCCAACCCCGTTGGTCCCAGCAGCGGCATGAGCGATGACGACAAGATCAGGCTGCAGTTGGCCTTGGATGTGCAGTACCTAGGAGAGCAGGTAAGTTGTCATAGCTGCCGCCAGTGCCAGCAGGTCTGAAACCAAAGAGGCCCACCCTAGCACAGGGGGGCTGAGGTAGGGGCTGAGTCTCTGCTCCAGGTCTAGAGTGGGGGAGTCACGGCTGGATGACTGAAAGATTTAGGGTTTGTGCATAGGAATTGTGAGGAGGAACACTGGGAAGTTCCATGTGGCGTCCAGTGGCCTGACCTTTGCTGCTCTTGATGTGTACTGGTTCATGCAGCCGCTGAAGGGGGAGCCCATGACAGAGATGGTGTCCTCTTCTTCTGGGACAAAGCCTGATTGGTAATTAGTGCCAGCCTAAGGGCTTTTGAAATACTCAAAAGAAGTAACTAGGAGAGCAAGTACTCCTCTCCTGGTGTATGTGAGAAAGCGTCCAGTGCAGCTTTGCTTCTCTGCCTGGGTTTCCGTAACACCCAGGTTTCAGAATCATTGCATACAGCTGACTAATAACGTGCGTATTTTACCACATAGAGGGCAGTGTGGAGAAAACACAGTGCCTTTCATTTTTCCTGAGGTGACATCCTCAGAATGTCATGCAACTCCAAGGTGTTCAGAAACTAGGTTCTCAGCACAGGAAGACCTCTCAGGGCCAATGGGTTAGGTTGTGACACCAACTTCCCAGAGAAGAGTTCTGTTTCAAGTCCCAGCTGCTTTACTTCTAATCTAGCTTTCTGATAACACCCCTGGGAAAGCAGTCCATGAGGGCCCAGGTACTTGGGATACTGGCACTCAGGTGGGAGACCCAGATCAAGTTCTTGGCCCTTGGCTTCAGCCTGACTTAGCTTTATTTCATGTGACTGTGTGGGGAGTGAATCAGATGAAAGATCTCTTTCAGTTCCTCTCTTTCTCCCTCTCTATTCCTCTGGTTTTTAAATAAGTAAATAAATGAATAATTCTTTACAAAAGAAGGACTTTTGCTAGAGAAAAATCAATGAAACAGTAACTCTCCATCAGGAGATACTTGATTTTCTAGCTAACTAAGGAATTTCTTTTATACGTCACAGTCATCCCTACAAATCATTTTTTTGTACCCTGAGATGACTTTAGATATCTTGGCAAAAAGCAATGGTCTGGTTTCTTGTGTCACACAAGAAACTTGAAAACTTTTTACCAGCAAGAAGGTGAAGAGCAGATAAGCTACAGAGAGAAGTAGGAGAAGGGAGGATGGGGGAGGAGGAGCCGAAGTAAAGGCGGTGCCACAGTCCTGCTCCCCAGAACCAGAGGACCAGGGCAGGTCTTCCCCGCTCTGTGTGCTGTGTATGTGGTTGTGTGTCTGTGTGGTACTGCTGCTGCCTCTTTTAAACAGACGTGAGAACAGTGTGTGCCATTCCCTGGTCCCTGGGATCCTGTTCATAGCTGCTATGCCAATCTCCTCAATTCTCAGAGTCTAAGCAAACGTTGTTAGTGATATTTAAGAAAGAAAACTCAAGCTAATGCTTTTCTGAAAGTTTTCCAGTTAAAAAACAATTGATTTTTTAAAATTTCTTTTGCATGTGAATTTTCTCCACTAGCATTTTTCTTTACCAAGTTCACAAAAGAGACTTTCATCCTGGCAAAAGTCTGATTTGATAGACCAAGATAAATCAGTATCCTGGCTTCCCAGGATGCAGTGTTTGACCCCAGAACAGTAATGTTTTGCAGTAGGATAACCCTTTCACCATGAAGGAGAAGGCTGTCTGCCAGTCTTTAGGGAACCATCTCATTCTAGGTTAGTAGAGGATAGGGGGGTGGATATTGGGGTTTTGTTGTTTATTAAGGTCTCCTTTTCACATTCAGCCCAATAGTAGTAACATAATTCATTCTGTGCCCTTTGCAGATACAAAAGATGGGCCTGAAAACAAGTGGCATCAAAAGTTTCCCAGCTCTGTCTGAGCTGGTTGTGGCTGCCAAGGACCTGGCAACAGCAGAATAGCCGTAAGCATCTGGACCACCCCAGGGAGAGAGAAGCTGACTGCATGCCGGCGCCCTAAGGGAAGAAAGCGGCTCTGTTCTCCTGTGCCTCCCCAGCGAGGGAGTGCCACCAGCTTCCCCAGCCTCATTCCCAGCACCATGCATCCTCCCAGCACATTTGGGTCTTTTGCCCAAAAAAAGAACACTAACACCTTTTTCCATTGTATGGAAGACAGTTTTTAAGACGTTTGAAACTTTCTACTATAGTTTACAGAACAAATTATTTTATTTTTATTGTAAATCTTAGAGTGGAAGAGCTGATTTCCAAAATATTACTGAAGTAAAATATATATGTATGAATATAAAAGGTCTCTACAGTCCTGCCAGTGGAAACAACAACTGCACTGCCGCACTGGGTGGAAGCTGTTGCTGTGGCCAGGACTGCCCCTTCCCAGGCTCTCAGGAAGAGGCTATAGGATGGCACTGCTCTGGCTTCACCCACCCCGTGAGAGCACCCAGGTCTCCAGCAGGAGCTGCACCAATTGGGAAGGGTCTGCTTCCTAAATAAAAGAATACATGAAGCATCTGCCAACAGTGTCTGCACCTCTTTGTGAATTCAAGACAAGTGAAGTATACCTTGTCAGTAATGCACCTGTCACCTTACTTACAGATGCAACCCTTTAAAAGACACCCATGAAAAGGGGCTCTCCAGCAAGAACCTCCCTTTAGGTCTGTGGGACTTAAGTTGCATGGAGAAGTAACAAGTGCATGGCCATAGAAGGCAGCTAAGCCAAGAGTTAGGAATACTGGTAAGCAGACTAGAAGGAGGTAGTGTGTTCCTTCACTTACCTGGGTACACATGCAGTCAGCGCACCACGTGGACCTCTTGCTTAGCTATGATGATTGTGTGACAGCAGCAGTGTAGATTCCCCCACCTTGTGGTTCTTCACATCTCACTAAGATTGACTGCAGGAGGAAGAAGGCAAAGAAGAAATCAACAGCAGAGAATTGAATAAGGCAGATCCTGGACTGAGGGAAGAATGTTGTAGCGTATTACTAAGATCTGGTTTGAGAAATGAGGGAACTTCAGCGGAAGCACCGAGAGGCACAGGTGTGTGTGGACCCAGGCTGGCCCCAGGCCCCCACCAGGGGAGGATCCCCCCAGTCCCGTCCCCAGGTGACAGTCCTCAGGCAGTGGTGCTCAGAGTTCTTTTCTGCTCCTGGTGTAGACATAGCAGCATAGGCCCTGCCCCAGGCAGGGGGAATGTCTGCTCCTACAGTTCAGTGTTGAGGTGTGCTGTCAGCAACAGAACCACAGGAGAGACGCAGCAGAAGGGGGCTGTCCTCAGGGCTTGACCTGCTCTGGGTGAGATCCCACTTCCCAGCTTCACGAGGCTGTTGGGAGGTGTGGTAAGTGCAGAAATGAACTGGGGCTTGTGGGTAAATAAAACCTGCCCCCACTTGCAGCTCCCTCCATGCCTCCCAAGTTCAGTGATGAGGCAAGCTACAAGGGAAGCTGACACCTAGGAGCTGTCCAAGTATGTGGGTCAGGATTTAAGGAAGCCAAAGGAAGAGATCCAATGGGAGCTAGAGGAGCTGCAGGCCCACCAGTGTCCCACATCCACTGGAGCAAGGCCCACAGCTCTGTTCTACGTGCACAGGTCTCAGCAGCATCCACCCAGCCCTGCAGCACCCTGCCGAGTGTAAATGAGCAACTAGCTGCTTGGGTGCAGCTTCCACATTCCATGCAGGTTTCTCTGGTAACTGATAGTGGCTCCAAACCGTGTACATTACGGGGCTAGAGCTGCAGCCATCCTCAGGTTGACCCAGTAGGAAGCAACCTCAGTCTCTGTCAACAGCTCACCTCTGTGTCTGTCCCCATTTCCCTGGCTGCTTTGCCTTTTAAGAAGGATGCAATTCATTCGCCTGCTTGAATTATTCCCAGTTTATGGAGGAAACATAGAGAAACTAAGTAGGAGTTAAACCCAGGCAGGGCAGTTCAATCTACCAGTCACTAACTGATGCTGCCTAGTGTCAGCACTAGGATGGAGTCAACATTTTCAGATTGGAATCCAAACTGTTGGCTGGTTTGACCCGGTCAGGTCCAGTCTCAAGCTAGATTCAGCAGCACTGCCTTTCGGAATGTTTCAATTAGTGATGGCACTGATGTCAGTTATTGTGGGGGGGTGGCTTAAAAAACAGTTCTGTAAGTTGAAAGTTAATAAAACACTTGCCTGTAGCTGTCCCCAGGACCTCTTTGTTTGACAGGTGTTTTATTAGTTTTGCTTTGGGGAGTCGAAACTGAATAGTTTAAGGATGATGTAGTACTCCTTTGCTGCAAAACCAACTGATTTCAACTCTGTAATTTTTAAACTCAAAAAGGATTTCAGACACAGCAGTTTGTTGCTGGTGTGACAGAATGCCCCTGGGAAGGCTGTTAAGAGGCTGTGGGGGACCCTTTCTTACTGGAAGGAAACCATCTACAAGCTCTGGCTTCCATACTCAGCCAAGGGCAGCCTCTTGTATTTACTTCCCAGGGCTGCTATAGCAATGGCTTAATCCAATAGGAAAGGATGCTCTCACAGTCCTGAGGGGCAAGTTCAAAGTTGGTGAGGCTGTGCTCCCCCTGCAGGTGCCTCCTCCAAGTTTCCCACAGCTCCAGGTAGTCCTTGGCTTAGGGCAGTAGAGCTCCATCTTTGCATGGCCTTCTCTGTGTCTTCTCTCATTATGTCCCTCCCTTATGGGATGTTGTATTCACCCAGCTGAGACATGAGAATCTCATCTCCAGACTTCTAGTTTATATCTGCAAAGACTTCTCCGCAATTAAAGTTACAGGTTCCAGGTATTGGGATGTGGGCTTATATTTTGGGAGATCACCATTTAACCCACTAATTCACTGCAGTCAACCAAAAATGAACAAGAGGGTGCAGGGCACAGCCAGGGCACAGAGCTCAGTCATGGGAGCATTCCAGCTATGTCCTCGGGGGTTGAGGGGGAGGAAAGAAAATGGGTTTGGGTTTGGAGCTACTTCAGAAATGGTCCAACATACTCTCCAAGACTTTTGAAAGGAACCCCAAGGTTCCATTGAACTTCTCTGTGGAGTTGCCTACATGAGAGCTGCACAGAGGGACAGGACAACACTGCCCCATGGATTACTGACCTGGTGATGGCTGGAAAGGGTGGTCACTCCACCAGTCTGTAATGCAGAGGGTAGGTGCTGACTTCCCATGGCTCTGCCTTTTTAATATACTGTGAAAGACTCTGGTCTGGGGTTCTGAAGTTACTGCGAGTGCAGTATCAGCTCTGGGGGTGCTGTGAGTATGCCAGAATGACCATGCCTTGGATACACCTAGACATTCCTGCTGAGTCCATGATCAGAGCTCCAGGAGCCCCAGGAGTTGGGAGCTCCATCGAGGTCTCCTACTTAGGTGGCAGAAACCCTGTGACGTGAGCCATCACCACTGCCTCCCGGGGTGTGTGAGAATTGGGAACTGCTGCCACATCAGGTACTGAAGTCAGACACTCCTAAATGAGGTGGGGCCTTCCTCACCTGTTTCTTAACCCCTAGGCCAAGTGCCTGCTCTACTTACCAACTTGTTCTATGAAGGTCTTAGCCAAACACCGCCTCAGGTTGAGTGTTCATGCCAGAGGAGTGACGAGTATCTTTTGATCTTTCATACCCGTGAAGAGATTTGGGACCTGGTGAAGGCCTTCCCTTGGCTGGTGGTCCCTCCAAAATCTCACATGGGAAGTGATGGCAGTTGAATTATTGCACTGTCTAGTGGGCAGGCACTGTGCAGCACTAAGAAGACTTAGAATTTGGCAAGGAACTCTTCAAGAGGAGCCCCTAGAAGTGATATCTCGGTGCTGAGTAACCTGTGAAATGTCTGTTATTAATCTGCTTGAGACAGCCCGAATCCAGCTTCCCATCTGTAACACTGCGCAGAAAGTATGACCCAAGAATAATCAGTTGGCAGTGCTGTGCTCCTAGAAGCTTCCAGAAGCAGAAGCAGCCCACTATGTAGAAGAAATTGGCTGGCTTGCTGCCAGCTGCCTTTTAAATAAAGTTAGAAGCCCCAGCAGTCTGCTCCTCCATCCCACGCTGCTGCCATCCCAGGTCACCACTCAGGACCACACAGGGAGCCCAAGAACCACAGGGAGGGCAGGACCCTGGCATGCTGCAGGACCTCCCAAACCCTCGTTCAATGAGGGGAGGTGTGTGCTGGGGGCCTGGAAAAGTAGCTCCGAATCCAGGAGCCAATGCACTAGGCTGAAATCGTTTCCCATTCACAGGTGATTTGGGAAGTACCTAAGCAACTCCCCCAGTTTTGGCTCTGAGTGCTCAAGTTGGGGGCGGGGGCTGGTCAAGAGGTAATACAGACTAGCCAAAGTCCTTTGCCGAGGCCTGTGCTTGGAGCGAGGCATTCTGCACATTGCTGCTGTTGTGTATTGGATAGTGGTGAGACTAAAGCATCTCTGACTCTTGGGCTTGTGGTTCTGTCAAGATAGCCAGTATCCAGCAGCTGTTTCAGAGACGATACAAGCACCAGTCTCAACCCTGTACCAACCTGTTGAACATAGAACAAACAGGTTCTTTTTGGGCCAAGCCATGAAGCTGATGCCAGGAACTCCATGTGGGTCTCCCAAGTACTTTGTTCATCATCTGCTGGTTCCCGGGTGCTTCCACAGGAAGCTGGACTGGAAGCAGAGGATCCAGGACTCTAACTCAGCCACTGCAATATGGCAGTCCAGGGCACCACAACACCAGCCCCTAATTCGTGGTGCTTTCCAAGGTGGTCAGGAGCCGTTTGGAAAGTCTCCAACCACCAGCTTTGATCAATCATGTCTGAGTGTGAGTGTCAGGGCTGCTGTGTGGGTTTCTCACAGGTGCCTGACTCTGCAATGGCCCAAATGTTGTCTCTGACAGCCCTGTAACCAGGAGAACACAATGGACTTGGCAGGCAGTGAGTGGGACTATGGTTCCCTACCTTGCCTTGCCAACCTCCGGGGCTGTTTGCCTTGCTTGTCCTCTGTCCCAAATCCCTGACCTCTCCCTGTTCCCGTGGTCACATCTGCTTTCCCTTTTTGTCTTCACCATCTGCTCCTGCCTACAGAGGACCCTTGAAGACCTGGCACAATGGCTCAATTGATTATCCTCCCCCTATAAGCACTGGAATCCCAGATGGGTGCCGGTTCATGTCCCTAGTGGTGGCAGCTTTCTCCCCAGCTCTTACCAGGAATTGACTTCTTCCAAAGTCTGTGGAAGGAAAAGGGGACAAAGTGCTTCACACACACACACACACACACACACACACACACACACACATCACTACTGTTCCCAGCCAACAGCATAGGCCTGCTGGCTGCCCACCTGCTCCTTAACCTGGCCCAAATGGTACAGCTGTGGGTCTAGTCCCACCGAAGGAATACAGGCAAAAGCCCTCAAAAGCTGGAAAGAAACTTGAAAACACTGTGGGCATTTATTTCTCCATCTCCCATACAACTGCACCTAACCATAGGTCCCTGGAAAGGAAGCAGTGTTCACATGCCCAGCTTCTTCTGCTGGTAGGAAGGAGGCAGAGCCTCCACTGGGCAACCCCTGCTCATCCTGCCTTTGGTTGCCACTGTTTACAAACAGAAGAGCCTGGAGAAACATCACCCAGAACAGCAACAGACTGCTAACCTCTGGCCAGGGCATTTCAAGGAAATCACTTCCAGGTGCCAGAAAAAAGCTTTTATTTGCACTGTCTTATCAGTTGAACTCCTAGAAATGGGGGTGGAAGGGTGGTTGTTGCCAGTCATTTATTAATAACACAAGGGATGATCACTCATGGTGTTACACTGTGACAGAAGTTCAGACGCCTCTATGGTAATGCGTTTGTCAAAGGGCCTTACACACAGCACCCTTCACCAAGCAGAGTCCTGGCTGATTTGTTAGAAGAACAGTGGTGATGAATTGCTGACTTGGCCCAGGTTGGCCTGCTGGCCTTCATCTCAAAGGTCAAGGATAGCTGCCTTGCAGGGCCCAACCTGCTGGGGACCCAGTCTCAGGCCTCAAGCACAGGATTGACCACACGACCCAGGAAGTGCAGGGTGCTGGCATCACGCTCGTAAACCGCAAACAGGAATGGGCTGTTCAGAGTCACCTCCAGGATCTCAGGCTCACCAGGTTGCTGCATGGACTCTGTAGGCTGATCGCCCGTGTCCGCTTGAAGTTCGAAAAGAATGCTGTTCAGCACCTGCAAAGCAACAGATGGTGGGACAGCTGTGCCATGCTGCCCTGGGACAGCTGTGCCATGCTGCCCTGCCATGAGACACTACACAGCCTACCACAGAGATGCACACACATGCACCCCCCCACCCTTGCTGCGTGTAGATAAGGGTCTGCTGGTGTAGGCAACCCTGATCACCCACATGGCCCGACTCGCATGAGCTCTCCTCTGTGATATGGCCATGCACCCTGCCATCCCTACCCCTTACCTTGCTGTCCTAGGCGGAGACCCTGGCTCCCTCCCCTGCAGCTGCTTCGAGCCCAGCTAAGTTGGCACCAAGGGCTCAGGCTTCCTGTACTGTCCCTCTCCTCTCCACAGTATTCCACATGGCACCCCCAGCATCTACCTTCATCCCCGGAGCTTGGGAACAGTGTGTCCTGGGCTGAGTATGTCACTGAAAGAGGAGCCATGCCACACAGGGCACAAGGCCTGGGGACTCTCACTCCCAGCCTTGCACCTGCTGTGGCAGCTGGGGATATGGCAAGGCTAGGCCAGGCTGAATGAGGCTATAGGACATGCCCATAGCAAGAGGTAGAGCAGAATAGGTTGGAGTCTGTAGCTCTCCCTCTTTTCTCACACCCTCAGCCCATCCTCATTGGGCTCTGCCCCTGTGTCCCTTCTGTCCTGCTGGAACCCCACCCACAACTTCCTCTGCATCCTGCTATGTGTGCCTTCCACCCCGTGAATACTCAGAACCGTGACAGGCACAAACCTTCCCCACTCTGACATCAGCATCACTGATCTTGTTCAGGTTGGCTTCAGCACCCAGGAGGGTGGGCAGCTTGGCGTGGGCGAGCAGGTTCTGCAGGCTGTAGGATCCTTGTAGCAGCAGCTGGGGCATGGTCAGGTGGATGGCCCTGGAGAGGCAACAAGTGGTTAGCAAGGTACCAAGTTGACTCCTCCCATGAGGCTCTGGGCCACAAGGGAAGCCGGGTAAGTGTGTTTGCCCCTGACTCCTGTTCTTGAAAGAGATGTTTGCCCCTCACCCTGCCATTAAGAAAAACATCAGCAACAAAGACCATAAGAAACCTTCATGAAATCCGGAACACTCCAAGGTGGATAAGCCTGGGGATGATCTGGTGACAGATGATGGTTTGTGGTTCTCTCTTCTGTTCTGCTTTTAAGTTGGTTGTGTTGAAAGAGAGCAAGTGTGTTACTTGGA
Organism: Ochotona princeps; assembly: GCF_030435755.1. Taxonomy (NCBI): domain Eukaryota; kingdom Metazoa; phylum Chordata; class Mammalia; order Lagomorpha; family Ochotonidae; genus Ochotona; species Ochotona princeps. The sequence goes on from NC_080841.1 coordinate 40,116,444, forward strand.
TAAGTTTTTTTTTTTAAGTTTTAATCAATGCACTGTGGCTCACTAGCTACCCATTGCTGGCATTCTCTGTATGGAGGAGGCCCTGGAAGGGAATGAGGAGGGAACATACATGTCCTGTCCATGCCTACACTGGGCACATGTCATGCACCCTCCATTGACTTCCACATGGAGCCACTTCCTTCCTTAGCCTTCCCAGGAACCCAGAGACATTTCCAGCAACACCGTACATCCTGAGAAGGGTGATGCTACCCGCACACGTACAGCTGCATTGTTCGTGGTAGCCTAGGGGTGGAAGTGACCTGAGTGTCCAGCACCCAGGAGGGTGGAATAACACCACATGGTCTGTGCATAACACTATGGGATGTTACTGAGCTAAGGAGAGCCACCTCAACAGGGGTCACAGCATGCAGGCACCCTGAAGACGTTACACTGACTGCCAGGGACGGAGGAAGAGAGATCCAGTTGCAGTCCTTCCAAGGCCCAGCATGCAGCTCCACAGGTCACAGTGAGGTCATGCATCTGCTGTTGAATGGGATCAGAGGCTCAGTTTGGGAGAAAGTTCTGCATATGCCTGATGGCAATGGTTGCACAGAATAATGGACAGAATGCCACTGAACTGTACACTGAAAAGTGTTTAGGACTGCAATTGTATGTATATATGTGTATTACCTCAATGAAAGTAACCATGCTCTAAAAGGGTGGAGCAGACTTCAGGAAGCTGTCTGCATTCTTTAGTGCCTGTCTCAGGAGCAGGTGTCTGCCTCACAGCGGATCCAGATCTGCTATGAAGGTCAGTCTAACATGCAACTGAAAGTCACGTTTCATTTCCAGTCCAGCAGCTAAGAACTAAGGATGCCTCAACCCCCAGGGGCTGCTGCCTTAGAACATAGAGGCTACCCAGGAAGGCTTCACCCCAGGCTGCAAAGATGTGCCTACCCTTCTGGTGTCTGTCCCAAGAAGCCCTTGGGTCCTATTGCTTTGGATGTCTAGGGAGAAAGCGGGATGTTTAAAGACCCCTCTCATTGAAATGTTTTAGTCTCTGCAGAATCAGGGGTAAATAGAAGGGCAGAAAAAGCCACCTTCCTGGCATTGAGTAGCTCAACCCTTCCCAGTACCCACAGCTCAGCAAGCACCAGCACCCCCTGTCCCTGCCCTGACTTCCTGGGGGTCCCTGGAAAAGCTCCTACCGGGGAGACAGGTTCTTCATCCGGCTCAGGAAGTCATGCTGGAAGACCAGGGCTTCAACCCTGTCCAGATCAGAGGTACAGTGGGGCTGGATCAGCAGCAGGCAGGTGCTCCCACCCAAGGGCACACGGGTCATGGAGAAGTTGTTCCCGGCGTCACTCCAGTGTGGGAAGCTGCCAGTGCCCGACATCATAGGCACTGGCACCGAAGTGCTGTTGTCCACCTGGAACTCCTGGATCCCAGGCAGCAGGGAGAAGCCTTTCATCTTCCCTGAAACCCAGACAGGACGTGAGAAAGGAGGGGTCATCTCCTGTCACAACCCATCCCACCCCTGACCACTTTGCCTGCCGCTAATCTCAGTCTTGCTCCAACAGCAGTTCAGGTCTTCCTCCTGCAAAGCCCAGGTATAGGACTTCACCACCACAGCACAACCCACGGATGCTAAAGGAGCCAGGAATGACATCTGAGTCTCCCATAGGATTGCAAGGATCTAAGCATTTGGGACATCCTCTACTGTTTTCCCAGATACATTAGCAAGAAGCTGGATTGGAAGCGGAGCAGCCGAGATGCAAACAAGTGCCCTCATGGGATGCCAATGCCTCAGACTGCTGCCGTCCTCAGTCCCCACCCTGCCTTCTCATGTTGCCAGGACACAGGGCTAAGGGCACAGGCTCTGGGAATGAAGACTCTGCTTCTCCCTCAACATGAGACACAGACACACGACCTCACTGTGACCTGTGGAGCTGCGCACTGGGCCTTGAAGGGACTGCAACTGAATCTCAATCTCTCTCTCTCTCTCTCTCTCTCTCTCTCTTCCCTCCTCCCCTCCCATCTGCAAGACTGTGGATGAGACCTTGAGCTCAGAAGGCAGGACAAAGGGCAGCCAGAATGGAGAGCTGAGCTCGCCTGGGCAGACCACATGGGAGGGGACACCTAGCCCTGTCTGTAGCACTGTTCCTTAAGGTGTCTCCAGTCAGCCACAGCTGCACATCCCCATGTCCCCTCAGTCCTCTGGCACATTGTGACATTTTTGTGGATGTTTTGGGAGAGAAGAGGGTGGGCAACTGAACATGCAGCCAAGGGAGAGCAGGCCCCTGGGTCTGGGTCCTGTGAGAACAGAGTGGTGTGTCCCTGGCCCCAAGCAGCATGCTGGCAGGTGACCTGAGCAGGCACAAACAAGTTCTGGAAGGTCACTGCTCATGTGAGTCCTAAGCTGGCCCACCTGGCTGGCAGGCGGCGTTTCATTCTGGGGGAGAAAAGGGCTACATTATTTGTCCCCTCTAAAAAGCTAAACCAGGAAAGGAATGCCACTTCCAACATGACTCTGGGATCTGATGTGAGTGGCTGCCCTCTCCTCTTCATGTGCCTGCCATGCCTGGCTCACTACCCTCCACTGGGTGGTGAAATCTCTCCAGGTTACGTCAACTGTGTCACAGAACCTCCCAGGGCCAGCGTCACCAGTCCCGGGGTACAGGGAGTGCTGGGCACAGGGCACCTTGGCATGCTCCAGCTGCAAATCCTGCAGGTCTTTGCTGCTTGGACATGTCGCACTGTTCCTGATGTCACTTGATGAGAGCACTGCCGTTTTGGGAAGGGACTCTGGAGCTTTTGTGACAGCCTCCCAATCAGATGGACAGACTGCTGTTGGCTGCATAGTGGGGGGGTGTGTACCCTGCAGGGTCACACATCCTCCTGCCAGAACCTCATCTTATCTAACAGATGTACCCTACCCTCCCATGTCCCATGCATTCATAAGTGCTTGTTTCCATGCCCAGGCCTGGACAGTCACCTGGCCTGCAGACAACCTTTTCTGCCTCCAGTCCACATGCTGCTGACCACCCGGGTGACTTACAAGCAGAGCTCTCCCTTGTTCTGCCCATATCCCCAAGGGCTTCCACATTCACAGCCTGACCTTCCTGTCTCCAGCCCTGCCTTCACTGGCCTGTGTCCTCCTGCCTTAACCTGCAGTTGGCACCCTTCACTCTTTCTCTTCATAAGCCTGGACCCCACTGCCAGCTCCAGCTTCCCTCAACACCCCAGGAACAGCTCCACCACCGCCAGCCCCCAAGGGCTCCTGGCTCTTCGCTCTTCCCTGCCCATGGATCTCCCTCCCTGCCTGGCCTTTAACCAGCAGTACGGAATCAGGGCCTGCACCTCCTTCTTCATGCTGCCTCTGAGACTTTGGGCTCAGAATCATATAGCAAGTACATGAGAAATCCTCCAAGGGCATTGTCAAAGGAATACGCCATCTTGGTAGCATATATAGCCCTTTCTCAACCCAGAAGTGATTTCAGCAAGCAACTTGGCCATTTTTGCATGGGTCTTATCTTTCTCAAGAAACACAACCCTGTCCCTTCAGAGACTAGAGCTTGCCTATGGGGCCAGGAGATGAGGAGGTTGGACCTCTCTGGATAGCTATGTCATCTCAAACAAGAGGCACTGTTTCTCTGACTCTTGCCAGTGCCAATTGTCTAAAGGAGGCACAGGTGCTAATACCTCTTTCACCAGCTCAGCAGGGAGAGGAAAGCTCAGAGTGTGCAAAGATTCAGGGCCAAATTGGAGTCCCTTGTGTCATCCTGACACACACATCATCAGGTAGAAGGTTATGAAGCATGGTTCTCACACACAGTGCTTGCTGGTGGCTGGCATAAAGGACTGTCAGAACCCCAGCCTGGCCCAGAAGTCACCATGACCTCGTGCAGAAGACACTTGGACAAGGCTCTCTGCTCAGCAACTGTCTGTTCAACCTCGGGCTGGTGTCACGCTTGCTGTTAATTCTGGTGGCCAAGGGCTATTGGTTCAGGCTCCCTAGGGACTCTTGCTCATTTCTATCATCCTAAACTTCCGTTGGCCTTGGTCTCTTTGAATATATCCCTGGCTTACCACAGCTCTGCTGGTCCCAAACAAATGCACTTATTCTCTGGAGAGCCCCTCTCTGGTTGTTTAGTGATTGCACATAGTAGGGCAATAGGTGAGTGGGAGGCTGCTCATCCAAGGACCAGCAGCAGCCATTTCCCTCCCAGGGGGTGGTCCTTCTGCACACTGCCGCAGCCTGTCTCCAAGGCCTGGCCTGCTAAGCTCAGCCATGCTTGGGGCACTAACACCATGGAGATACCCCTTAACACTGGCCCGCAGCCATTCTCCTTACCCTGGAAGTGGACGTAAGTATTGAACACCAGGGTGCTGTCCGTGCCAACTCCGGTCAGGGGTCTGTTCATTTCCCAGCCTGTTACGGCCTGCATGAACCTATTGATCTTCTCAGCAGCAAGATCCGGGTCCGTAGACAAGTCCAGAGAGCGTGGAAGGATGACAGGAGCAAAGGGAGCCAGGCTCTGCATGAACGGCTGCCTCAGGCGTAGATGGGGGGCTGTGAACAGGCCCACTACTGTGGACAGTAGCAGAGGGGCCTGGCTTCCTATCCCTCCCTGTGTCACCAGCAAGCTCTGGATGGCCTGCAGGGCAGACAGGACCTTGTGCCCATCCAGCCGGGAGGTGCAGCCCAGGTCCTCCCCAGGAACACCCAGGAATGCCTGTAGCTGGGTGGCCGTGGGGTCTGAGGCTCCCAGGTAAAGAGAGGCCAGGGTGCCAAAGAGAGCCACAGGGGAGAGGACAGCCCCACGTGGATTGTCCCATGTCTCACTCAGTGTCCTGTACATGCGCAAGCCCAGGACATTGACCAACATGCCAACCTTTGTGGCCCCCAGCCTGTCTTCAGCCCTTAGCTTCTTGGCAGCCAGCACCAGTTGGTCATGCAGGGCTGCCTCGTCCACAGGGGCTGTCTTGGCCTGAATGGGGACAGGAGTGAAGGTCGGCTCTTTGGGTGTCTGCGCATCAGCTTTCTCCAGCTGGTCACAGCTGCTCTTGCTATAGAAGAGGAGGTGGAAGGGGTGTATGTACACCCGGTCAGAAGCGGCCGGGCCAGACAAGGTCAAGAGGCAGATGATGGTGAGTCCCAGGCTCACGCTGGCAGGAGCCATCTCCAATCAGATTGCTGAATTTTGCGTATCCTGAAATAGCATTTTGTAAGGGAGAAAAGGTGATGATTAGACCATCATCAAGTTCCCTTGAGCCACACTTCTGGGTGTCCCCATTACTTCCTGCAGTCAATTAGCCTGAGAGAAACTCACCCAAGTCTGCAATTACAGAAGAGAAAAGGTGGGAGCGAAGCTCCACGCTCTTGCCCCAGATGCAGAATGCACCTGTTACGGCCCACGTTGCACCCTAGTCGCACCCATCATTTCAAAGTGACTGCATTTGGAGATAGGGCTTTCATAGAGGTGATGAAGGTCAAATGAGGCCGTAAGGTATGTCCTAAGCCAGTCTGACCAGTGATCAGATGCACACAGAGGGAAGACCACACAAGCACACAATAAGATGGCTTTCTACTAGTCAAGGAGAGAGCCCTCAGCTCAAAGCCTTGCTGTCGGGCTTACAGCCTCCGTAACAGAGAGAAAATAACTGTGTGTTGTTGAAGACCCCCCAGCAGCTCAACTAAACCACACACACACTCTTACAGCTATGTGTTCTGCCCTGAAGAACCCAGTGTGTGCCAGTCAGAGCCTCCTAACTTTCCCAGCTGTTAAATAATGGTTTTGTGCTAGAGCCTGGCAGTGGGGGTTTCGTTTCCCTATGATCCTAATACGAAACAGAACTAAACACCATGGGTTCAGCTGAACCTCTGGTATCCCCCCACCTGTCACAACCCTGAAATAAGCTCTCAACTGTTTCTGCATTGTGTTTTCTGCATGGAGCTCCAGAACCGTGCCTGCCCAGCCCCATTCACCAGCAGTCTGCCTCGTTCCTCTGGGCTGGGGCCAGGACAGGATTTTTCTTAATTACTCAGTTGGCTGTTGGACAACCAAGGTCTTCAACTCTTGCCCCAGGGCAGAACAGAGGAGCTCCAGGACCCTTCTCTTATCAAATCCCTCTCCTCCACTCCAGCAGCACATGGGAGCTAGACTGAGATCCTGGACTAGGAGGGCTGGTGCTGGTTCTGCTAATGCATTCTGCCTGACTTTACTGGATCAAAGGGATTTCTACTGGTTCATTTAATTCTCATGGTCTCCACTGCACCTTTCCTATTTCTTACAAGAAGGAGTATGCTATACTGCCCTGCCACCTCTCAGCCTCCCCATCCTTTGTCTGACTCACCACCTGTTCCCTTGGTACTGGCAGGGCGCTGGTATGCCATCACACCTGGACAAGTTCCCTTCCTCACCTGTGCCTTGCCAATTATCATCTTACCTTGCCAGCTGGCTTCCCCATGCCCCTGTGACTGGCTGCACCGTCCTCAGCCCAGCACATTCGGCTAAAAGGTGTGATGTCTTTGCTTCTGCTCTGCTGATCCAGTCTCCAAAGGAACCTGGACTCCTGACCTTGACCACCACCTCAGCCTCCTTCCCATACATCTGATGGTGTGGATGGCTCTCACAGAAAGCCACACACCATGGCAAAATGGGGTTCAAGACTCAGCCCCCTTCGTGCAGGCCTTCGTGTGGGCCTTAATTTACAGCTCCTATCAAATCCAGGCACTGAATGAAGGCCAATGGATGGGAAATCCATGGCAGATACCCAAAGCTGGGGCACAGTAAATACAGGGTAAACACAGCGTAGAGCGCGTGCATGTACACACACACACACACACACTCCCATCTCTATAACTCCTGGGCTCCAAGGGAAGCAATTCTGTGGACCTCAAAGTAAAGGTGGTTGTCATTGTCAATATATCTCAAGCCAGGCTAGGTCAACAGGGTGCCAGGCCCGAGGACAGAGGGTTTCTGGGGTTCAGTGGGTTCAGTCTCAGCTCTCTTGTCCCACTTCTTGACCAGCCTTGAGACCTCTGCAGCCCATTGCTAAGGAGGACATGGTCAGTTCACCTGTGCTATTCTGAGTCCCACTGCAGCCCTGCCTCTCCTGAGGCTGCTGTCTGCCCGGCTGGCCTCTAAGGCTGCCTCCCCAGCTCTCTTGTGTTGGCACCATACAGTGCTTTTCTCGGCGTTTTTATTGTACTGTGTTCCTACTTAGCTCATATTCTTTCTTCCTGTGTGCCAGAGAGTGGTTTCACTCTTCATCTACATGGGGAGAAACCTGGGGGAACTCTTGGCCACAGTGACTCAGGCCCTGGGCCCAGCCCTTTTGTCCCTGAGGACCTCAGCTCTGCCCAGAGGAAATGGGACAGGGCCATCCTGTCATTTTGTTCCTCTGGTGACACCCGGGCCCGACAGCCCAGGTCTGGTGGCAGTGCAGTCACCATACCCCACCCCCCATGGCATGTAGTCTCCTCCTGGCTGACAGTGAGAGCCCCCGCTTACCTGCTACGTTAGTCCCCAGAGCAAGCACAGCCTCTTCTCCTGACTGGCCACCCAAAAGGCCTATTTATAACTGAGGGGCGGGTGTGAAGTGGTTCCCAGGCTACAGAGGGAGGGTCACAGTACTTGGTCAGCCCATAGGGGTGGGAGCCACCAGCAGCCAAGCCTGGCCAAGTGGCCAGGAGCTCACTCACCCTGGGCCCCTTCCAGGAAGTCCTGGTGATCGATGCTGTTCCCCTACTGGACAAAATGAGCTCAGACAGTGCTGAGTTACACATTGACTGAACTTGGCAGGAGCGCGGCCCCCATTATGGGAGCAGGAGCCTTCCCTGTGATGTGCTTCTGAGGGTTGGGGACCGGAATGGGGGAGCAGAGAGCAGAGCAAAGGGCTGCACTTAGGGGACCTGGCAGCTACTTCTTCTGTCTAAAAGGAAAATATTTCTTTGTTGATTTTCATTTTATTTGAAAGGCAGAGCAACAGAGAAACAGACAGAGAGAGATCTCCCACCTGTTGATTTATTCCCTACGTGTGCCCAGGCTGGGTCAAGCCAAAGCCAAGCACCAAGAACTCAGTCTGGCTCTTCCACATGGGTGGCAGGAGCCCAACCACTTGAGCCTTCATCCAGTGCCTCCGAGCATACGCACGGGCAGGGAGATGGGATGGAGAGTGGAACCAGGACTCGAACCCAGGCACTCTGATGTGGGATGCAAGTATCCCTAGTGGCAGGTTAACCACTGTGCCAAACACCTACCACCAAGGCTGCTTCTAACCCTGCTGTGTGCTTATGGCATGTGTGACCTTGAACGGCTCTAAGAGGCCATTTGGGGCACCTGTTCTGTGAAAGAGACTCCATCAGACACTGGGAAACACAGTGTTGGTCAGTGCTGGGTAATAGAGTGTCTTGGACTTGATGTTCAGGAGGATGAAGTCTGTGTCACCAGGGAGGGACTGATGCGTCTGGGCAAGGGTGATGCCCCCTGACGGAGTGGCATTATTGTGTCAAATCTGGCCAATACAGATGAGTGCCACTCACTGATGAGATTTCAAAGTCCTTTATTGCTGATGGTGGAGACGGGGCTCGTGTCTCACAGATCTCTGGACATAGAACTACAGAGCAGCAGGGTTTATAAGGGCAAAAACCACAAACAGGTGAGTTTCAGGGGGACAGAGCTAATGTAGAACTACCTTAGGGATGAAAAATTACTAACTACTAACTGCATGTTTTTCTTGCTGAGCCAGATGAAACTCATTTTTCTCCTAGACATGCTTGAATAGACTAGTCAGAGTTTGAGCGTTTTGGCCAAGCAGGGTACAGTTTTCTCAGCTACAGGCTCAAAAGTGTGTGTGTGGAAGGGAGGGGGTGGGGTACTTTACCTAAGATGGATCCCAGCTCAACATAAAGAGCTTCATGCCAGACCTGCTTTTTAAAATATGACACTGTTCTCAGGGGGGCTGACGCAGTGGTATAGCAGGCTAATCATAAGCCTGTGACACCAGCATCCCATATGGATGCCTGTTCATGTCCTGGCTGCTCTACTTAGCTTCCTACTAATGGCCTGGGAAAGCAATGGAGCACAACCCATTGCCCCTGTACCCATACGGGAGACCTGAAAGATGCTCCTGGCTCCAGATTGGTCTGGCTTTAGCCATGGTAGCCATTTGGGGAGTGAGCCTGCAGATGAAACATCTGAGTCCCACAAACAGAGATGTTTTACCAGGGAGAGTGACAGATTAGAGGAAGATGGAGGATAGAAATCCCAGAGTCAGGGAGGGGCCATGCAGGACACAGGAGTTGGTGCTCAGCAACAAAACGGGGAGCTTCCGGAAGCGAGATGGTTGGGGCTGTTGGAGGGCTTTTACACTAGGTCTAAGGAGAGGAAACTCTAGTCAGTTACACAATGTCACCCAGGAAGAATATGAAGGTTGCAGTTTTGAGGGGAGTTGGAACTTATCAATGACTATACAACAGTGATTTCATTATGGTTGGAACAAGTGTCAGGGAGGAAAGGAGCAGGGAGTGACCTTGGCCCAGACCAAGGGGCGGAGAAGGACTGGCCTATGGAAAGGAACAATCATGGAGGATGATCAGAACAACTTCGGGACAATATTGGTAGAGCCAGGGCCCTTTCAAGGTCAGATGAGTCACGAGTCTTCCAGAACCCCATCTAGCTATGGGGATGGTTCTGCTCCCCAGGTAGGTCTTTGTCACCTGCCGCCCTCAGACAAAAGCCCCCCAGCTTCCCTGAGTGACCATAAGCATCAGTAAACATAATCCATCCTGCAGGTTTCTCTGCAAGAGAAATTCACTAGAGAAACCCACTCCCAGCCCATGGGAAGGCTGTGTATGGGAAAGCTGCTCTCTTTAGAATTATCTGAGGATCTATTTACTTTCTGGCAGGCAGTTTGAGCTTGATGAGTAAAATTTAGATTTTGCTAAAAATCTCAATTTGTTGATGTGGAATCCAAAGTCAATTTCTGATAAAGAGTCTTATCCCAGCTTTCTAAAAGACCTCTAAATCTTTATAAAAATGTCAATAGTGAGGGGTAGGGGATTACTTCCTCTCTAGACAAGCCATATTGTACACTTTTAAATTTAATTGAAGTTAAAGGAAGTTTAGGAAAGAAGTCCTTAAACCCAGGTGTATATCCAACTGGGTTTTCTGTAATGTCCACAAATGGTCCAATGATGTGTCATGGTACCAACTATGGGACTGCAAGAAACCTTCCAAATGTGCTATCATTAGATTCCACAAGCTAGGATTGGGAGAGATTTCCTCTGAGTTTTCTAAGGCCTCCTCTGATGCTTGGGACTAAGAAGTGGCAGAATCATAACCATGTGGTCTTGGTTCTTGATTCTCCCCTTCAATGCACTCCTCTGCTCTCTACTCATCCCCCAGGCTGCACTAGGGTTGACCAGATGTCTAAGTTTCTCTTGGCCTTTAATTAGCCAGGCATTCTGTTATTTGAAGAGAGCAGTCTGCTAATCAAATGGTGCTCACAGACTGGTACCATGCCTGTCTCACTGATAGGAAATGGCAAGATCACATAAAACTGGCCTTCCAAGAGGATGGTGACGCTTTCACTATAGATAGGACTTCACAGCCTGAGCTGCTGATCACCCATTATCAGCCGCTGTGCTTTTGTGTGGCTCACATGTCTGCTAACAGGCACCTGTGTTCCATGGGGTCCTCTCTGTTGTGGACAGCAACAAACATTCTGCTCCCTATGCTTTCTCTGCCTCTGGTCCTTGGAAGAGCCACCCCATGCCCTCAGGAGGATTTGAACCTCCATCTCAGACCTTTCACAAGGGGAACTGTCCTATCTTGTCCAAGGAGCTCCAAAATAATTGCTAGGGGAACCAAGGGTCCTCATGGCAGGTCCTTCCTCCTCCTGCCCCCACCTAAGATGGACATCGTGACATCCTGCTCTAAGGGATTGGTCTTCAGCCAGGCCACATGAGCAAGAAGCATTCTTGGGAAAATGAAGCCACTTTTCTCTCTCAGTTATGCCCAGACTCTCCTCCGCAGTGGTGCCCAGGGAGTGGAGGGTAGAGATTGGACAATACTGAAAAAGACCATACTGTAGGAGCACACCCTATGGCTACCCTACAGAATTTGAGAGAAAGCACAGCCAGATGGTGTGTGGATCTAAACCTACACTATAAAAATTCCAGACAGAAAATTAAATGTAATTAGACCAAGAACTGTAATTCGTATTTTATTTTTTTAATTATTTTTATTTTTTATTCATTAATTACATTGTATTATGTGACACAGTTTCATAGGTACTTGGGTTCTCCCCACCCCTCCCCAAACCCTCCCACCATGGTGGATTCCTCCACCTTGTTGCATAACCACAGTTCAAGTTCAGTTGAGATTCCCCCACTGCAAGCATATACCAAACATAGAGTCCAGCATCTTATTGTCCAGTCAAGTTCAACGGCTTCTTAGGTATACCCTCTCTGGTCTGAAGGCAGAGCCAGCAGAGTATCATCCCGATCAATTAAAAGCTCCAACATACCATCAGCAAAAATTTACATCATTATGGAGTTAATTGACATAGTAATGAATAACCAGTATGTTGAAAATAAATGCGAGTTCTTAACCACCTTCTGTAACCACCTCATTGACATTTCAATTTTAGTTTATACACAACATATAACATACATAACATAACATGTTATACATAACATCATATCATCTTAAATTAAGGCAAACATTGGTATTTAACCTTTTGGGATTGGCTCATTTCCTTTAGCATTATGGTTTCCAGTTTGGCCCATTTGGCCACAAAGAACTGCATTTTGTTTTTTTTAATAGCTGAGTAGTATTCCATGGAGTAGATGAACCATAGCTTTCTTATCCAATCCTCTGCTGATGGGCATTTTGGCTGCTTCCATGTTTTTGCAATTACTGATTGTGCTGCTATGAACATAGCAGTGTATGTTGGTTTCTCATAAAACAAGTGTCCTGGATATATTCCTAGGAGTGCTATTGCTGGATCATACGGTATGTTGATTTGAAACATCAATGAGGTACCACCTAATGCCAGTAAGACTGGCCCACATGAATAAAAGCACCAACAACATTTGTTGGTGAGGTTGAGGGGAAAAGGGAACCCTACTCCACTGCTGGTGGGGCTGCAGGCTGGTACAGTCTCTATGGAAATCAGTATGGAGAACATTCAAACAACTCAAAATCAACATACCGTATGATCCAGTAATTTGTATTTTCTTTTACAGGGAAGACTTGCATTTATGGTCATCCTACCAGGGTGCCACACAAGCCTTGGGGACAGTCAACAGGAGCCAGTTACCACTTGTGCTGTGGGGCAAGGGTGAGGGCAGCACGAGGAGTAAAGATGTACATGGTACCAGCAGAATTCAAGGCAAACTTTTTACAAAGGCAGAGGTCTCTAAGCGAGCCAGATTTCTCCTAATGACACGTTACTGGTGAAAGAATAAGGAAATAATAATTGTTAGATGGGAAGCAGTGCAGGATTTCTGTTTGACAAAAGGCCCTTAATCCACTCCCAAGGCTTTCAGCTGGGTGGCTCCTCTATGGAGGGATTTTACGGTCATTAGAATAAATCAGAAAATCACTAGAACATTTTCTCAGAAAGTAAATTATTCCCAGAGTGAGCAGCTGTTCAGCAGACCATAGACTCTTAACCCTGCTCAGATCCAGTGCAATTTTCTTCCCAACAGGAACTATTTCCTCTTCATTCCATCAGGGCAAGTTAGCAAAGTTAGCAACAGCATTTATCTGTGATTAAACAAAGACTGTTGAGTGAAAAGTCAATGTCCAACATAGAAACCAAACACATTGTGTCTGGGAATCAGATCAATGGAGGCTGCCAGGTTTGAAGTCAGGTGTGACCACTGGTATGCATGGGTCAGGCTGGTGCTCTCAGCATCATTTTAAAAACATGCATTTTAATAACACTATTATTATTACTATTATTATTATTATTATTATTATTATTATTATTATTTGAAAAGCAGAGACAGAAAGCTCTTCCATCCACTGCTTGTCTCCACAAATACCCACAACAACTAGGGCTGAGTCAAGATGAAACCAGGAGCTGGAGCCTAGAACCCACCTCCCTTTTACTTGAACCATCACTTGCTGTTTCCCACAGTGCACCTTAGCAGGGAGCTGCCATCATAAGCAGAATGGGGACTCAAACCAAGGCACTCCAACATGAGATGCAGGTTCGCTGTTCATCTTCCGTTTCTGCTGCCTCCTTTGATCTATATGTTCTTCTTTCCTCCCCCCTCCCCTGATATCTATAATAACCACTAATTGCATCTATGCTTCTGTATCTGTCCTTTATTTTTTAATAAAGGTTTTTAAATTTTTTTTTTATTGGAAAGGCACATTTACAGAGAGGAAAGATAGAGAAAGAGAGATCTTCCATCTACTGATTCACTTCCCAAATGGCCACATCAGCCAGAGCTGAGCCAATCCAAAACCAGGAGCCAGAAGCTTCTTACAGGTCTCCCAAGTAGGTGCAGGCTTTGAGCTATCCTCAACTGCTTTCCCAGGCCACAAGCAGGAAGCTGGATTGGAACTAGAGCAGCTGGGAGGTGAACTGGTGTCCATTGGAGATGCTAGCATTTTCAGGCAGAGGATTAATCAGATGAGTCATTGCACTGGCCCCTGTATCTGCCTTATTAAAAAAAAAATTCCACCTGTCCATGAGCTCATGCAATAGCTGTCCTTTCAGGTCTGGCTTGTTTCACCGAGTTAAATGCCCTCCCAATTAATTCCTGTTGTGACAAATGGCAGGATCTTCTCCAAGGCTGAGTAGTGTTCATTGCCTATATAAACCATGCCTTCTTTGTTCATTTGTTGATGGACATATGTTGTATCCCTGCCTTGGCTACTGTGAACAATGCCTCAATGAGTTGAGGTACTGATTTTGTTACCTTTGGGTGTATACCAGCAGTCTGCTCCTTCTGAGGAACCCTTTGTTGACTTTGTGTGTTGCCCAGAGCAGCACCCTGGAACAGCCATGCAGGGTCATTGTCTGCAACGATGTGGCTGTTGGTTGGAGAACCAGCCAGTGATGGGCTAAAGAAGAACCGTGATCTGAGAAAATAAAATTCCCTTAAGTCATTAGATTGGAGCACAGTTCAGAAGTCAAAGCCATGCCAGTGACTTTTCTTGTGCATAATGAGTTGTTTGAATCTGTCAATCTCAACAATGGCTGATCTAATGAATGAATTCAACTACATTAGTTACAGTTTCTTGTGAAAAGTAGAATTAACATTTATGTCAAATACTGTTGGATACTGGACATCCCCACCCCCAATTCCTGATGCCCACTTGCTTTGTCTACCTCCACAAAGAAATTAGGAAAGTGATACACTCACTTTCCCACACTCCTAAGTAGCCAATCCTGATCAAGTAAGACAGTTCTGGCCAGTGAGACGTAGGCAGAACTCTGTTGCAGGCTTCTGGGAGAGCTTCTGTTGTATTTTTATTGCAGAATCAGAAGCTCAGATTCTGTCTCTTCTTCATCCTTCAGTTGCTGACGTAACGTCAAGAGATGAAGAAACCATTGTGCAACCATGAGACAACAAATGCAAGGCCCACAGGGCAGCTAAGAATGCTAGGAAAAAAAAATCCTGAGGTTTTAAAAATAATCAGTATTTGAAAAACAGAGTGATAGGGTGGGAGGAGAGATAGCGAAAGACATCTCCCAGTTCACCACCTAAATGGTACAATGGCTGAGACTGGATCAGGCTGAAACCAGGAACCTTGAACTCCATCTAGATCTCCACCATGGGTGACAGGGACCCAAATAATTGAGCCATTGTCCACTGCTTTCCCAGGCACATTAGCAGGGAAGTGGATCAGAAATGGAGCAGCTAGCATTCAAAGCAGCATTCTGATGTGAGATGCCAGTGACGCAGGCAGTGACTTAACCTGCTATACCAAAATGTCTAGTTCTGAACCTGAGCTTTTGATCAGCACACAGTCACTAATCTAGTCCCTGTTTCTGGAGCTGTGTTTGAGCACCTTTAGTAGCACAGCAGACTCTCGAGTATAGCTGTCAACAGTGCTTCAAAGTACCAAAGACTCAGTCTTTTTCTGTGGCTGTAAACCAATATCTGGGACCAGGGCACGGATAATGAACAGAAATGTATTTGGCCCACGGTTCTGGAGACAGCAAAGTCCCTGCTCAAAGGAACTTTGAGCCCTCTAGCAAGGGCCTGCCTACTGCATCTTCCTACGGTGGAACACAGAAGGACAAACGAGTGCAAAAAAAAAAAAAAAAAATGGAGAGGGGACAGGTCCAAACTTGGCCTTTCATCAGAAACCCACTCTGCAGTAATGACCTTCATCACTCAGGGAAGCAGAGCCCTTGTGACCTAATCTGCTCTGACTAACCCCCTCTCCAATGCCATCCTGATGGTGATGAAACCTCATTAGGAGTCATGGAGAAGCTCTTCATATCAGAGCGAATAGCCTTCAGGCCCACTCAGGGGCCCAGGGGAAATCAACTTCATGGAATACTGGATGTTTCCTGTTGAATTTTGGCTTCTGTGTAAGGGTTTTGAGTTTTGCACTTACTTTGAGTAGCTTTGGTTTCAGGGCATTGTCAAAGTGTAAAGTGTGATAATTCTCCAATTAAGTCCAAAACTTGTCTGCTACCTCGGGATGAGGTTAGCAATTCTGAGCTGTAACTGAAGAGCGAGGTTAATGGAGTGCCTCGCTTTGCTCTCAGATTTTGTCTTATTGTGAAACATGTTCCACTGATAGTTACCCCTGTTGTAGGGTCTCAGAGATCACTTTGCTTCTGCTTTCAGCAAGACAGAATAGCGGTTATCTTCTTTTTCCATCCCCAGAAAAGTTCACGAATCTTAACTGAAGTCTACAGAATGTTAAGCTCTTCCAAGAAAACTGTACCTGATGGACAGGAGGAGGCTTTATCCCAACCCTGAAGACTCCCAGATCCTCACCAAGGACTATCACTACAAGCACCGAGGACTACATCCCAACTGCCAAGGAGATCACAGGGAAATGGAGTGCCTTTGGAGGCCAAGAACTCTGAGGTCACCCACCCCCATTTGGATCTACCACATGGGGTGGAAGAAGTCCAAATCCTGCCTTGCAGGATCCAAGGTCATCAGAACGACAACCAGGAGCACTGAGTGGTCCGCAGAAACAGAAGAACAGTAAACTTCCTTCGGGGCTAGGGAGAGGAGCTTTCTCTGGTCCTTTCCTGGTTCCCACTTTGGGTCCCCACCCCCCTCTCGTAATGACCATCAGGATCACTCCAGAACCCCCTCAAAACAAACAAACGAACAAACAAACAAACAAAAACACTAGAAGAGATAGACAGAGAACAACAAGGAAAGCTTAGAAACAGACAGGAAATGGTCAGTGGGGATGCACTTATAACTCACTGGGTGGGACACAAAGATTAGTTCCTCCTCACTGGGGTATTGAACATTTCTCTGCACACCCTTCCTGAAACTGTTCACCTAAACTGTTGACATATGTCTTGTTAGAATTATAGAGTTAGATTACCCGAAAAACAGCCAGGTTCAGCAAAATCATGTTTCATCGCTATAAACTGCTAAATACTAAAATTAAAATAGACACAAGACAGCTGAATAGTAATCTATAGCCATTTTAAGGTGTATAGAACCCGGTTGTATATAAACTAATAATTGAAATGTCAATGTAGAAGTCACAGGATGTGGTTCAGAGCTTGCATTCTTTTTTTTTTTTTTTCTCTTTTAACATATTGGTTACTCAATACCATGTCAACTAATTCCATAATGTTATAAATTGTTGCTGATGTAATGTCGGGGCTTTTAATTGATCGAGATGATACTCTGCCAGCTCTACCTTCAGACCAGAGATGGTCTTCCCAAGAAACCGTTGAACTTATCTGGACAATAAGATGCTGGACTTTATGCTTGGTAGATGCTTGCAATGAAAGAATCTCAACTGAATTTGAACTGTGGTAATGCAACAAGGTGGAGGAATCCACCATGGGGGTGGTTTGGGGGAGGGGTGGGGGGGAATCCCAATGCCTATAAAACTGTGTCACATAATGCAATGTAATCAATAAAAAAAGAAAAAAATAACTGTATATAAAATATCTCCTTCAAGGATAACTCGCTATTTAAGAAAACATATAAATAAATTTTAAGTCTAAATATTAGGAAAAAGAAGCAACCTAATTAAAAACTAACTTAAAATGAAAAACAAAAAGGAAAACTGTGCCTGAGTCCAGTGGGTTCTACACAGAGCTGCACAGTACACAGAGCTACTTGTAACAGCTGGGATCTGACAAATTGGGTAGAAAGAAACATTTCTAGTGTGCATCCCAGAAACTCCCTGTTTATGTAGTCTATGGTCAATTCTGACAAATAAAGAATACTTCGTACGAGTCATAATAGGATAAACACTCATTTAGTCTAAAAACTGGCCCGCTATATACCATGTGCCAACACATAATGCCATCTGCCTGTCCAAATAAAGTTTTATTGGAACATAGACACACTAATTAGTTCACTGATAGTAGACAGCTGCTTTCATGTTGTGAACAGGATTGAGTGGTTGTAAGAGAGTAGCAACTACCAAGCACATTTATAACCTGCCCCTTACAGAGCAAGCTTGTTGAACCCAATCCTGCTCTGTTAATTCAAGATGCCAATGGCAGAGGTGCCAGAGCTGCATTTGAATATGATGTTTCCATGTAAATATTAGCTTTAGATACATCTATCATGTGCAGCACCTGTGTAATGTATGTTGTTACTTTTCTTTCCCTATAGGAAGGAGTGACCTCCCAGGGAATTCTGAACATAAGCATAACCAAAAGTATTGACAACATACTTTATCCAACTCGTAATGAATATCCCAGGCAGAAACAGTCATCGGGGCCTATCTGGACAATGACTAGAACTGCCTAATGAAGACTTGCTGTTGGCAAACCTTATATATGCAAAATTTGAGCCTTGGACACTATCGAAACTTTGGATTGATAAAAGAAAACTGTCAGTAGAAGAAGCTGTTGTTAGGACAACCTAAGGAGGACAGGTGCTAAGTGATTAATCAGCTCTTCTGTATAAACTTTAAATGGAAAAGAATTTATCCTGATGAAAATTACTTTCAAGTAATAAAAATAGAAAATGTTTAATCAATTAACTTTCAGAAAAATGAAACTGATTTAAGTAGATGACATAAAAATTGATTCAGGAATTAAATTGGCTAAGCAGATTTTATTCCAGAAAATACTTTTCAGTGAAAATTTATCACTATCACCAGAAATCTTGAATAAAATATTTTTATTTAAAATGAAAAAATTTGTGATACCCTTTGCTGTTTTGTTGCTGATTCCCTCATCTGCGAATGGTACTGGCCAGGCTTGGGGTGCTTTTTATAAGAGTGAGGGTGAGGTCCAAGGAAGATTAGAACAAAAATATTGTTTCCAAGTCTATTACCTCCATGCAGACTTATTTGCATAAATACTATGATAGCCAGCGTGTCACTGGTCTGAACCCTGTGTATTTGCTTTGGTGCTTGCCACCGGGGAGTGTGTACAGCAAACAGCTCTGCTCACCTTTGAATCAGTTTTGGTAAGGAATGGCTGTCCCAGTGGAAAATGTTGTCAGTCCTTTCCCATCAAAGCCATGGCTGTGGTGATACAAATGCTGTCCTTTTGCCCCGAGATACTACTCTTGCAAAAACTGTGTCCTAGCAATAATATTTATTGAATATTCAGTCTTCATTTATAGAGAACATCGCAAAGAAATTTGGAGAGATGTGAGTTCATGCCTTCCTGCTGTAGAGGAGAGAATTCAGAGAGGGCTAGGAAGATCAGTCGCAGGAGGTTGGTAAGGTGAGGAGTGTCTGCTAAGCAGAGACAACAGTACAGGTGTCCATGGGATTCCTCAGTCTCCTTCAAGCCTCTCAGTCAGTCCCTTGAAGAGCTAAAGGACTCTCCTAGCTGGACTCTGGTAAGAGGAAGAATACCCCAAACAGCCACTTTACCCAAATTACCAACAGACCACCCCATAGATGGTTCCATAGTAATTAGGTAAGCTGACTAGTTATAAGTGTTTGGCCTAAGGTGCCTTTGTTGCCAAGATGGGCAAGAGACCTTTTGTTGTAGTTAAAATGCTTCAAACACAAAAACCTAGTTTGATTGAGCACTTAGTTATTTAGACCGCTTAGATTAATGAACAGTGAGGAGTCTGGTGGGTGAGTGAGTGAGCCTCTTCCATCATCCTTTGCAAGCATCCTTACCCCTAAGTCAGTGAAGGGTCTTCTGTGTGCAGCATTCAAACTTGGTGAACCAAAGGTCCTGGGGGACCCCTGCATCCATCACCACATTTGCCCCCTTCAAAAGGCAACAAGGCTTCACTGAAGGAAGCCAAATGCCACATCTACCCTACCTACACCACATCCTCGAGTCTCTCAATGCTTGGCAACAGCACACCTGCGCTCTCTGCGAAAGGGACAAAGAATTTGGGTGGGGAATCTTGAAGCTCTCCCTTCTCCTGTTCTTCTGGGATCAAGGTTCCAAGTCTGTTTTCTACAAAGAGGCACACTTAGGCAAGATGGCTGACATGAGCATTCCAGTGAGCTATGGAGGGCCCTTGTGTCTCGCTGGTGCTGCTTAGAAGTGACCCTGATGCCCAAAAGGGACTCTCACCCCTCCAAAAGCAACAAGGGAAAAGCACAATCCCATTCACTCCTGCTCAGACATTCAAGATCTCTTTGCCAGGAATTGCTTCTTACATCTTAACTCCTGTTGGCAAGTCCCTTTGGTTACAGCAGACAGACCTGCTCATGACACTAAGTGTCCCAACTATGAACCCCAGAAGTTCTTCAGAAAGCAAGGCATCAGTTCCTCCATCTGGTTGATCCCTGGCTGTAACCGGAACCCATCAATCAGACTGTCATCAAATATTTACTGAGCACATATAAACACATGGCAGTTACAGAGGAAGTTGGAAAGTTGACAAAGAATACTATAGGCAGCTCTGTGTCATCAGGTGGAAAACCTAAGTGACATGCACAGTTTTCCATCAAAATTTGATACCAGTAAAGACCCAAGAAGAAACAGAAACTAAATAGCAAAGGAGGAGCCACATGGGTCTATCAGAATTCTACCCCACAGACACTGTGCCTGAGTGAAAAAATGCTGCACACCTTTGAGGAACCAACTATTCTCATCTTTTGGGAAAAATGGCAGTGGCCATTCTGCATAAGGTGCTGCCCTGGTGCTGGGAGACACAGAGCATATTTTCTTGCTTTCAAGGGTCTGATGGCATGACACATGAAGATTCATATGCATTAAACTGTAGCCAGGACGCAATAGCAACAGCAATCCAATGATGTCATTTGCTAAGACTTCTGTGATGCAGGTCACCCAAGCATTTCACTTCTCTTCCTCACTTTCGCCCTTTGTAGCAGGGAACGTAGCACATATGTAGCAGGGAGATGGATAATAAGGTAATGTTGAATCCGCTAATACTGCACCTCTTTCAGCACATGAATTATTCTTGCCATTATATTCTTTCTCACTGAGTCAAAACGATCTCTGACATATTTACATGTCGTCCGCAACCCCCAGTGGAAAAATTCCTACCTTGTGGGGTTTTGCGAGGATTTAATTAGTCTGTGCCTGGCTTTTCACTCAACGTATTTCCTTCAGGCTTATCCATGCTGCTGCAAATGACAGAGTACATTCTTTTCTATGCCTGAATAAGTGTGTGTATACACTAATGAAATACTTATATTTTCTTTCTTTACTCATCTGTTTATGGATACTTAATCTTGGCTGTTGTGAGCAGTGCTGTAGTAAACATGGCAGTGTAGATACCTCCTGGACACACTGATTTCCTTTCCTCTGGATATATGCCCAGTAGAGGGATCGATAGTTCATATGGTATTGCTACCTTTAGTTTTTGAGACCATTCCATACTACCGTTCTTTTCCTTTTTATTTTTAAGCATGAGACATGGGATATTTGTGCAATGAGATAGTATTCAGCCTTAAAAGGGGAGGAAATTATGGCACACTAATTCCTAACACAAGCCATACTGTGACTGCCGTATCATAGATGAGAGCATTATGTTAAATTGAACAAGCCGATTACAAAAGAATCAATAATGTGTGATTCCTGCTTATATAAGGTATCTGGAGTAGTGAGATGCATGGGCACAGACAGGAAAATAGAGGTCAGTAGGAGCAAGCGGGAGATGAGAATGAAAGGTAGTGGTCAATGGGTACAGAGTTTCTGTTTGGGCTGATGAAAAGAAATAGATAACGGTCACGGTTACCCAACATTGTGGAGGTACTCAACGCTACTGAACTGTGCACTTAACAATGACAATTCCTGTTGTGGATATTTTACCACATACGAAAAGAACCATTAAGAAAGGAGGGAGGGAGGAAGAAGAAAAGAAGGAAGGAAGGGAAGGAGGAAGGGAAGAGGAGGGACGAGCAGAAGGAAGGGAATAGTGAGCCTTTATAAGCACTCACTGCTAGTTGTGGTGGAAATCCCTCCCCAGAACTGGATCTCTGCCAGCAGACAGGGAAGGCGTGCCCGGTACCATGAGGCTTACAGGCTGAGGCAACAATGCCAAGGCAAGCAGACTCCTGAAGGAGCAAAGGGCATACTACATAGGATTATGCCATGTTGTTCTATCGATAACTTCACGCCAGGGTCACCTGAGGAGCTGAGATGTCGGAAAGCACCGCTTGGTCTGCCTTTGCCATTCTGCAACCAGTTCTAAGGCTGCTTCCAGGAGACATCCCTTCCCATCCCAGAGGCTCGTGACAGTGGTTGCAGGGACCCAAACAAACCAACACATTGGAGCAAACCTGGTTTTCCTTCCCTTTGTTCCTCCCACCTGTCCCCAAGTAGCTCCTAGTGACACTGCTAGGACACACTGCTCTAACCCAGGCACCCCCTAGTCCTATCATTCCTTCCAGAAAAGTGTAAAGACACGGGGCCTCGGCCACGTCTTAGATGTCACCCCCCTGTGAAGATTCTTGCGTGCATGTGCATTTAACAAAACCTATGTTTGCTCTTGTGAATTCGCCCCTGTACTGACCGGGTTCTCAGCTCCAGCTGTGGGCCCACATTAGCACTAAGAAGGGCCGAAGATCTCTGTCCGTGGAACCCTCCAGTTCTGCAGCGGCCCAGCTGTAGCCTGAAGCAGCTTCTCCAACACCCACTCCAGGACAGCTCCCATGCCCTTGGCCTCCACATTCCGCTTCCTCTTGGACTTTTCACTCCCAGCCTGCAGGAACGCATTGGCCTCAACCAGCCTCCAGCCAGAACTACTCGCCCAGGCTGCCTGGGCAGATTCCAGCAGCTCCTGGACACCTATAAGGACAAACACAACTTCAAATCAAGAACTTTAACCTACCCAAAATAAATAGGGGAGGCGAGTCCCCTTTGCTTCTTTTCCGCAGAGTATTAACAAAGAAGACTTGGCCTTTGAAACACTTTCTCTGTATTTGAAATGTATATGAAACATCCTGTAGATGACTGGATAGGACTTATGTCAGCTTTGCCAGCCAAGAGTGTCTTTTGCAAGGACCCCATGGGATTCAGATGTAAACATCCAGGTTGAGAGTGTCCCAGGTAGGAGTAGATGACTTGTTCATATACTGGATAAAAATGAACTGGAGACCACTGAGGGTGCCTGGGGAGCAGCAGGCCTTGCAGGGACTGAGCCAAGGCCCTGGTCTCTTGAAGTTTTGCTCTGTAGTATCCAGAGTCATGCCAAGTGCCCTGCTAGACAACGAGGAGGAGGAAAAACAAAACTTGTTTCCAGCAGGCCCTAGGACATGCAGTAAAGAGAGAGCGGCAGTGGGAAGGACAGCACAGAAACGAGAGACCCGAAAGGCACACCCAGATGCCAGGGTAAGGAGCATGGAATGTAGAAGTCACTCAGCAGGTGCTTTTGCCCAGGCGAGGAAGATGCTGCTGACATGATAAATGGTCCTTGGAAATACCTGCAGAGCTCAAAGCCACTCACATCTCAAGGCTGGTGACAACGGGACAGGGCTTTATTATAAGAAGGGCACTTCTCACCCGAGGCTAGGACCCTCTCTCTGACTTAGTGGAAGGGGACAGGGTCCAGCAAGCTTCAAACAGTGCAGGGCAGTGGCACTGAGAGATTCAAGGTCAATATTGACTTTTCTGGGGTCAACGTTGGGTCAGTATTCATTTAGCAAATAGGCAGGAGGTGGGGTTGAGCTGGGCATGGGGGAATCCAGGGCTGTGTAAGGTCCTGGACTGCATGCAAGACAGCCAGAGCAGTGCTGTAGGTAGCTGGCTGGCTGCATCCGGCAGATCACCAGCTTCCCAGACGACAGACCTTGGGGATGAATAAGCAGCAACCCCTGAGAACACACTCTGGCTGCAGACACTTCCAGGGTCCTGCAGAGCAGGTAACAATATGAACTAAGGCTGTGGTGGGAGATGTTCCCCACTCCAAGGCATTTTTGTTTGATTCACAAATGACAAATACAGCTCTCTGATTATCTGGTAAATAAAGAAAGGTTTTAAGGAGAACGGCTGGTTCTCGTAGCACATAGCGAGGCCCTGTGGAGGTTAGGACTCTTAAGAATATGAGTCTCAGGGCTTGCAGAAGACCCAGTATTAAGGATGTGTCTTACGGTTCTTGACAATGTTCTTTCAAGGTCCTTTTGCTGGTTGCTGGGGCATCTGAAGGGGACATTCTCTGAAATCTGGGCTGGTAATCGCTTTCCTACTGAGGTGTCACTAGAAATGGATGGCCCTCTCCTTGTGCACCTGTCTCCCTAGCTGACCTCCTTAATCACTGTGAGGCAGAGCTGACAGGGCTCGGGGTTTCTCCATCACAGTGAGCAGAGAACAACCACCTGTCTGTACCAGAAGTGTGCTCCTGCCGCAGTGTGACACTCCAGGGTCTTTGGTGGGTGGACTAAGGGATATGACCAGAGAGCAAGCGAGGCTCAGAAGGGGGCCAGGACAGCCAGCATCTGGAGATGGAGAGAGGCTGTGGAGGACAGGAGGAATGCAGGCCCACAGTTCTGCCCCCTGCATCTGCCAGGCTTTGCTTCTTGGCCCAGCCCTGGTGGCAGGCAGCACTGATGGTCTTAACACACACTGCGGAGGTGGGAGGAGACAGCAGACATCAGGAGTAACTCATCCAAAATCTGGGCAAAAAAAAAAAAAAAAAAAAAAAAAAAAAAAAAAAAAAACCTCTGGGCAAAAAGCTGGGGTTCCACTGAGCCTGTTCCACCTGCAGTCACAGAACCCTGAAGATGGAGTAGCCACCAAAACCCAGACATCTACAGCTAGTGGTTCTGGAGGCTGCAAGTCCAAGATCCAAGTCCAAGATCCAGTTACCAGTAGATGTGGTGTCCGGTGAGGTTCTGCTTTCTGGCCCACGGCTGGTGCCCTCTGGCTGTGTCCTGGGATGCTGGCAGCTCTCTGGAGTCTCACGGCTGAGGGCGCTCATCCCGCTCCTTAGGACCCCAGGGCTGTGGTTTCCCAACTTTCACAGGCTCTACCTTCTAACAACCAGCATCACGATGGGCAGGATCCTAACACAAAGTTTGGGAACATACAGCAATCAAATGACAACAGAGTTCAACCTGGATGTCTTCTGCTCTTGTACCCAAGCAAGCCAATACGGGGGAGCGCCACGCGCTGAAAAGATTTAAAAGTCCTTTTTGGCCAGTAGTGGAGGGGAGCCATTCCCTAAAGACCTTTTGACCCCAAACTGAACGACAAAACAGCAGGATTTATGAAGGCAAAAGCCACAAACCGGGAAGGGTTCCGGGGGGCTGAGCTAATGCAGAACGATCTTAGGGATGAAAAATTACTTATCACTAACTTTGCAAGCCTTTGTTGTTGTACAAGGTAAAAGTCAGGTTTCTCCTAGTCATGCTTGAGCAGTCTAACCAGGGGTTCAAGTATTCTTGTCTAGCCGCATGTGGTTTTCTCAGTCTGGCTACAGTCTTATGAGCGAAGCAGTTACCGCATCCAAGTTGGAGCCCAGCTCAACATGGAGTCTGTCGTGTCAGGCCTGTTATTTCCCTGTCTTCCCTATAAGATAATATTCAGAACTCCCTGGGCTGAGTGAATGGTGAGCTTCTGCGGGAATTCTTGTCACAGCCTTTTAACTGCACCTGCTCACTCAGGAGCCCTGGTCTCCACGTGCTGACTGTGGCTGTTAGGCAACCGCACAGAGCTCACTGCAGATCGCTCAGAACACCCGCAGTTCCCGTGGAGGCTAGCCATGTTACTGAAGCCTCTCTGTCCACTGGCCTGAAGCTTATCTCTGATGGGAGGCTCAGTTTGTGGGACCATGCATGGCAGGGACTTTATGAACATGATGTCTGGATGTGGGGGTGTATGTGTGTGTGTGTGTGTGTGTGTGTGTGTGTGTGTGGAGGGGGTGGTGTATGTGCCCTGGGGGTGGGAGTCGTGTCCTCTGGGATGATTCACCTGTATCAGGAGGGAGAGTGCATGAAATCCGCCCCTCAGCAGCCATTGTGAATAAAGTTTTATTGGAACACTGTGTGTTCATTAAGACAGTGTTGATGGGTATCCTGGCACTACAACAAAGCAAGTAGTTGTCTGCCCCTTCCAGACATTTTGGCTGAGCCCTGCTCCAAGTTAGACTGGGATCACCCTTGTTAGGGCTGTGCAACCTTCATTCCTATCAGCATCCCCTCCTAGGACTCACCAAGTCCTCTCCCGATCACAGCACCACCTGGGAGATGTGAGTTCAGCTGAACTCAAGCGCTTGCCTGCTGCTGTCCCCAGAGAGTGAATGTGCCTCGCCTTCCAGGTCTCCCCTCTGTGTGCTCAGCAGAGACGCTGCCCCTGCCGGGAGCTGCAGCTGAGTGTATAGGAGCCCTGAGTGATCAGGCAGCTCCCGCTGCAGTTTGCCATCAGGGTGTGCCCACTGCAGGCCAACAGGGAGGCACCCAACAAATAGGTGGAGGCCAGTTGCCCCCACCCCTCAGCCCCAGGCCCTCAGAGCAGTTCCTGGGCTGGCACAAGCAGCTCACCTCATCCCTCCTTTTTTCTCCCAGCTCTGACTGCAGCCAGCCAGCCAGCCAGCCAGGGAACAGCCATGCGTTACCTCCATCAAGACTCAGGACCCCAGGCGCACCAGACCCCCAAAGATGCCCGGATCACTCACTCCTTGGGCCAGAGCTTCGAGCAACTGAGGCAGGGGTGCCTGAGTAGGGGCACCCTGTTTGAGGATCCAGACTTTCCGGCCAGCAACTCATCTCTGTTCTACAGCGAGAGGCCTCCAGTCCCCTTCGTGTGGAAACGGCCAGGGGTGAGTGGGGATGAGCAGGCTGGGGCTGTAACACCATTGTAACTGAGAGGGCAGTGAGCTCCTGGCATGGGGGAGCAGCCATACTTGCATCTGCCCGCTCTTCCAGGGAAAACAGAGCTGGGTGAAAGCAGAAAACAGGAAATGCTGTGTGAGACTGAGACGCCCTGGGTGGGTGCCCAGGGTGTGTGGCGGCCCCTCTGCTTCTTCTCCGAGCTCTCTGATTGCCCTCAGGACCAGAGCCCTGGAGTCAGCAGAGGGTCTTGTCAGCAGGTGGTGGGACCCAAGGGCACGGGGCTGAAGGAGGGCACAGGGAACTGCCCGCTTCCCTTGCATGCATGACAGTGTGGGACTGATGAATAGATAGTGCTGCTTTGTGGCTTAGTGAATTCCCTATTGATGGGTAATGACTGCGTGTTCCCCAAGGAGGAAGAAGAGGAGAATCAGGGTCAGGGCTGCCCCACACCGACAGGCTGGAGGAGGTAGGTCCCCCGAGGTACCAGCTGGTCCCTGGACTCAAAGTCAATATTTGCTGCATTAGCCGGGGCTCTGCCTCTGACCTGGCGCTGGCTAGCTGCCATTGCCTTGGGGTGGGTGCTGGCCAGGAAGTGACTCCCAGGGGAACGGGCTGCTGCCAGGCAAGAAAGGGTGATGCCAAGGCTTTTAGACCCAAAGCAAGACCCTCAGTACTGGGCTACTCAGCCACTAACTTGTCCCGTGACTGTGGTCTCATCACTTCACTTCTCTGTGCTTCAGTCTTTTTGCCTATGAGATGAGAACAATAGTGAGTCATACAGCTCATTGACTAGTGCTCAGAAAGTGTTCAGTATCATTGCTGTCATACCATCACTAGTTCTGAATCTCACTTACCAGAAGCAAAGGACTCACCATAACTGTCTGTATCCTCCCACACCAAATAATGCTGGAATTCTGACTGCATGACACATTTACTTGGAAAACTGCACACAAGAAAACCTCTGGACTCTTTAGGCATGGGATCAAAGCATACATAAGTTGTTCTTTATGAAATAGTAAGGTCTGTGTTGCTATCTCCTGCTGGAAGGTGTGTGAGCAGTGTGAATGTGAGTATACAAGTGCATGTATGCACATCTGACCAAGTATGGGCGAGTGTGTGTGTGTGTGTGTGTGTACACAGCTATCCCTGAGATGCATGACCCTGAAGGGACTCGCTCCCACAGCCAGGCCTAAAGAGGCTAGCGCTCCTAGCAGTGGGGGCAAACCCTTTCTCCACAAAGGAGCAATAGACCACAGCAGCCACCAGAGTCTCAGATTTCCCTTTCATAAAATGGTGACAATTAGGCCACTTCTCCAGGGTCACTGTGTGACCAGCGCTTAGAAGAGCATTTGGCCCATACATACAGTAAATATTAGTAGCTGCCACATCTACAGCTGTGGCTGCAGCCTCTCACTTGCATTGCCCACCTGGGAAGGTCCCCAGCTCTCGCAGTTTGCTCTGACATCACTTGGCCTGCAACGCCCCTCTGTCACCTCCAATACACCTATTTGCTAAGTTGGAATTCCCAAGATAAAAGCTCCAGTTCAGGGCTCAAGAGACCAGCCCAGGAATATCAGAATCTCAAACTTCAGCTCCAAGAAGCTGTCATCTCCAATGGGTCTCTCTTCTCAACTCTTCCCCCAAATACTGGGGGAGGCCTGGAACCCCAGGCCAGAGCTCTTACCTACAGGTCCTTCCACTGTGCTCGTCCTCCCCTTCCAGCCCTCCCTCTCTTGCCCTTCTGTCTTTTTCTCTTAGTCACATGGTCCCCACCCAGGACTGAACAATTCCCTTATTTACCTTAACTCAGGTGCACTGGGTTGCTGCCCTTCCTGTTAATTCATTCTCAGAATCCATCCTACCCTTTGTCTGCCTCTAAGATTGTCTTCCGTGTCTCAGCCCACTCACAGAGACAGGGAGAGCTGGTGGCTTGGGTTGAGGCTTTGCACTGAGTCCTGTAGACTCCAGAAAAAGCAGGCACCTCACCACTGGCCCGTTGCGGCTCACTTGGGGAGTGAAACATCGGATGGAAGATCTTCCTCTCTGTCTCTCCTCCTCTCTGTATATCCAGCTTTCCAATAATAATAAAATCTTAAACAAAACAAAACAAAACAAAAAAGCAGGTACCAAGGGGCTTTGCCGGGGGTGGGGGGCCAGCATGGAGAGTCATCCTACAGGGCAGAGGGGCAAGGTCCCTGGCTGCTTTCACTTGTTGTAGACACAGAGCACCTCTCAATAGCAAGAACAGAGTGGCCATGGGCTTGGGACAGGGCACAGGAGGAAGGGTTGCCCTCCCCAGCACCATCTGCTTGCTAAATACAGCCAGGGCAGGGGAGGGGCGGGCAGGTAGCGTGCAAAATCACAGGTGATTAGAGGGTGATGTGCAGCCAGATTTGCTCTCTACAGAAACCAGGGCAGGCAACACTTAAACGAGAGGCTGTGAGAGAAGGTAGGATTCTGCTCCAGGAGGTGTGTGTCTAAGTGCAGCTGAGTCCTCAGAGAGGCAAGGGTAGGTAGGGGGTTTCTCCCAGTCGCTGCACAACCTCACTCTAAGCCTGCAGGCTGAGGGCACACCCTCCGGGGGTGCAACCCGACCCCCCCCCCATGGTGCCTCCTTGCTCTCTTCCTGTCTGTCTGTGAGTACCCATCTGCTTTCTCCCTGCAGGTCCTTCCGGGCCCTCAGCCCACATGTACTCAGGACCCTCCTCCCTGAAGGTGCCCTCTAGCATGCCCTTCACACACTTTGCCCATGACTAAGAGCTCTCATACACAGAAACTCTGCACTAACTCTGCGGCTCCCCCAGACCAGCAGTTATCCTGGGACATCCCTGGGGTCTCCACAGCCGCCAGTGTTGGGCACACAGTTATGGAGTGCGCCAACCAACATCTCCAGACTGTATTACAACAGTGGCATTTCCTGCTTAAAAGCTCTACTTTGTCCCCCATCCCTGGGTTCTAGGACATTTGGGAAGATGAGTGTGGCTTCTGCCTTTAACTCTCCCCTTCCCCCAGAGACAAGAAGAAATAGAGAATTTGGAAACAATGATTTCATCCACTTTTTCCTAACCCTCAATCCTTCCCACTCTGGTCAATCATGTGATCATCTTAAAAATTAAAAATTGAAAAAAATAAAAGCTCTGCTTTGGAGAGGCCTTTGGCTAGCCCTGTGATGCTGTATAATGATCATGAGAGGCCCTGAAAGCAGCCATCCCAGCATGCTCAGTGTTAATGCCCGGGGAAAGCCGCCTTATGCTGCAGTGGGGCTGTCGCCCTGGGGGGTCCTGGGGTCCCCAGGCACAATCTGAATTCACTTGATGCTTGTCAAGACTCCTGTGGTGGAAACTTCGTTATCACTTGGTGATTATTTCTGAGTTTTTCTCCTTTTGTATTTTCTCCTAGCTGCATGCAATTTGATAAATACTTTCTAAACAAAACAACTGGTTGGACCCAGTGACAGTTGCAGATGCATCTGGTTGGGCCAGGCCAGTGAGGGGTTGCATAATGGAAAAGAACAGCAAAGATGGAAAGGAGATAGGGCGTTGAGCAGAACAGCCTACCCTGGGAGGCTGGTCAAACCTGCGGGCAGGAATCTACAGGATTTCAGAGCCTGTTTTATGTCCCCCATGAGTGGGTGGCAGCAGGGACATTGCTGTTTAGGAGAGTTCCCTGGGCTGCGGGACCCCAAGCTGATGATCCTTGAGGATACAGCCTTGGAAGTTAAGTGGCCTGCCTGCAGTCTCTCCTGGTTTTTTATATCAAACATTTTCCTGGTTTGCATTGTCCCTTTGGGCTCAGTTCTGAGCCTGTGGCAAACACTTATGCTGGTCCAGGTCAAGGAGGGCACACTATGCCTCCTTGTCCAAATGGAAGGAATGAAGGGGTGGCAGAAGCAAGCCAGGACACTGGCGCCAAGGCACCGCCTCCCTGCCCTGGTTGCCTAGTCCCCCACACTGGAGAGTAGGAACAGTGAATGAAAAGTCTCCCAGGCTACTGGGCACTGAGGGCCGGAATGCACAAACGTGTAAGGCCTCCCAAGAGGAGAGGCTGGTGTTCCCAATGCAGTGACTCTGCTAGGCTGGGCTTTGGGAGCCCTGTGACACAGCCTCCTTCCTGGCTCAGCTTACATGTGTACTTTAGGAGCTAGCCAATCCAGGCAGCCACCCCAGGGCAGGTGGCCCAGGGTTCTGTCACCCCCAGGCTGGTGCATTATAGAGGAGGCAGATGGCAGAGCCATTTCAGAGCTCAGCTTTTTGCCCTGGAAATCTCTTTGACATCAACCATCCCCCAATCCCTCGGATTCCTCTATTTTCTGTTGCTAATACCACCATGGCAGAGACTGGGTGCGTCATAAAGAACAGAGGGTCACTTGGGCTTCTGGATCTGGAGGTCCAAGAGTCAAGGGTGGCATCTGGAGGTGGCTTTTTTGCTGGCAGAGGTCCAAGAGGGCACTGGGCTTCACGTGGGAACAGGACAGGGAACACACATCTTAGTCTCATCTGGCCTCCCTCAGTTCCTATAAAAGCCATCAATATTTACCCATGGGGCCCCATTTAATCCTGATTAGCCCCCATAAGGCCCTGCTCTATACACTGCAGTCAGAGTAAGCACCCACCCTCTGAATACCTCACCGTGGGGACTGAACACCATTAAGAGCTTCACAAGGGACAAACCACATCCAGAGCACAGCACTCTGTTGGTTCCTCTGAGACCAGAGAGGATATTGTGTCCTAGGGTGCCTGAGGATAACCAATCCAGGCCCCAGGAGCTTCACCAAGATCTTCAATACTGGCACATCAGCCCATGCAGTTTGGGCCATCTTCCACTGCTTTTGCAAGTGCATTAGCAGGAAGCTGGATCAGAAGCAGAGCAGCTGGGACTCCAACCAGAACTCATACAGGTTGTTGGCTTTGTGGGTAGTGGCTTAACTCTTTATGCACAGTGCTGGTTCCAATATACGTGTTTTCACCTTGGTGCATCTCTGAAGAACAGGGTGGGGAGTGCAGATCAGTGTTTGATCCCAGGCACATGCCTGGGTGCATGCTCACCTCACCTCACCTCATACTAAGATCACGAACTTCATAGGTGGGGAGTTGGGACTGGAACACTTAGCCCTTGCCTCCCAGTGCACAGCCTAGGTGATAAGAACCCTCTGGGTGGAGCTGCCAGCCTGCTCTGCAGCCAGGTATGGCATGAAGGGCTGATGGCTGAGAACTCAGGACCTCGCCCTCCACAGACACAAGCAACAAAAGAGCCTGGGTGCAAGGACATAGAGCCTGGGCAGCGCTTCCCTCCTCTTGGCCCATGCAGAGAAATAAATCACCTCCTGTCCAGAGGTCCCCTCTAGTAATACTCTGTGTTCCTCCAGGAAATTGTGAAAAACCCAGAATTCATTCTTGGAGGGGCCACCAGGACTGACATCTGCCAGGGGGAACTTGGTAAGTGTTGAGACAGGTGGCCAGGGTGTGGCACTTGGCTAGAGGGGTGCTGGGCAAAAAGCACTGTGGGGTCAGCACCACAAGGCTGTGAACTGCACAGAGGAGGCCCCTGGCTTAAGGGAGCACTGCTGCGACCCTTGCCACTTGCTCCTCCCCAGGGTGGGACCATGCCCCTCTGAACAGAGCTCTGTGGCCTCCACTATCCTGGCACTCACACATCTCTGGGGCTGTGGTTGATACTTAGGACCTCCATACTGAGCAACTGAATGAGCCCCAACACAGAATCCAAAAATCACAAACCTGCACTGATGATGGTTAATGAAACAGGTGGGTAGAGCCTTGATCTGCTTGTGCCGCTGTGCTGAAGTTCTGAGACAGTGATTTGTCAGGAACAGGAGCTTACTGCTCCATTCTGGAGGTTGGAAGCTCAAGGTCCAGGCCTGGAGACACATGGTTCCATGCATCCCCTCTTCTTGAGAGAGGGGTTGGAGGTTTAAGCGTCCTCCTGTGCCAGAAGGGATACATGCGACAATGGGGACCATTGCAGTGACCTCGCATGACAGAATGGCAGTAAAGCAGATAGGCTCCTTGTGTGAAGTCTCTTGTTAAAGGACCTCACTTTCGCGCACAAGGGACGTGCTTTGTGATCCGTTGTCCTGCCGAAGGCCTCACTTCTTGGCACCATTCTACTGATCACTTGATGGGGAGAGGGGATAAAGTGACAACATAATTGCCTGGCTGGTGTGTACTTAGGCATGTAGACAGATCAACACATACAAGGATGACTGACAGATAAGGAGGCAGGCAGATAGAGGGCAATTGGGTAGCTGATAGTTGAAAGAAGAAAGTAGCTGATACCTATGTATACATGGCCACACAGGGAAGGTAGATAGATGTGTAGATCATGATAGGTATGAAAGCACAGAGCAAGGTAAGCGAGCAGATGACAGATGCTTGGATGGAGAGGATTGCACGTTCTAGAAATAACTTGACTTTTCAAAACTTTGCATCCAGGCAGTCTTCCTTGGCCATGTTGAGCCTTCCCTAGGAGATTGTTTCTACCCTTCCCTTCACCACCCACTCCTCCACCTCTTTTCCAGAGTCCTACGTTGCAATATGATAGCAAAATATTTGTACCAACTCCTTTGTTTTCCAAAATTTTGGCTTGGGACAGTGGTGTAAAAAATATAGAGTTTCACTTTATATTTCTCCTTAATAGAAAGTTGATTCAAAATATCACTTTGTGACATTTTATTATACCCAAACATAGTACATAGCGTATGGCCAACCTATGAAGGACAATAATGAAATGAACCCCTGCGAGCTATCTTCACCTGCAGTAAGAAACAGATGTCACCAGCACCACTGGTTGCTCCTCCTGGTAGTGTCCTGAAGCCATCATCCAACTGGCCATATGACAAAGTGACCTGCAGAGATTGCCTCCTCTTGGGCCTCTCACTGGGTGGCCAGTCTTGTCCGCTGCGCAGGCCCTACAGAGAGAAAAGCCATCTTGTTCTATTGCTGACTGCATAATGGCTTGTGAATTGTGTAAGGAGTATGAGCCAAGTCTCCACTTCAACAGCTCACAGCATTCCCAGCTAGACGGATGTTGAGTGGCATGCTCTGGCCAGAAACAGACATGTGTTCTGTAACATGGAAGAGAAGCTGGAGATCATCTCACAACGGCAGTGACTCCGTCGGACTTGGGCTGGCCCTGTTTGCCTCTGACCTGAGCATCTTTCCTCATCTTTGCATCTGGTAGCGATGTCAGCTACCAGAAAGCTACTCAGCAGCTGTCAAACTGATGCTCTTGCAAACCTGTAGCCCATATCACTCCCCACTGGCAACCCTTTAAGTCCACCTGAGGCTCTCCCAGGTCACCAGAGGATATATCAGGTACCAGTGTGTGTGCTGGAGCTGAAGCTGGGCTGGCCCACGCCCTGCCTAGAGACCCTCGGAGAGCCAGGATGGAGTGAGTCCATTACCGACATCTGGGCCCTGGTGAGCCTCTCTTGCTTGTGTCTGATAACCGCAAAATGGTTCTATTACAGTGTCCAGAGTCCCGGGGGACCTAGCCCTTTCCAGAAATGTGCTCTTTGAGCAACTGATGCTGAGTGAGATGGTGATACTTTTTACTAAACACAAAGAGAACAGGATGAAGCTCAAGCTCCTATCGGATAACTGGGTAGGCCCCGGATATACCACCACATCTTCCAGGCTGCGAGGCACATCCGGTGCAGACAAAGGAACAGAAAAGACGCTGCTGGATGTTGGACATCACTTCTCAGTCTTCTTCCAGATACGTATCAATCTAAAGACATTGCTGGCAAGTTCAGAAGATGAGTCAACATGTCTGAAGAAGGCAAGGTGTTTGAAAGTACACAGAGCTGCCCTGAGCTGCTGCTGCTGCTGTGTAACCACCGACTATCACCACCGATGCCCACTTTGAGTCCTCGTGGGGGAGGGAGTAGAGGAGCTGCAGCTGCACATTTGGGCCTCCCCAGGCCTACAGGGGCCATTTCCACATCCCCCTCCCCACCACGCCTGCTCCTTCAGCCCACGTGGGACACCATGCAGCCTTGGTTACCTGGAGAGGAAGTTGCTGGAATTTCACAGCCGCAGGGCCTAATGGAACCATCTGTCTTAATTCCACATGAGCAAATCCTCCAACAGTGCCAAGGAGCAGGCAGTGTCTGTCTTTGCCAGGCTGAACAGGACAAGGGCAGGCCAAGGGAGCTGAAAGGAAGGACAGAGGCACTTGTCCATTTTCTAAATGTAGAAAAGATGTGGCCACCCCCGGACCTACCCACCTGTCCTCCTGGCACCAAGTCCACCTCTCATCACACACACAAATATACCCCCACCCCATCTGCTGTGAAGCAGCACTGGGAACCAGGCCCTCTGATTTTATTTTGTAGGTGACTGTTGGCTGCTAGCTGCCATTGCTTCGCTCACGCTTAATGACAGAGCGCTGGCCAGAGTGGTCCCCCACGACCAAAGCTTTGGCCCTGGTTACGCTGGGATATTCCATTTCCAGGTAAGAAGGAGGTCTGGGCTGGTGGAATTGCTTCTCTGTGGCCCAGTGACAAGATGCCACGTGTCTTTTCCCTGCCCAGTCACCCTGGAATGAACATGATCTTGTCTGTGTAAGAGGCAGGATCCTGAAAGACACAAAAACCACCTGTTTATTGTAGAATCACATCTAAATGCATCAGAGCAATAAAAGCACTGTGTGCTGGGTTCTGACAGCAAGCATGCAGGAAAGCTGTGAGTGATATTTTGGCAAACACAGAGGGGTTTTATGTTATAATCTTATTTGGGATTTCTTGTGCTGCATGCATAAATGGCCTAGACCATTTATACCTCTGGGAGAACTGGATAATGTCCACCAACAGAAAAGCTCTCCTTGCTGATGAAATTGAAATTACGGGGGGGAACCCCACAGAGACAGCTTTGGTTGGAGTCTGTGTAACCCAGTACTGAGCCATTGACACTGGCCAGGCTGAAACTAGGAGCTAAGCACTCCTCAAGGGCGGGTATCAGCATGTGAGCCTTCCCCTACAGCATCCCAGGGTGTGCATGAGCAGGACTTGGGACTCACATCCTCATATGGAGCTAGCACTCAAACCCAGGCACTCCCATCTGGCTCGCACATGTCCCAAAGAACCTCTTAGCCACTCCATCAAGCACCTGCTCTTTCCTTTGGTCCTCACTCAAGTGGTAGTTTCAGGCAGATTTCTCAATGAGCCTTCCCATGCTAGTCTGAGAAAAGGGAAGACTGGAAGCTTTCCATGGTTTGGGGCAGCAGGCCATCACAAAGGCAGACCTGCCCCCAGCCCTGGCTGTTCACACACAGGCCTGCCCTTGGGGTCGGTGCTGTCCCTCTGCCCCTGAGCCTGCAGTGTAGAAGCAGTTCTGGTCCTGACAGCATGTAAGTGTCTTATGGGCTGAGCCAAGGCAGCAGACAGGAAGCTTAGATTGCAGGGAGGTCATGGCCATGGTCAGTACTCAGGCCTCCTGTGCCTGCTGGGGCAGAGCCACTTTGCAGTCCAAACAAATTTCATTCCTATCCTCCAGAGGCAGGACCCCAGCTCTCCAGGACTCCTGCCTCTGGCCCAACACAACATTTCTGAAACATGCTGTGGAGCCAGGCAGGGGAGGTAGGGTGCAGGTGGTAAATTCAGAAATTGCAGACCACCACCGCCTGGCCTGGGGTCCCCTGGGTCCTGTGCAATGTCACAGCTGAGAAGTCCCTTGGCAATATTCTGATTCTCATTTTACTGAGTCCCAGGGAGGAAAAAGTGGCTGATCCAAGGTCACAAAACAATCAGCCACTAAGCCACTAAGCAAGGCCAGTGGTCTGGCACGCTGCTCCCAGGCTGCCCCATCAAGCAGGGGGCTGGAATGCCCCTGCCTGGCTGGGAACTGGCCCCTTGGGTGCTGAAAATGCTCCACTTGCTTCCCACTCCAGCCTACTGGGAGGCACAGCATTAGAAACAGACCCCTTCCATCTGTCACACTCCGCTCCTGTCCCTCAGCATCAGGCAGGAGTGTGACAGAGCCATCTCTCTGTCCCTGTCAGGTCCCCTGAGCCTGGCCCTCCAAGGCAGATCTCCCTTGCATACCCTTCCCTCTGCTTTCTCCAACCCTCCTTCACCCTGTGTCCTGGCCTGGAACTTAAATTTCTGCTGAACCTGAAGCCACAGGTGTCTCCCCCAAGAACCTAAAAGGATGATGTGCCAGGAGGCAAGGTGTCAGGTGAAAGCCCCATGCGGAAGTTTAGCTTGGGCAGGTAGCAGGAAGGTTCCTTAAAACATAACACAACCTCAGGTCAGGCCTGATCGAATTTGGATTGCTGATGTCAAGGGATGCTCAGGATACCATGGCAACACTGTTTAAATAAATGGCTTCCGGAGGCACAGCACCCATCCTCCTTTTTTGACATTTTCTTTGTTCTCACACTTCACTTCACTGTTGCCCTGGCATCACCTTCTGGCCAACTGAACCAGGAGAAATGGGGGAGAGGTAGGTCCCCACAGAGCCAAAGATAGGCAGAGGAACTAACGTGACCCCTGCTCACACCAGCCCTCCTGCATTTGCGGACCACACATACATGTGCACATAGGCACACAAACACACATACTGCTCTGGCAGACATGTGAGCAAATGCAGACATTTCCACGTATACAAGACATAAATGAGTGTGTGCATGCCTGTGCAGCCTCCATATGAGTGTGCTCACATGCACACACATGTAATCACACTTGCCCACACTGCCCTCACAGCTCAAACCCCCGGCACACAGGAAAGCCAGGTCCAACTGGCATTCCTTGTGTAGATGGACACAAAATCAGCCTTAGGGTTCCACCTATGGGCAAAAAGTGAGTTCACCACAGAGCAAAAAACTGGTGGGGACAATGGGGCCCTGTGAGTGGAGAGATCACACACTGTCATCCTCAAACCCCTATCAACAAGTCATTCTTATGAAGAAGAACAATGGGGCCAACGCCCCGTGGAGTGTCTGCCTGTGACTGTTGTCCCCCAGCACTTGGCTAACCCTGAAATGCAGAGCTGTTGTCAGTGGTGGGGAGAAAGCTCAGTACCAGAGGCAGTGGTCGACATCCCAGGGGTCCCTCCACGGGGTCCATGAGAGGCCTTTCTCAGGCTTGTGAAGGCAGTTTGCTCAGAGGGGAGCAGGGGCAATGGTTAAGGGGGCAGCATTACTTCCTGTGTGACTCACCCTCCATGCTTTCTGTCTGCACCCTGGGCCACAGTTCTGGCAGCACAGCGAGTGGCTGGATGTGGTGATTGATGACCGACTGCCCACCTTCAGGGACCGCTTGGTTTTCCTCCACTCTGCTGACCACCGGGAATTCTGGGCCGCCTTGCTGGAAAAGGCCTATGCCAAGTGAGTAGCAGCATGCCCTTTGGGGAAAGCCTGGTCTCCACTCTGCAGGGTATGGCAGGGAAGGCCGAGGGCCTGAGTCTGCAGGTGAGGCAAGGGTGGGGACCTCCGGCCTGGTTTTCCCCTTACAGTCTAGATGTGCAAGAGCCACACATGCCCCCTTCTTCTCCCACCCCCCAAGTCACTATTCTTGCCTTTGGAGACCTGGTGGGAGAAGAATTGGGTGGGGGGAAGCAAGTGGCAGGCAGCTGTGGCCGTGCCGGCACCACGTGGCTCTTTGCATTCTCATGAGACCCTGCTGTGGCTAAAACCTCTGGGCTGTTGAGAAGGTGGCTGTTGAGGCACTCATTATCCCTCTTTTGGGATGCTTTTTGGGTAAAAGCCCAGGTCCACATCAGCTACCTACAGATGCTTCAAGCACTGCTACTCATAGTTGCAAAAAAAAAAAAAAAAAAAAAAAAACTGGAACAACCAAGATGAATAATGGGCAAGCTATGGCATTTAATGGGATACTAATCAAAGATTAAAAGCAATGAATCTTAAATGCCTATTGCTAAGAAGCGAAGAAATCAACCTGAAAAGGCCATTGCTGCAGGAGCCCAACGACATGCCTTTCTGGAAAAGGCGAAACCACGAAGACAGGAAATAGGCCTGCAGTTGCCAAGGTTTCGTGGGGAAAGGGGAAGGGAGGGGACTGAGCAGCAGGCAGAGCACAGCCTGTCACCGATTTCTTTGTGAAACTGCCCTGTGTGATACTGTCAGGGTGGACAGGTGACAATAGGCATGTGTCACATCTGTAGAAGTTCACAGCCAAGAGTAAGCTGCCTATATGCAAAAGTTAGGAGTCGCCCAACAGGATAGGGGCTTCTAGGCTGAAACACAGACTACGGCAAAATAACCCAACTGCATTACAAACCAAGAAACAACCTCCCTGAAGGGAGAGAAGGGCAAGGTACTGACTGGAAATGAGTGCGGTCTGTAGGATTGCAGGCCAAAGAAATTGCACATCAAATTGTTTTTCAAAGAGCACAGGAGGAAACTCCTGGCACAGTTAAAGCTGTATCCTGAATGGGAGAGTCAGTTAGTCAGGGTGGTGCAAGGCAGGTTTCCCATTTTCGGGACAGGAGGTCTAAGAGGAGGTGGCTGGAACCATCCATGGCTTGGTGGCTTAGAACTGAGTGCACCCTAATGAACAGAGATTAGCCATGTGTTCACACATGGCTTAATGTGCATGCTCACTGTGCACACCTTGCTTTGCCAACTTGAGAAGATCTAGAAGTGACTGCAACCCATGGCCACAAGCACATCTGCTTCCCAAGTCTTAGTTCTTCCTTTTCCACTGAAAGGAACCAGGATTCCTTGGAGATATGGCTGATGTAGAAAATAACACAGAATGAACATCTTATAGTTCCTGAAAGTGAGAAAACACACACACACACACACAATTAATGTCTCAAGACTACAGAGCCAATTGAAGGGACTCCCAATAACCAAAACTACAGCAGAACAATTCAACTCAGAAAATAAACAAAGCAGTAGCAGATTATGAAATGAAGCCAATGTCCATGCGTCTGTACTGATTTTAATATGTGATTGAATAAATACATGGACGTGAATGGACAAATCTCCCCGTGCAGAATAATTCCAGGTCAATTGTATTGATCCGACCTCACGGGAGCAGTTTAAGTTTGCACTTCTGAAGTGTGCCCTGCCAATGTGACTTCCTTCCCACGAGTGAGGTGCAGCAAGCACAGGGAAGCGCTGCTTCTCCCCGGGACACCTCCCCACCACATCACCCAGGCGCCCAGGGCCGCTTCCAGTAGTCATCACTCATGTGGAGAGCATGAGCCATCGATAATGTGACTACGATACTTTACCTGTGTGGCCTCCCCCCCGACTTCCCCCCCAAAAAAAACCCGGTGAGAGAAGTAACAGCTGCATCTAAGAAACAAGCACGCTCAAACCTACCTTATCAGCATTCCTCCGATCCACCTGTCACCATCATCAAAAGTGAAAGCTCAGCCGTCGTCCTGGACACAGGGAGCCTGCAGTGTCCCCAGTACGATCCTGGAACAGCCAAAGGACGTGAAATAAAAACTCAGAGCATCTGAAGCAGCTGTGGACTGCAGGTAGCACGAACCGACTGGCCCAGTCATCGTGACGCACGATGGAAGTGGGGTATGGAGAATGGGGGAGCACTACACATTCCTCTGCAAGTTCTACAGCGAAGTTTTATCCAAATATTCAAACAGAGTCTGTTGCTTATCTCATATTAATACGAGAGATGACCACGAGGCCAGAAAAGAAGGGTAACGGCCTCAACTCTTGGTGCACACACCATGAGTGTCTGCCCCCAGGCGCTGGCTGAGGGCTGCCCCCTGGTGGCCGCTCCGGTTCCCTGCTGCAGTGGTTGCGCTCTCTTGCAGGCTGAATGGGAGCTACGAGGCTCTGAAGGGTGGCAGCACCATTGAGGCCATGGAGGACTTCACCGGGGGCGTGGCAGAGAACTTCCTAACCAGAGATGCTCCGGAGAATTTCTACGAGATTCTTGAGAAAGCTTTGAAGAGGGGCTCCTTGCTGGGCTGCTCCATTGACGTAAGTTTGCATCACTCTTCACGCACTGGCTTCCTTCCCAGGGTGCAGAGGAGCTGCAGGGCGACTCCAGGAGTCCCGGCCACCCTAAGGGCAGGGGATGACCATGCTGGGGAGGGTCCGTGCTGATTTCTGTGCATTAAGACACTTGTTCTTATTTAATATTCTCCAAGTCACTCAGATAGACTACTCTTGCTCTGCAGGTGGAGTGATCCCAAGATATACAAAGGCACATTGTCTCTCTCCCCCCACACTTCCTGTCTTTCTCTCTCCAACACTTTCTGTGCTGTCTTCTCCAGCCCCACCACAAGCCCCTTTGCACTTCTCTCTCTCTCTTTAAATATTTATTTATTTTTATTGGAAAGGCAGATATACAGAGAGCAGGAGAGACAGAGAGGGAGATCCTCCATGCATTGATTCATTCCCCAAGCAGCCACAACAGCCAGAGCTGAGTTGAGCTGAAGCCAGGAGCCCAGAGCCTCTTCCGGGTCTCCCACACAGGTGCGGGATTCCAAGGCTTTCCCAGGTCACAAGCAGAAAGCTGGATGGCAAGCAGGGCTGCTGAGATTAGAACCAGGGCCCATATGGGATCCCGGGTGTGCAAGGCGAGGACTTTAACTGCTAGGCTATCACGCCGGGCCCCCTTTGTACTTATCATTCAGACAGCCACACTTATCCACACAGAAACATAGGGGTAGATGGCTTTCATTTTACTAAAATGGAAGTCTTCTATAGAACTTTCTCAAATTTGTTTTTCTTCTAATTTCATACATTGTGAAAAATACATCACACCAACTGATAAAAATCAAATAGCAGTTTTCCAATTACCTCTTGCAGATTAATGCACAGGTGCAATTTCACCTCAACTATGCTTTTGTAATTTATTCATATTTTCTCTTTTGCTAACAAATTATCCTCCACACTTTCAAATTTGTGACACAGAGCCACCTACTTCTCGGTATCTCGTTGGTATATGTAATTGTCTCTCATGCTATTCCTCATGTCAGTAATAGTCAAATTGTTCTGTCTTGGGGACTGAAAAATGAAGTCTTCCCTGGAGTGCGTGCTATGATCGAGGGTTCCCCACCCTTGGAGGAAACTGGCCTTGCTGCCACTGACAGGCATTCTAGAGGTGTCCTGTGTACCCAATTTAAATGGCCCACGCATGTGGCCCGCACCTGAGGGAGCAGGAGGCATTGGTGGGTGTGATGGGGCTGGGCGTGGAGCTGAGTTGGGGAAGGTTTGTCTTAGCCAATGGCTCTGACCCTGTTTATCCTGTTTTAGACCAGAAACGCTGCCGAATCGGAAGCCCGGACACCTTTTGGTCTGATTAGGGGCCACGCCTACACTGTAACTGGGATAGACCAGGTAGGTGAGCAGAACCGCTATTACAGGGTACGGAAGAGATGTGGCAATGCCGCCCCCTGCTGCATGGATTAGGGCATAGCAGCCTGGACCAACTCAACACGTTAGAGGTTTCCTCTGAACGAGGTAAACTGGAATTCAAAACAGAAGAGAGCGCAGGTGAGAGCTGTGTGAGTCCATCATGGCTCCATCATGGGAGCCCAGTGTTATTTGTTTGTGGTTGTTCCTTTCTTTCCCAGTCCCCTATCACTCCCGAGT
The DNA here is from genome assembly GCF_030435755.1 of Ochotona princeps. Lineage (NCBI taxonomy): Eukaryota > Metazoa > Chordata > Mammalia > Lagomorpha > Ochotonidae > Ochotona > Ochotona princeps. Next base: position 40,158,338 of record NC_080841.1, read on the forward strand.
TAGGATTTTCCAAAGAAACGGCGCTAGCAGCAGGTGTACTGGATGGACTTGGACCCGCACTTACAGAGACAGAGAGAGGCCAGGAAAGCCCCTGGTTTATTTCTAGTCCCAAGCTGAAGGGAAGCCCAAGAACCAGATGGTCAAATACAAGACCAGAAAACCATCATGTCCCACTCCACCGGTGGGCCAAAAGAGAGTTCTCCTGGCCTCTGCCTTTTTGTTCAGAGAGCAAGACGAGGCCCGTCCACGTGGGACAGACAGCAGTTGGCCTCAGTCTGCCAGCTGGAACTCAACTCCATCTAGGAGCAGCCTTGCGGACATGAGCAGAATTAACTGCTAAGCAGGTGTCTGGGGACTCCCCTGGCCTAGTGTGGCAGACACTTCAATATGAACCACCACAAGTAGGTCCTCTACGGTTGTCATCCAAGGGGCCACCCAGACCCCAGAAAGCTTCTCACTGACTTGTGCAAGTGCTGGTTTGGGGAGGCACAGTGAGGGACCTGAGAGAGAGAGAAAGGAAGAGCATAGGCTGCAAGAGGAAGACAAGAACTGAAGTTTTCACCCAGTCCCTCTGAGCCCCCAACTGTAAGCTGAGCACCAGGCCCGGAAGCTGCCCCTGCCAGTGCCACGGCCCTCCTGGGTGCGCCTCAAGCCCTGGGGCGGTGGCACAGGTGCCTCTGTTGTCCCACCACAGCTCACAGGTTGAGTGATGTGTTCTGTATGTTTGGAGAATAAGAAACCCTAGGAGATCCCACCCACTTCCCCCGTCACTGGCTGGATTCTCCAAGATAGAATTTCAGTCGCTTGTGTTGGTGCCTTTGGTCCTTCATGCCTGGCGACACAGGCTTCGCCGATCACTCCCTTGAGAAGATGTGCGATCTGGGGACAGATCCTTTACAACATTCTTCCATTGGAGCAACAGTGCCCTCCTATCACTTCGGTTCAGTTGTTTCTTCCACCTTCAAGGAACGTATTTTCCTTGCACATTTCCAATCAATGAGCTCCCTCGACGGGGAGCTACAAGCTATATCATGGGCTCCGGACAGCTGACATTGTTTGAATTATTTTTATACATTGGAAATACAGACTAAGCCAAATGCAAGAAGACTAAGCATTATGATAGTGGAAGTTTCTGGTGAGTCGATAGATGGAAGTCTCATTTCCCTTCTCTCGCATCCGAAATCTTTCTCAGCTGCATTGGCCTTGTCTTGTTCCAGGGCACAGCAGGAGGGCATGGCTGAACTGACTCTGTTCCCTGGCTCAAGAGTTATCAAGGTCAAGCACAAACCTTCACTTGGTACCCAAAAGGGGGCTATTAGATTTAGAAGACAGAAACTTTCTTTATCCTTGCTGTTATTTAAGTTCTTTATTAACAGATTTATATTATTATCTATTTGAGAGGGAGAGTTACAGAAAGAGGAGGAAGGACAGAGAGATCTTTCATTGCTGGTTTGCTCCCCAAATGGTGCCATGGCTGAGGCTGCACCTGGGTGAAGCCAGGAGCCGGGAATTCCATCTGGATCCCCCAAGTCTTGAGTCAACTTTTACTGCTTTCTCGGGCACATTAGCAGGAAGCTGGATTGGAATAGGAGCAGCCAGGATTGCAGCTGGCACTCACGTATGGGATGAACCTGCACTTCCATTTGGGTTGTCTGCATGGCAAACTGTGGTTTATCCCGCTATACCATGCTGCCAGCCCCAGGGACACCTCTGCCCTGCTAAGCTAGAAGTGGGGACACTCTAACAAACAGGCCCTAAGGGATTCTAGTTTAAGGAAAATGACTCATTCATGTGAAGATTTACGTGAACTCATGCCTAGACTCTGCTTTCCAGATGTGACAAAGCCACTCTGAAGTGATCATCAAAGCATCGTTGGAAACACTAGCAACGATGGCCCATAGGAATTAGGACATTGTGAGTGCTCGTTAAGAACTGATGAACTAGGTTTAGTGTGGCATTCTAGTGGCTAAAGTTCTTGCCTTGCATGTACCGAAATCCCATATGGGCGTCGGTTCTAATCCCAGCTGCCCTATTTCCCATCCAACTCCCCGCTTGTGACCTGGAAAAGCAGTTGAGGATAACCTAAAGCCTTGAGACCCTGCACCTATGTAGGAGACCTGGAAGAAGTTCCTCCTCTTGGCTTTGGATTGGTTCAGCTCCAGCTGTTGTAGCCACCTAAGAAGTGAATCAGCAGATGGAAGATCTTTCCCTCTTTCTCTCCTCTCTGCAGATTTGATTTTCCAATTATATATGTAATATATAATAGTATATATTAATATATAATATATGTTATATATAATTTTTACATTAATATATGCTATGTTATATATAATTTAATATCAATATGTTATATATTGATATGTAATATATGATATATAATATATATTTAATATGTATACATATATATGATTATATAAAGAACTGATGAGCTTTTATCTCTCCTCAGAATTGTGCTAGCTCTGGATACAGAGGAACCATCCCGGAGACTAAAGATAGAGGTGTCCTGTCCCCGCCTTATGGGTCATTTCACATTTACCTGATGCTTTTCCCTTCAGGTAAACTTTCGTGGCCAGAAAGTGGAACTCATCAGAGTCCGGAACCCCTGGGGCCATGTCGAGTGGAACGGGTCCTGGAGCGACAGGTCAGTCACCTTGTGCCAGCTCTCCAGCTGGTTCCGAGAGTGTGGGGTCAGAACTGCCTTGTGCCAACCTGTGAGGGAGACGTGGCTTGTCCGTAACTCTCCCTGGCTCCCACTCTGCTTTGGAGGTAGCTTCCCTTCCTCCTTTTTAGGACCCTGGGTCCAGTGACTGTTGAACCTCTCAAGAAACATTTTTAGACCAGCTCTGTTGAACTGTCGCATAACTGTACATATGTCAATGAATGTCTTACGTTCCATGGAGACAGTTTATATCTCCATGATGCTGTCAAAGGCTTTATCTAGTTATAGGTAATTCCCATAAGAGGTGTGTGTGTGTTTGGGGAGTAGTGTCTTGGCAAGGAGTATCCGGGGTACTGATATCCCTGAAATGGTCAAGTCAGGTGGGCAGCTAAGAGGTTTGTCTCTGATGGTCACTGACCCTGCGGAGGCTCCTTGGCCCAGCAGAGATAGAGGAAGTGGGATAGGAAATTCATACCTTGCAATTAACAAGCATGATACATTTGGCTCTCAATTACAAAGAAAAGTTTGTCTCTGCTGAGTGTTCCTTTTCTCCATGGTCCCTTGGTAAGCTGCTCCAGTGACTGGGAATTAAGGACATTGGGTGTGGGTGTGGCCAGGCCACTGGGTGGGAGCTGTCCCTCTTCACCCTCTGTCTTGGGTTCTGGCAGTCCTTCCTTGCCTTCAACCCATAGTTTATGGGGCTTTGGGAGCCCTGAAATTAGCATAAAATTTGGGTGAAATTGAGCTGGTGTGTGTGTGCGTGCTCAGACCTAAGATAGTTCCCCCAGTCCCCACACATCACTCTGGTGCCTGTTTTATGAACCAGACCCTGGTGTGGAAGCAGAGGCTACAGCTGCACCTCTCCAACTGCTGGCATCTCCATCCAGGCTCTGGTGCCCACCCTCCCTTGTCTCAACCTTGGCTTCCATCTGCTCAGAACCCAAGGACTGGGGATAAGTGCAGGCCATACCTATGTGGAAAGAGAGAAGGGACCAGCCAACCTCTCCTGACAGAAACAAAGAACTGGAAACCACTGTGGCAAAGACCATGTGATGTCATAAGATGGACCATACCCCTCATTATAACAGGAACACAGCTGTTTCCCCTTCTCTCCACAGTTCCCCTACAGGCAGAAAGAAAGAGAAAGCTTTGGGTCTGGAGGTCAAGGGTGGACAGATACTTGGCTCCTCCCACACAGCCTCCAGGTTGCGTGGCACCTGTTGTAGGAGAGCAGCATAGAAACTTGTGTGGACTGCTGTGTGGGTGATCCACATTGGAGCCATTTAGAATACCTCTTAAGGCAAGTCACGGCACTGGTATGGTTTGAGTAGAACTCGCAGTAAACTGTGAAGGCCTGAGCTGTGGACTGAGGAGACTGAGAAGTAGAGACTTGTCTAATGATGGCGTCGAAGAGATGGGCCTAGGCCATGGCAAGAGTGTCCTTGGAAGATAGTTCTCAAGAAGATTGGTTACAAAAACACCGAGTTGGGTATGCTCTGCTTCCCGGCACGTGGTGGTCCTTCATATACACTCTGCCATGCCATCTTCTGGCTTCCCAAGATGGCTGAACCTACAAGTCCACCTAGTCTCAGCTTGTGAACCCCAAACCTATGAGTCAAGATAGCTTCCTGGGGACTCTGGGATAGCACCAGAAACTGACTGGAGTTCGTGGCTGCAAGAGCCACCTGGAGGGATGTTCCTGCTAAGTTCTTCACTTAGATTTCCTGCACTCACCACCCTCGCCAGCACTGGAGATGAAGCTAAGGTGTAGATGAACGGTCCCCATCTAAGCGCCACCCACACTTCACTGTGATTTCCATTTCTGCCGATTCAGCTACCTCTAGTTAATCTTGGTCTGAACATACAGTCTTAAATGGAAAATCCTGAAGAACAAACGATCCATAAGCTTTACGCTGAGTTCTGAGAGGTGGAGGAATCCCACACTGTCCTGCTTTGTCCTCCCTGGGATGGGAATCATCCCTTTCTCCAGTATCCTCATGCTGTATATATATACTATCCACTGCCCAGGTTATCAGATTGACTGTTGTGGTCTTAAATTGCTTGTGCTCAAGTAAGCCTTATTTTGCTTATTTATTTTACCTCAAGGTGCAAAAGAAGGGATGCTGACAATTTGGATATGTCAGGGAGACACCACAAAGTTTTTTAAAGTGAAAAGTTTCAACTTAAGAAGAAAATAGATAAAACTGAGTTGTGGGAGTTGCCAAGATTTGCAGTACATTAAATCATTTGGTGGGACATTGGGTCAATACAGTTACATAATTCATGATAGTATATTGTTGTAATTATTTTATTAATAGTTTCTATTGTTAATCTCCTACTATGCCTAATTTACAAATTGAACATTATCATTGCTGTAATTGTACAGGAAAACACATCATATGTATTTATATATGGGCTTTGGTACTGTCCAAGGTTTCAGTTATCTGCTGGGACCCTGGGCCAAATCCTCCACAGTAAAGGAGACCACTGGATTTGGAGCAGCTGTCAGGAATTTAAAAACCACAGTGAACTTGGAGACATGATTTCTGGGTTTGGAGGGAGCTGGGTGGCTGCTTGCTCACCAGCTCTTCCTTGAGAGCTGGTCTGTGGGCCCACCTGAGTCATTCATTTCCACGGAACCAACTCCATAGAGTCCTGCCTAACTTCCCAGCGAGCTCAGGTAAAGAAAGTGCTTGGCACATAAAACACCAAGCATGGACAGTGTCAGCTTATAAACTGGGCCATGTCAAATGCTGGAACCCAGAACAAGAGTCAGTCAGCCTGGGTTCCCACAGAGCTCTCCAGTAACTGCTTTGGCATTCAACTCTGTCCATGGTAATCTTGTACATGGGAAGATCAGATGGCCCTGCAGCACCTGAGCAGCCCTCATGCTTGGGAGCCTCAATCTCTGTGTCCCTGGTGCATTTCGGGGGCCCAGCATGTAGTTACGGAGGAGGACTTATTCCCTACAAAAATCCATGCCAGTGCTCCAAGGCATGACAGCCCCTCACATTGAGGTTGTTCTCTGTGACCTTGCCCTAAACATTGCTTTGTTTGCTCCTAGCTCTCCTGAGTGGCGCTCTGTCAACCTGGCTGAGCAAAAGCGCCTGTGCCACATGGCTCTGGATGATGGTGAATTCTGGTATGGTACCCCTCTCTTTTTGCACTTCTGTATTGAGTGTCAAGCAGGTACGAGTGTACCTCACCTTCCTGACGTGAATGAAGCACCATTCTCCTTCCTCCTCCACGGTCTTCCTTCCATCCTTCATCAACAATCTGCCTTGACCCTTCTCCCCACCAACACACACCCCCACTCACTCAGTACGGCACTCACTGCCTCCTGGGCTGCCATGCTGCCCTGAGCCATCCTCGCCTCTTACCTGAACCATAGCACTAACCTTTAGTGGATCTTCCTGCTTCTAGCTATGTCCTGACGTCTGTTCTCAATGTAGCAGCTGTGGACCTCCAAACACCTTCTCCTGGCTTCCCGTCTTCTCAGGGCCACAGCACAAATCCCTACATCTCCTGACCTACCAGTCCTCCTGGCCTTACTCCTTACTGATGCCTAATGTCTCATTGGCTTCCTGAGCACCTTAGGGCCTTGCTTCCTGTCTGCCCGGCGTCACTCTGCCCCATCCTCAACTTCAGGTCTCCAAGGAACACGTGCTTAAGCCATCGGGCCTTCCCTTAACTCCTTCTTTAAATCCTCTAATTTCCAACTCCTACACGCCCATCCTCCAGCCTGACTTAACTCTTCTCTGCAGCCCTTTTATCATCAATCTTTATTTTTTGCACCTTTAACGTACCATGTTTGGTTACTGTCTTTGTCTTTTCCTTCTCCTCCAACCTTGAGGACAAGTGTCAGACAACGGGACAAGTGAACAAATGGCGTTACCCCCATTTGCCCTTCTGCACACTGTGTTGCAGGATGGCATTTGAGGATTTCAAGACCCACTTTGACAAGGTGGAGATCTGCAATCTCACCCCAGACGCCCTGGAGGAGGATGCACTGCACAAGTGGGAGGTGATTGTCCATCAAGGAAGCTGGGTGCGTGGCTCCACAGCTGGGGGCTGTCGCAATTTCCTGGGTGAGTCATCTTCCTGTCACGTGGTCACAGCTAAGTGTCCTGTCCAACCCAGGGGCATCAGAAAGAATCAGGGCCAGGAAGGGGAAAGCTCAAAGCATGAATTAACAAGATTCCAAGGATTATAGGGAAAATAAATTACAGAGGCTTAGTAGGAATCTGGGTAAGAATCACTCAGGCAGGCTCCCTTGCTTTACCCCTCACCCTCAAGGTTTTTTTGATTTTTGTATTTTGTTTTTTCCCTTTCATGAGTAGTAGAACAACTCACATCATTTTAACAATAGAAAGGATTGATTGTTCTATATGACTGAAAAGCTCCCAGAAGTAGCATAGACTTCTGGTGCAATTCTATCAGGATTCCCACTTCCCTGCTGTCCTCTAGCTGGCTTTCTTTATAATCACAGAAGGACTGCTAGACACCCCCAAGGTTCCCTGAGTGCTGGGAACTACTAAGGACATCATCCAGGAAGTATCCTCCACCTCCCTCCTGGTGGAAACTCCTAGAACCAATATTGCTTGGTGAACTCCAGAAGCAGATGGGCTTTGTTCAAATTCCCATGGGCAAGCAGGACTGGCAGAGCTCATCCTTGAATTGGGAGTAAGATCAAACTTACACTGCATGTCAATAAATGTCATGCTAAAGGGAAAAATAAAGTGAACTACCACAAACTTGAGCTGGCTAGGCCCCAAAGAATGTCACTACAAAGTTTTATGAGAACTGGACTAATAGACAGTGGAAGTGTCTGGGGAGGACAGTGGGCATTGTTCCTAGGGGTTATGGAAAGTGGGGTAAGAAGGTTGTTAGGAACGGGAGGAAAGGTACTGCTTACTTCAGGTTGGGAGCATCTGGCTATAAGTAGAGGGCGGTGTGTGTGTGTGTGTAAGTCATCTCCCTCCTTTACAAGGCAGATACCTTTTGGACCAACCCACAAATAAAACTCTCCCTGACTGAGACAGACGAAGGGCAAGAGGAGTGCACGTTCCTTGTAGCCCTGATGCAGAAGGATCGAAGGAAACTCAAGAGGTTTGGCGCTGACGTGCTGACTATTGGCTATGCCATTTACCAGGTAGGTAGGAGTCCAAGTGCCCCCAACATCTCCCATCTGAGCTCGCTGTTCTCAGTCTCAATACTTGCAACTCAATGACCATTTTCCCCAAATTGTCTGAAAAGCCTGGCCTGATGTCCCTGCTCACCCTAGCATTTCCCTCCCCCAATACTTTTCATTACAGTGCCCTGACAAAGAAGAACACCTCAACAAAGACTTCTTCAGATACCACGCCTCCCAGGCCAGGAGCAAAACGTTCATCAACCTGCGGGAAGTGTCCGGCCGGTTCAGGCTGCCCCCTGGAGAGTACATCCTGATCCCCAGCACCTTCGAGCCTCACCAGGAGGCTGATTTCTGCTTGAGAATCTTTTCGGAGAAGAAAGCCATTACTCGGTGAGGATCAGGAATGGGTGCCGTGAATGGATCCTTCATCCCCTGTCCCTCTCTCTGCAAAGGAAGGGGCTGGGGACTGCTTGGAGCCCAAGCCCCGTGGCTTCCTCTCTTCTACCTAAGAAATAAGGCAGCCTTTAAACTTACTTGCAAATGGGGTTCATTTCTACTTCAATTATGCCCTTCCATGCAGCCAACAAACTGTCCAACAATTGTTCTCTCCAGGGTGTAGCTCTTTGTTTTCAGAACCTAATACCAAGCAGCTTCTGGGGTGGGACCCTCCTTCTGAAATGTTCCAAGAAGCTGTTGGCTGTACAGATTTCAAGAATGGCATGTTATCCCGGCTCCAGTTGAAAAAAAAAATGTTGGTATGTCTGCCTGCTACTTTACATACCCAATATCCTGCCAAACCTTCCTTGCAGTGTCTTGGCAAGAGTCGCTTGAATCAGGCTTCAGTGGAAATCAATTTCCCATTACTTCCCATTTGCCACTGGTTGCTCTGTGTGGCTGAGGAAAAAAATGGTTCAAGGTCCAAGAATCCATTTCTTGACTTCATGAAACTATTCTTCAAATGGCAGAGAATGGCAACTAACTGTATGTAAGCTAGACAAATGCTCAAAAAAGGACCGTCTGCATAAAGTTAACAAGAAAAAGATGGATCTGTTGAGTTGATCTGATTCCCTATTTTGTTCAGTGAGGCAGAGCTGGATTGGTGGTATATGTTAATAAGACTTCCAGTTACCAAGTCTTGTTGGACTTCCCACCTTGATTACCAAAGTTTTCCCACTTGGCTAAATGGAAGCAGTAAAGTCTTTAACTTTTTAATACTCTGTGCTTTCTCCCAAGCTCTAATCCAAGCAGAGTGAATATTCCAGTATCTGTTCACACAGTAGCACCCCATACAACACCTACATAGACGTGGCTTCTCTTGTGGTGGCAAGATCAAGGAAAAGAAAAACACGCTACATTAATCCTATGCCTCTTATTCTGTTTGCTTGGTGTGGTGAAGTCACAGCCTTTTTAGGAGGCTTGTATGTGGCAATGCTACCTCTGCACTCGAGTTTGCCCTAAACAAGAGAGTTTAATCTGCTGTGACAGTGAACATAAGAGTCAGCTCCTATAGCTTAAACACAGTAAACTCACAGTGAGCTCTGTTTCCACTGGTTTAGTCCAGAGGGAGAGAGGGAGAACTGTTCAAGTGAACACAAGTTTGGAAAGATAGTGGTGCATAAGCTTAAGGGATGAGGAGGGAAGGAAGAACTACCCTGGCCCAGTCTTCTGTATTCCATTCAGGTTTTTATTAATTTTCCCTTGGGAGTGCTTCAGATTTTTTTAACTTTTTCCATTTCTTTATTATATTTTTGGCAATCTTTACGTAGTTAATTAAGGTAAAAAGTTCAAGGGCTACAGGAAAGTGGGTAAGACTATTATTTCCACATTGTTTCCTTCATGTATCTGAGTAAAGGGGGAGGTAAAGGGAGACTCTCAACCCAATTTCCCAGTCACCCCAGGTCCCTGATGTGCCGTGCCGCATGCTCCGAGGGTCTTGCTCAAGTGGTTTGATAGTTCAATAGTTATGAATTGCTGCCAATCTCACCACTCCAAGCACAATGAAGTCGTTGAAGAATCCACTGATTGACATAGTCCATCTTAGAGTCTGTTTGCACTGCGAACATATGACTGAGGTGGTTGACTGACTTGTTCTGTCCTCTGTCTTTTCATGGTTAGGGTTCCAAGTCCAGCAGTTCGATGGGGGAGATCCCAAAAGAAACTTTGTCTGAGGTGATCCCAGACCAGATTCTTGTATGTACTAGCAAGTACAGGGCCCGGCACAGTCCATCACCCCAGTCAGCTGCTGGATTGGTTCTGTTTCCAGCACTGTCTTCCACTGGAACCAATGGGTGTTGCAGTCCAGACTGGTTCTGCCTAGCATACACTCGGCCCTCACATAAACCAGTGGGAGCTGCAGCCTAGTCGGAGTGACCCACAATAACCCCCACTACGCCTGACCCCTATCCTCGTTTGCCAGTATGTGCAGCAGACGAGTCCAGTCTGTCCCACATCCCATTCAGCTCCCATACATGTCACTGGGCATTGAAGCCTAGTTCAATCCAACCAGCCCAACTATCCAGCCCACACAGATATTGTTGGCTGCCTTTCTGTCTAGCCACCGCAGCCCCTGTCCTGGTTTTCATGCCCTCTAGTGGGAGTGGTAACCCAAAAGGGAGGAGCCCACCATTTCCCTTCTAGGCCATTCCCACTCCCAGATTATGCACTCTCCAGGTGGTTCTGTGATTTAACTTGACAGAATTAGCCCCCAGTGCCAGCTTCTGCCAGCTGATGCTGTGGCTAAGCCCAACCAACCCTTACCCACTCTAATTTTTGTTTGCACCAGTAAGAAGAGTCAGCCCAGTCTGGCTTTTCCCTGATCTAGTCCACATGAGGCGCGCAGGTGTTATAGCCTTGCCTAGTCTGGTCTGCACCCATTCCAGCTCACACTCTCCAGTAGGAGTGAAGTCGTCCAGCAGGGAACCCCCATATTCCCCCTGCCGGCTTTGTCCCCTCCCTTCCTGGTTCTCACGTGTGCTGGTTGGGCGCTGCTGTCACATCCGGTACAGTAACCTCACCTTGGCATTCCGTAATGTGCACTGGTTTTTTGTCGCAACCGAGCCTGGCTCGACCTATACTCTGTTAAGGTGTTTGGATTCACCAGTGGATGATGTGAACTGATTCAGCCTGGTCTGTCAACGACCCATGCCAAATGTATGCCAGTGGGAAACTTTCCATGAAGTTTCCTTTCATGCCTCTTGTGCTTACCTGCAGGGTCTGTGTCCTGCCAGAGGAGTTGCCCAGGTTCCTGCATCAGAACCTCTCCCAATGCTAGATTTTGTGCATACCAGGGGGCCCATGAGCCAGTCCTACTCAGTTTATCTCCTGTCCTAGCAGGAACAGTGGCTTTTCCTGACTGGACTTCGACCCAATCTGGTTCTTACTGTTGGATGTTTCAGCCCAGCCACGACTTGTCCATACCCATATACAGCTCACACATGGCTCAGTAGGGGCTGAGACCTAGCCTAGTCTGTCCCACATCTACCCTGGTCCTCCAGAGCACCAGACGGTGTTGGGGTCTAGCGCAGCTTGGTGCGTCCAGTCCCAGTCCACACTTGTGCTAAGTGAGACTACAACCGTTTCCTGATCAGAACGCAGCCCCCATTCCAGCCTGTGCTCCTTGGTGGGAACCTCAACCCAGCTAGGGTGTCCCCTTTGCTCCCCATCCGGGCCTGTTCCCAGCCATAGATTGCACACACGCCAGTGGTTGTTCTGACTCAGCTTGGCACAGCCCCTCACCTGTCCCAGCCCTTGCCTTAGACACTGTGTCTTAGCGTCCCTGGCTCACACACACCAGTAGGTGCAAGAGCCTAGCTTGGCATGACCTCTGCTGCATCCTGATTTCTAATTTTGTTTGTGGGCTAAGGTTTGCTCAGTCCTGCCCAGTCCTTCCCATTCCATTACCAATTCCACATTAGCCAGCCATTGGAGCTACTCTGCCCAGCTTGTCCGACCCCCAGGTCTGGACCATGTGTTCACCAGTGCAAGCTATGACCCACCAGGGGAGTTTCCCAAGTTCCTCCACTTGACCCACTCCTGAAACCAGTTCTCATACATGCCATTATGTTCTAGGCCAGTGTCCGGCATAGTCTGGCCTTCCTATTGGCCTCGTATGAGCTAGTGAGTTTTGCAGCCTGGCCCACCCCACACCCTGTTTTAGGATCTGCATTCGGGTGCTGCTACCTTGACCAGTCCAGACTGTTGTGGGTTCCTTTACCTGTGAGTGATGGCAGGCTCCTTGGTCACACCTAGTTTAGTCTATCACCCCTTCAACTCTTGAGCTAACCAGTGGGGCTAGTGTTTCCATGGGGCTTGGCCCACATATCCCCCACACAATCTACCCCTGGATATGGTTCTCTCATGTGCTACTTAGTTTCATGGTCCTGCCTAACATGACCCATTTCCTGATCCATCATCTTGTCAGGTAATAGGATATGGTCCTGCTAGACAAACCCCGAGCCTTAGCTTTTGCATGGACTGGTGTTCGGTGGTCATCATTGTTCAGTGATTACAAGTACTACACTGGATTTAAAGGAGTTTGGTATATCAGTCTTATCCATAAATATCATCTGGTTCCTTTCCTATAACTTGCTGAGTCTCATTACCCTCCCTTACCTTCAAAGGAAAAGTTACTCTGTCGTTGCGAGTCTTAAGGATTGATTGACATCCCAGACGTATAGTGGGCTTAACATGGAGATACCTAAGCAGCAATTCAAAGCCCCAAAACCCCAGAGCTGGCCGCCAGGCGTCCACTCGGTGACCGGAATCGGGGCTCCGAGCATGGAGACGATCCTGGCCTGGCACTCATTAAGGAGTGCTTCAAAAATTAATCTGTAAGATTGGATTCCTCCAAATGTTTTTAGAGTCAACAAAAGCTGAAGCATACTTTTGACTCAAGTGGTTGGGTTCCTGCTGCCCATATGGGATACTTGGATTCAGTTCCTGGCCTTCAGCCATTGCAGAAATTTTGGGAGTAAACAAGCAGAGAGAAGTATTCTTTCTCTCTCCCATGAGCCTCTCCTCTCCCCAACCTTGTTCATTTGAAAATGTGAAAACTCTCCTTAGATTAAATAGTCTCCAACATGTCTGTCTTTCCTTTGGAGATGCACAGTTTTTGGGAAGTGACTTTATACTAAGCCTGCTGAATTAATGTATCAGTGGAGACTCTACCAATTTTCTTTTAGTGTAAGGAATTTTTTTAATGGGGAGAGAGATAGAGAGAGATCTTCTATCTGAAACAGCAAATAGTGATCCTACTGAAGCCAGGAGCCTGGTATTCAAGGTGTTTCTCCCATTTTGGTGGCAGTGACCCAGGTACTTGTGCCGTCATCTGCTACTTCCCGGGGTGTGCATTATCAGGAGGCTGGTTCAGAAGCAGAGCTGGAAATGGAACCAGGCACTCTGGATATAAGATGTGGGTGTCCCAAGTAGGACTGTAACCATGTTACCAAACATCGACTCCAAGTCTCTGCTGTTCTGCATCAGACTTCATCAATAGCTCTTGCTAAAGTACATCATGGAAGCATGGAAGCCTGCAGTGACTGCAGGTTTAACATTTGAACTTCTCAAAGTTTGGAACCTGAAAGTTCTCATTTGCAAGAGCTTTCTTTGCCCCCTTTTATCAGCACCAGGGACAGGGTCTGAGTAATTGAAGTGGGGTCTTCATCACACTTGGGTCTTCAGACTGTATGATGTGAAAACAGCACTGAACCAGAAGAGCAGTGGAACAGGACCCTCTGGTTACCGTGGGCCCCTCAGCTGTGCCAAATAGGACAAGAAGTGATGATGCACAATTGAGGCAGTGTGTTTTCTGTCCCTACAGGGATGTGGATGGAAACATAGGCATTGACCTTCCTGAGGTAAGATTCCTGAGGCTGCTGGTGGCTCTGGAACCCTTCCTTCTAACCCACAGGGTCATTTAAAACTAAAGTTCAGGTTTATGGCTATTTGTGATCAGGTAAGCATCTAGGAGTCTAAACTGCTGAGGACCAAGAAGCGTGCTTCCCAGCTCTCAGATCCCCTGCAGGCATGCAAAGGAGCTAGAGATGTGGTATCAAGTTCCCCTTAGGGGAATTATTCCCTGTGCTACTAATTCTACCTGAGAGGTGGCTACCTGAAGGGGATGTGACAGTGAACATAAGTGGATAAACTCTACATAATAAGTGGATTTTAGAGTCAGGTAGATTGTTTCACCATGTAGTTGGGAGAACACATTGCTTCTCTCCTAGTGGTGTGTATGCATGTGCTGGCAGAGGGTGGTAGGGGTTGATTTTGTCTTGTCAAAGAACTATGTTACTTTTAAGAGGTGTTGAGGTGTGCTAACATCCTGGGGCTACAGAGATCTGTTCTGAGGAGGGAACTTACTGCTCTGTGCTCACAGGCCACCCAACACATGGATTGAACTCCTTGCCTATATCAGGCCCAATCTTTGGTGCTAGAAACAGATTCATATCCTCAAGGATTGCACCATCTGTCAAGACAAAAGATTAAGCAATTCCAAGTAAGGAAGATGAGCGGCTAACACAGACAAGTAGCAGGAAGCCCGACAATTCCAAGGCCCAACTTAGGGGCTAGACTTCCTTCGGCCTTCTCATCTGTATTGAAAGAAATATATGAGAGGCCATTGGTTTGAACTGAGCTCCTGCACTAAGTCCATCAGACCAAACCAAACTGAAGTCACTCGTGCTAACATTCCATGGCACTGAGTAAAAACTAAGTTGTTTATTCGACCTGTGAGAAACTAGGGACCCATATTGTGGTCCAGATGGTTAAACCAATGCTTATGACACCAGCATTCCATATTAAAATGCCAGTTTAAATCCTGGCTGCTCTACTCCTGATCCTGCTCCATGCTGGGACACCTGGGAAAGCAATGGAAGATGATCCAAGTACTTAAGGCCACCGATATGGGAAAACGGTATGGAGCTCCTGGCTCCTGGCCATTTGTGAGTGAATCAACAGATGGAAGGTACATATTCTCTTCCCCCTTGCTTTCTTTCTTTTAAGTAAATAAAATAAATCCTTTTTATAGAACAGGAGAGTGATGAGACCTAAATGCCCAAAGAGGTCAGTTGTAGCCGGTGTGATAAGGATGTACTCTGCTTTTAACACTCACAAAGACTGAGACTTGGAATAAGCAGACACTAAGCAGTTTGCTTGTTAGCATATGCTGTTTCCTGTCTTACTCAAGTCACCTGACCCAAACCTACTGCTCTGCCAAACGCAGCAGAGCTCTTTCTGCTTTTCATAGGGTTCTTCCTGACTCGTGAATCATTAATAAAATCCAGCTAGATCTTTGAATTTCGTTTTGTTGAAATTTTGCCTTTAGACATCTGCAAAGCAGGAGGGCTCACTGGATCCAGTTCACAAAGTCCTCCAGACTCGCATTCTAAAGAACACGCACAAGGAATGGAGACTGCCACTCCTAATGCTGCAACCAGCAGTCCGTGCATACCACATCAAGATGGCGTTGACATGCAGCTGGGCATGGGAGGTCCCCACTTCCCTTGGGAACAGCACTGTCTCCAGCCAGAGCTTTCTTTTCCTGCTATTTCTTTAGAAAAGCAGATGTCATTCCTTTTCTGGTCGATACTTTCATGTAAAATCTTTTGGTTATTTTTCAGCCTCCAAAGCCTAACCCGCCTGGTGAGGAAACAGAGGAGGAACAGCAGTTCCGGGCCATGTTTGAACAAGTGGCCGGCAAGGTAGGGTGCCTCTAGCCATGGATTCCTCACTGGACTGATGGCCTGGACCCAGTAGAGGCTGATAGTTGTGGGATGAGGTAGGACTGGTTGCAAAGGGAGACCAAACCAGGTCACATGAAGCTTAAAGATGGCCTTGCCCACTGCATGTCTGATAATTGCCTGCCTCAGCTGATGGGGCAAGAGATCCCAGAGAGCTCAGAACCAAGACAGACACCTTCTTTGGGAGGCTGGAGAAGACCTCAATAGAGGGTCCTTTGAACTCTGTCTGGAAATCATTGCCATCAGAATGCCCTGGGTTCTGGTTTAAGGCAGTGATGACCAGGGGAAGCCATCATTAAGTTGCAAATACAGATGCAAAGAACTCTCTCTGGTTTCCTGTCCTTGGTCTGTCACCCTGTTCCCAGGCTCTGGATGGCTCAGCTTTCTTGCTAGGGGTCCTAGTTACTGACTCACACAAGTTAGGGTCTTCCTGCTTCACATGAAGAAAATAGAAGACTTACTCATAGAAACTGCCCCTTCCAATAGGTGAATTCATGTCAAGGTGCTGATGACCATATTAGCTTCCTGGACTTCTGACTGCTGTTCCTGGATTAGGAAAGGGGTTTCTCAGATGGGGTGGCCCTGGTGACACAGTAGTGGGGAGTGAAGTAGGTACCTGGGAGGTAAATATCAGACAATGGCATGTCAGTCACTGAAATAATCCAGTAGGGCAGGGAGACTTGTTGACCACTACTAAAGCACTCACTGGCCATGACTGAGTGTTCTAAGCCCCCACTGCCCAGTGACTTCAGGGACAGAACTCAAGCAGGGGCAGATGGGAATAGCTGCACAGGGGACTGTACTCCTGGTCTTCTCCTGCTTAGTCTTCTCAGGCTGGGTTGAGCCCCCTGCAAGAAAGGAGTTTGGCCGTAGCTACATGGGACACAGGTGCATCTGCCCGTAGCAGGGGAGTGAGGCCAATTCCTCAGCTGAGCCCAATCAAGCTCACCACTGCAGGAAATTAGCACAAAAGGACTGAGAGGCCAGGAAGAGCCATTGTTTTTGTCTCCACAGGACATGGAAGTGACAGCAGAGGAACTGGAGCACATTCTAAACGCTGTCCTGGAGAAGAGTAAGTGCTGCACCCCCAGAGCCCTGAACCCCTGTGGAGGGGTGGCAAGGCCTGGATCCCCTTCAGGTCCATCCCACATACCCCCATCCTTGCTTCTACCCCAGCCCCCACACCGCTCCTCAGAGACACAGACCTGCTCCCCAGGGCAAACGGGTGGAGGATTCACTAGGGCTTATCTTTCTTTATCTAGTTCCTAATTGCGGAAATGACGTAAGCTCAGAATCTAAATTCCAAAATGCAGAAAAGCCTAATGACAAAGATTAAAGTCACCATACTCTCACCACCAAAAATAGTCGCATGTGTGTGTCTGTGTGTGGATGTTAGATGTAGGCATCTCTGTGTGATCCATGTGTGTACGTACAGAGTCCATTTTCACTACAGGAAACCCTATGCCCATGAGCAGTCACCCCTCCTTTCACCCAGCTTCCCCCTAACCCTTAGAAACCACTATTCCACTCTCCATTTTTAAAACTAATATATTCTGAAAGAATGTTTCATAGTTTATGTAATTAATACATTCTTACATATTTCAAATTAAAGGAATCACAAAACAGGTTTTGAATGTTCCTCAATGCTATGCATGCATCTTATGTTTTTCCTTTTTATAGCCAAATAATATTCCATTACTTGGATAGATCCAATTTTACTTATTTGTCTGTGGATAGACATGTGAATTGTTCTGAGTGGGTTTTTTTTGGTTTTTTTTTTTTTTTTTGTCTTATGAATAACACAGCAGTGAACATTCATGAACAAGTCTTTTGGGTGGGCATGCCTTCATTTCTTTGGAGTCTGTCATTAAGAGAATTACTGAGTCCCATTGTACTCTAGGCTTGATAATAAAAGGAACTGCCCAGTTGTTCTCCAAAGTGACCATTTTACATTTCTCCCAGCAGTGTATCAGTGCTCAAACTTCTCCAGGCATTTCAAATCCTGCCTTTAACCTCAACTTTCACAAGTATTTCCTCAAGTCATTAAATATGCTTGAACCATGAAAACATGGTCTCTCAGGATTATGTAATACTCCGTCATATGAACATAGCCTCATCAATTGACCGTTTCCACCTATTAGTCTTTTACATGATTTCTCCATTTTTGCTATTATAAATAAACTGATGGTAAAAAGCTTGGTATGCTTAATGTCCTTTCTAAGCTTTCTCTATTTTAATTGATGCATAGCAATTGTACATACTTATGGAATACCATGCTTTTTAAATGCATGTGTGGATACGTAATGAGATCAGATCAGGGTAACTACCATAATCATACTTCCAAAATTTATCCTTTCTGTGTTACTTAGGATTTTTAAAAGCAGAACAAAATACATGAAAGAGAATTCCATTTTTAAGGTCTTCTTGTGTTTCATCAATTTTCTCTTTGAAAGATCGTGTCACTCTTACCAGCATCATAAGAAAATGTCCACGTGGTGCCCCTATTCACATGGAGCTATTCTCCCTATTTGGCCCTCAGCCAACAGGGAACATGGATTTGTCTGCTCAGGGGTCAAGTGAGTGAAGCTTTTGTGTGTATTTCAGAAAAGGACATCAAAGTCAAGAGGCTGAGCCTGCTCTCATGCAAAAACATCATCTCACTAATGGATGTATCCTTTCCAATACTTGAGCAAAAATGGGATTGCTCCTAGGCTTCAGGGGAGTGCACTCTTCCTGGGACAGTGACACTGTGACTTCACACAGTGCACCAAGACCTGGCCAGCCCTGGGCTACCGATGCATCTGATCTGAGACACAGGGCTGCCCAGTGGGAGGACCTAGGAAGGGACTTGAGGCCTGTAACCATGTGGGAGCCCCATCCATTCTGTCCTCGTGCCACCCTGTGCCACCCTTATGAGCCTTCTTTGGAGATTCATGGTTCAATAATTGTAGCCACATCCTCAGGATCCTGATCCATGTCACCCATGTTGCCCAGACCAGGCCACTGACCCCCCCCGACCCTCCCAAGTCCTAGAATTGAGGTCCCTTCAAGGTGTCCCAGGTTGAAATGCCACTTGCTTCTTTAACCCAGCTGGCACAGAGAAGCGGCAATGGAAAGCTGGAGTTCACTGAGTTCAAAGTGTTCTGGGACAAGCTGAAGCAGTGGATGGTATGTAACCTAGCACTGAGACTGAGCTCTGCGTGGCCTAGTGAGCCTACTCTCAGCAGGTGGGATTTCAAAGGGCCTACATGCTGCAGGCTGGGGTGTTGTGCATGGAAAGGGTTGAGGGCAGACAGCATGACATCATCCTGATGCTAATGGAAGCACTCCAATGTTTCAGAAGCAAAAGAGCACCTCCTAACCATTGCTTGGCACCCCCAGGAACATCTGTCCTCCTGGGCTGGCTGGCCCACTGATGTCACCCTCTGGGTGCTCTCGTTCAATGCCCCTGCTCTCCTCCCTGCAGAGACTTTTCGTTCAGTTTGATGCTGACAAATCTGGCACCATGTCCTCCTATGAGCTGCGGACCGCACTGAAAGCAGCAGGTGAGTGTAGCCTTGACCATGAAGGTGGGGATAGGCAGAAGCTCTCCATGTGGTTCCCTCCCAGGGGAAACATGCAGCTGCAAACACTCCCAACTTCATGGTCAGACAAAGAGGCAGAGAGCACACAGGGAGGACCAGCTGGGGCCTTTCTATGAAGAAGCAGCCAAAATGAGCTGTAAATGTGGAATACACCACAGCTGAGAAGGAGGACTGGTTTGTTAGGGGCTGGACACTCCATTTCCAAGGCATGAAGGCCTGAGCAAGGGATAATCTTTAGAGAGCAGGGACAAGCCCTTTGTGTAGGGAAGAGTTGCTTCACACCCCACTCTTTCAACCCCTAGAGGGCAGATGACAAGATTCAGGACCAGTGATATGTCCCATTGTGCAGGCTCCAGAAACCCTGTGCTTCCAGTCCAATGGGAGACCTGGGAGAAAAAGCAAGATAGCCCAGGTCAGACATTGTAACTCCCCTGTGCATACTTCTGGGAAGGGAAGATAAAGACTGAAATGAAAAAGGCAGGATGCTCCTAAGAGCAAGATGACTTAGAAATCAAGGTACTAAATATCAGATCTAGAAGGAACACATTTGACAAATGGGGAGAAATCCATAGATGTGAACTCTGAAGTTCATGACCAGAACAGCCCTGGGACTAACTCCAGGCCTCCTGGCCCCAGCCCGACCTCCTCCCTCCATAAGGGGATATGTGGGCATGAGCTGTGATGTGGTGTCCACTGTGGGCAGCAGTGTCTCCTCCAAGACACATTTCTAGCCCCCCTCCCATTATCTTTGACTTAAAACGTCCTTGAGAAAGTTTGACTGATGCAAGTGTCTTAATCAGTATCCTCTGGAAGTGAGCTCATCAACAGAACTGAAGGGGAGGTGGTATGGCAGTGAGTGTGGGGCTCACACAGCATCCAGCACTAGGCTCCCTAAAGAGGAAACTTCCTTTTCCATAGCAAGACCCTGGGTGCAGAGAAGGGGACAGTGTAGAGTCCAAATCAAGACCCAGACTCATGAAACTCAGACATCAAATTCAGAACACTGTTGAGTTCCCCTGCCTCCCACAGTACGTACACACACACACACACACACACACACACACACACACACACACACACACAGCTACCAGACCCAGGACAGGGGCACACTGTGCCTGGGGATCATGTTTCACTAGGTCCAGGGGCTTGGGAAGGCATATCCTCCTTCTGTACCCGCCCCCTAGGCTTCCAGCTGGGCAATCACCTCCTACAGCTCATCGTCCTCAGGTATGCGGATGAAGAGCTGCAACTGGACTTTGATGACTTCCTCAACTGCTTAGTCCGGCTAGAAAATGCAAGCCGTAAGTGTCGTGCAGGCCAACAGTGTCCTTGACCCTTGGGGATGGTCTGTTTCATGATGTCATCTCCCATAAGCACCTGATAAATGGGCTGGCACAAATTACAGCCAGGACAGAGCCCAGAGAGGCATCATCTAATTGGTATGGCCGATGCGAGGGTAGGCTAGCCATGAGGCAGAATGGGTGAGTGGTCCGTGACATACATTTTCTATCATTGCCATTCTCCATACACAAGAACTTCAAAGAGTTCATGGAAAACAGATTTCAAAGATAAGCTGGGTTTCATGTAAAATTCTTAAATTCTATGCATAGGTTCCTCATAATACCCACTTTTTATTAACATTTTTTAAAATTTAAATATATATTTATTCATTTTATTGGAAAGGCAGATTTACAGAGAGAAGGAGCAAGAGAAAGATTTTTTATCCACTGGTCCACTCCACAAATGGCTTCAACAGCTGAGCTGAGCTGATCCAAAGCCAGGAGTCAGGAGCTTCTTCCAGGTCTCCCACACTGGTGTAGGTTTCCTGGCTTTGAGCCATCCTCCATTGATTTCCCAGGCCACAAGCAGGAAGCTGGAAGGGAAGTGGAGCGACCAGAACAGAAACCAGTGCCTATATGGGATCCCAATACTAAATCTCCTCAGTTGCCAACATGAGGATGCTCAGCTTGTGCTTGTGCTAGAGGGGTAATAGGGAGAAGTCCTGGAGGTTTAGACCCTCCCCTTCCAGGATCCTCCCATTAGAGTCACCTGCAGAGTTTTTAAAACTAGCAAGGTTCCTGGGATGGCTAGGACACCCATATTTCCTATGGGGGTCCCGGGTTCTAGCCCTGGCTCTACCCAATCCCAGTTCCCTTCTAAGGCACAGCCTGCGAGGCAGCAGGTGTTGGCTCAAGTACTCGGCTCCCTGCCACCTGCAAGGGAGACCTAGATGGAATTCTGGGATCCTGGCTTCAGTTTGGCTGAGCCCCAGGGAGTAAGCCAGTGGATGGGAGATTTCTGTCTGTCCATCTGTCTCTGTCTTTGTCTCCTTGTCATTCAAATCAGTGAAATGCATAAGTAAAATTTTTTTAGCTATCAAGACATTTTCAGTCATTTGCTGAAACACAAGTGATGATTTTCCCTGAGCCCAGGAGCCTCACAGCAGTGCTGCCCAATGCTGCTACCCACTGCAATTGTAATCATGCAGAAGCTGTGACGTTGAGGCTGACAGTGCTTGATTGAATCAGAATCCCAGCAGTGGTAGGCAGCATTAACTCCCAGGAGGTTCCAGAGCTCCACATGCAGCCCCATGAACTGCCAGCTTGCAGCTTTATCTCTGCATCCTCCAGCATGCCGTTCCTCCCTGGAGTTTCTAGTAATGGGGCTCAGAAACTCTGTACTTGAACCAGTACTTGTTTGCGGCAGAATTTCCATGTCATTTGCATACCATCCGAAGTTCTCAGTAAATCCTCAACGTCACCCAACACTCAGTCAAGATCACCGTTTTAGAGATGTGTGGTTGACTTTTGATCCAATCTAGGCCCGCATACTGTGTGTGGCCAACTTTTGTGATAGGACAGCCCTTTCCTGGTGTGGTGCTGTCAGAGCTCCCTAGATGGGTCTCAGGTGAAACCAGGTGTGACTGGCTCAAGCTCTCAAGGTAGCTGAGGCCCTGTGATGACAGGAGTTCACCCAAGGCAGTAGACTCCATGTCCATCTCAGCCCCGGTGCCCTCCTCACCCAGATCTTGCCTGCTGAGAGCATCCACGGCCCTTTCTTTCGGGGATTTCGTGAGAGACACTGAACAGCTCTCAGTCTTTTGCAGAAAGCTCTCAGCCTTTTGATGCACATGAGCTTTTCTGGGGTCCGTGGGTTCCTAGGGACCTGTTACATCCAAGAGGTTAACACTGGGGAAGTGTCTGGAGCTAGGACCCACATGCAAAGTGACACACTGCCCAGGAACCAGCTCCCACCTGGTGAGCTATGCACTGCCCATGACACCTCAGCTTCTGCTTCCAAAACCACAGGCTTCAGCAGGACTCAGAGAGACCTCACTGGGTGGGAAAAAAAATGCCGCTACAGCCTGCCTGGGGCTGGTCTGCCTTGCTAGATCAATCCCTGTTTCCCACCAGAAGGAGCAGCTCCCCACAGGCTCTAGGTAGAATGGGTCCTTTGGTGGCTGGGAAACAAACCTGACCTTGGAGTTGTGTTGACAACCTTTCTCATGTCTGTCTCCCAGGAGTGTTCCAGGCTCTCAGTACAGAGAACAAGGAGCTCATTCATCTCAACATAAATGAGGTATGGCCAAGCCAGGCCCTCCATGCAGAGGGAGCTTGCCCAGACCCAGCAGAGTCCACATAGCACAAATGCTAGCTGAGCGCAGAGTTTTGGGTGACAGTGAATTCTTAGCTGTGGGAGGGAACACAATGATGCAATAACCAATGCTCTGGAGGTACTGTTCATTTAATGATGGATTTAATCACTCAGTAGTCCCAAGAGGTAAGTACCACAGTGGCCCTTTTTCACAGAGCTGGAAACTGAGGCGTATAGAAATTCATCACCTTACACTCTGCCTTCTTGTCCTTCTGTCCCTCCTATCAATTGGGCTCCTCAACTTGCCTGCCTTCCAGCTTCCCTTTGCTCCTACTGCCATGTGGCCCTCGTAATGCGCGTGTGTGTGTACTATAAGGCTTGTGCCAGTTACAGTGGCTATCACAACGGTGGTGGTGGGACTGAGAGAACATGGATCAGAGCTCCAGAGGCAGGGAAGAAGCAAGTCAGGGCACTTTTGTGGTCCTCTTGCCTGTTGTTTGGAGCTTGTTGTGTGGACCTGCTGCCTGAGACTCACCCCTGGGAGTTCATCGAAAAATGCAGAGTACCAGGCCTTTCCCCAGAGCTGCTCCAGCAGGGGCCGTCTTTACAGGATTCGCAGATGCTCCCGTGCACACACAGCCTGAGGACACTGCAGGGCAGAGGAAACGGCAACATTCTCCCTTGTAATTTCTGTCTCTTCCCTTCCATTCTTTCCCTCCCTGCAACTCTGGTTTCCCTCTGTTTTCCATTGGACTTTCCCATCCTAAAGCCAAGCAGCCTAACCTCCTCTTCAATCTCTGGGTCTTACTGTCCTACGCTCACACCATAGACATCAGCTCAGTCTCAAATCCTGGAGTAATTTTGGAACTGAATACCAAGGAAATGTCCTGACCGTCCAAGACCCAGAGAGCAAGGGTGGTGTTTATTGGATGGGGCATGGGACTTCCTCCATCCCTTGTAGTCTCATATTGACTCACCAACCTGCTTGTCCCTCAATTACACCATTTGCAGAAGCAGTCCCAGGCTTTTATCTTACGATTTTTAAATTCCTGGAATTTGGCAATCGATGAAGTCAATTTGCCACTGATTTTTTTTTTTTATGGGTGTATGTCAGATTACCGGACACATTTTAATTTCCCTGAGAATAGAAACAGTGCTTTCCTCCTCGGATAGTCCCTTGCTCTTTCAGCATGTTGGACATATCCAGAAAATGTAATTCATTTGAGAGACAACTGTACAAAAAAAACAAAAAAGGAATCCAAAGACAGAGGAGTGTCCTCAAACTATTACATGAAGACACAACACCCACCTTGATTTCTTATCTACTTCTGATTTTGTCATGAGTATAGAGAAGCAAGTGTGATGCTTCATTCACAGGAGAAGGGATGAGAGGGCAGCCAGCAGACTAGTCAACTCCCCTCAGTACAGGGAAGAAGCACTCCCTTGCCTCAGGTTCAAGGTCTCTCTATTCCTCCAAGTGTCCACAAGGGTAGAGGCTGCCAAGTGTTGCTGCCCCACCATATTGTTGTTATACTCCCAGGCAACAGGAAATCCCTTTGCCTTCTTTCCTTTGCACCTGACCCCTCACCTATGGCTGCATGTTAGCATCACCTGGGGCAATTTTACAATTCCGCTGCCTCATACTGCCCCTCATCCATGAAATCAGAATTTCTGGATGGCTTTCAAATTCCTCTGCTGGGTCCAGTTTGCCCAGAAAGTTGGGGAACCTGTTTTAAATCATGCCCTCTTCACACATAGCAAACTGGCTGACATGGCTTCACCTGTGACCACCAGGTTACCAGAACTGGCGATTCTCCCTAGGCTCAATCATCTCTGTCTGTCTAACCCTCCGTGTTTGATATACACTCACTCAGAAGGGCTCAGGGCCTCCAGACAATTTAGAGTGGTGAAGACTCATCAACTTTAAAAAAAAAAAAAAAGCAGCTTCTTGTTGAAGCAGCAGTCCAGGTTTGTAGAGAAAATAACCAGGGGACAGAGCCCCTATGGTATAAACAAACTCATGAGGCATTCCTGAGGCTGGTGATGGTGTGGGGCAACCAAAGGCTTCATTCCTCTCTCTTCCCAGTTCATCAACTTGACAATGAACATCTGAGGCCACCCTGATGGAGATGCAGCCTGCCCAGCTGACTCTGACCTTCAGACCATGAACTTCAGACCTGCCCCTGGCATAAAGCGGTCATGCCCAGGGCTGCCTCCCCTCTGTCATGGAGTTCTCCCCATCCCCACATCGCTCTGTGAAGAATGACATGAACTCAGCTGCAGTCTCTGAGTTGTACTACTCCCTAATAAATCACTGCCTTAAGGTGACCGACGGTACCTAGTGCCGCTTCAGGCTGGTTTTAGACTTTGCTAACATTGCCTCCCTCTGCTTTTCTTTCCTGTTCCCAGTAAGTTTTGCAAAGTTTCAGTGCCCAGAACCCTGGCTTCAATCATCACCCTCAGATATCCTCTAGAAAGCAATGTTTGTCCAGATGTGTGTGTATGGAGGCTGACAAAAAGGAGACGCTGTGAAGTTACCACTGAGCATTGTCGGCCTTACCATGTGTGTTTCCTCAATGGGGTGGACATCGGAGTACTGAAGTCTCCAATAAACGAGAAACAACATGAAAATTTCTACCTCCCCCTCCTCCAAGAGCTGGCAATGAAGACAGTCTGTCCTGCCCAGACAGTCTTTGTGTTCAAAATTTTGCATTAGAAGAGCCACATGCCATGTGATTTCTTCTGCAGGAGAACAGAGAAGCCACACTTCAGCTTTCTGGCAGCAAATGGAAAATCTCACTGAATCAGAATAATGGAGAATAGCATGAGAACACAGTGTATGAGTAAATGATCTCTCTCTTTTGCTAAGAGGTGAGACAGAGAGGAAGGTTGTCCCTCCGCTGGTTCACTCCCCAGGTTGCCACAATGGCCAGAGCTGAGCTGATCTGAACCTGCTTTAGGCCATCCTCCACTTCCCAGGCCACAAGCAGGGAACAAGATGGAGCTGGATGGGAAGTGGAGAAGCTGGGACATGAACTGGCACCCATATAGGATGCTGGTGTATACAAGGCAAGGATTTAGCCACTGAGCTATCACACTGGGTTCTGGGTCTTTCTAATTTTGATTTACTTGTGATAGATGAAGCAGGAGATAGGGACTGGGGTGTGAGAAGAAGGCAGTAAGGAGAACAATTGTGGTGAAGATTCAGTTAGAAGTGAAGCTTCGCAAAGCTCTTGTCCTGAACTCATGGCTGAGGAAACCAGCGTGCTGTGGTTACTTCCTTCCTTCCATCCCTGGGTTTTCCCAGCAGTGAATGCAAAACAGAAACAGGCCCAGGGCCACCACCTCATGGTGGGGCACATCAGGACAGTCACATGGTGCTGGCTCTTATGCTTGGGCTGTGCTCACTCTTATTGGTTCAGGCTGCTGTCATGTTGTCTTTTAAATATTGCAACTATTAGCTCTGCTCAAGAACTTGGAGCAAGTGCTCACCATATGATCCCCTTCTGCTGCTGTGATCTCCATAGCACACAGTCAGCTCTTTACATTCTTGTGCACACAGGAGTTGCTCACCTGATTTTTCCCGGAATGCAAGTCTTTGTAAGGTTGGTGTCTACTTTTCTCTTCTAGCTGTGTGTCCCAGGGAAACTTGCTAACTTCTCCAAGACTTAATCCCATCAACTCATAGGGTTCTTGCCACATGCGCATGAAGTCATGCACAGAAACTGCCTGGCATGTACTTGATGTGGAGTGACACTCGTTTTTGACCTCTAAACTCCTGGCAGAGTTACCTAGTATCAAAGGTGTTTGCCTTACCTCTATTCTTCATCATGTCAAGACTGTAGGAGAATCAATCCTGAACTCCCAATGGGATTAGGCAGACAGTCCTATGATCATGAGCCTGAAACCACAAGAAAGTGTGCATGCAGCTTTGATTTTCTTTCTGAACTGTATATCCTCAGGATACCCACAAGCAAAGGAAGATGTTTCACATACATGAATGTAACGGACTATAACACTGATTTTATAACTTGTAATTCCAACCAGAAACTTTTAGGTGTCATAGAAATGATATTAATTATTACAACATAACAGCAGATGTAAACCAGAAATTTGTTTTTTTAATTGGGAAGGAAGATTTATAGAAAGTCAGAGATACAGAGATCAAGATCTTTCATCTGCTGGTTCACTCCCCATGTGATGATCACAATGACCAAAGCTGAACTGATCCAAAGTCAGGAACCAGGAGCTTCTTACAGGTCTCCCATGCAGGTGCAGGGTCCCAAGACTTTGGGCAATCCTTTACTGCTTTCCCAGGCTACAAGCATGGAGCTGGACAGGAAGTGGAGCAGCCAGGACATGAACTGGTGCCCATATAGGATCCTGGCATGTACAAGGCAAGGATTTAGCCACTGGGGCACTGCATTGGACCCATGAACTAGAACTTTCTTAGGCACGTAGAATTTATACTCCCCTGATTATATCCATCATCATCTGTGTAACCTATGCTTGGGATCTTGGCACCCCCAAAATACATGCTCTGCAATCTCCAAATCAGACAAGATGTAAATGAGCTGCCAACCACTCCTCATTGCACTCAAATTACGTAAAACACAAAAAGATGTCTAGGCCTGTCCGAGATGTATAAATACACCCCAGTCAAATCATTCAAAGGAGAACAAAAAATCTGTCAATTGATGTGAGAAAAACAATCTGTCATGTGCAGTAAAGAACAGCACAGTTCAAAATGACTTATCAAAAATAATGGATGGGGCCTGGCGGTGTGGCCTAGCCGCTAAAGTCCTTGCCTTGAACACCCTGGATCCCATATGGGCGCCGGTTCTAATCCCAACAGCTCCGCTTCCCATCCAGCTCTCTGCTTGTGGCCTGGGAAAGCAGTCGAGGACGGCCCAATGCATTGGGACACTGCACCCATGTGGGAGACCTGGAAGAGGTTCCTGGTTCCCAGCTTCGGATCGGCGCGCACCGGCCCGTTGCGGCTCACTTGGGGAGTGAATCATCGGACGGAAGATCTTCCTCTCTGTCTCTCCTCCTCTCTGTAATCTGACTTTGTAATAAATAAATAAATCTTAAAAAAAAGAAAAAAAAACAAAAATAATGGATGACAGAGGCTCATTCAAAATGCCTAAAGAAATGCGCCTTCTATCAGGAATTCTGTTTCTCCAGCAAAACCAGAAAATTTGAGGAACAACCTTCAGTTAAACAAAGCCTTGGAGAGCTTAATCTGAATCTGCCACTAAAAAAACATTAGCAGGGGAACTGGCACAGTGGTACTGCCCACTGATCCTCTGCATACAGTGCTAGCATCCCATATAGGCACAGATTCATTTCCTGGCTGTTTTACTTTCATTTCAGCTCCCTGCTTATGGCCTGGAAATACAATGGAGAGTGGCTCAAGTCCTTGGGCTCCTGAACCCACGTGAGACCCCAAAGAAGCTCCTTTGGGTTGCGGACTAGTTCTGCTCCAACCGTTGCAGACATTTGGGTAGTGAACCAGTGAATGGAAGGTCTCTGTGTGTGTGTATGTAACTATGATTTTCAAATGAATAAGTCTTTTTTTTTTTTAAAGTTTGTTCTTTTAAAAAAAATAGCTAAATTAAATTAATGAAGTTTTAGCTAATCTGACTCCAAAAAGACACATGTTCAGAAAAGTCAGGAATGTAAGAACATGACCACTGACTCTACAGAAGTAAGAACAAGTGGCTATCTGGACTAAGGCTCGCCACTTCCATACCATGTTTCTAGTAGTTCTGTCCAGTGTTTCAGGACTGGCGAAGAGCAATGAGATGCATAAAGCTGAGGAAGGAAGAGGTTAATCTGTCTTTATTCACAAGTGTCATGAGTCTACACAAAGAAAATCTTGAAAATACTCTGTAGAAGCTGCACAAATCAGGTACATGAGAAGCACCACTGTCACATGAAGAACAGGGTGCACTATTCGATTTTAAAACTTCCCAGACAGCTACAATAATCAAGAGGTTGTGATTTTGGCACAAGGAAAAAGATACAGATAAATTGAAAAGAATAAAAATCCAGAAATAAAGTATTATCATGGTGTTCTCATAATATTATTTCCAGTTGGTTGAATTGCAGTTGTATAAAGCTAACTCAATGGGAAAATTAAAGTCTTTTAAACAAATGATCTTGGAATAATTTCTTATCCATACATCCATATGCCAAGAAAAAGGGGCTTGGGCTTTTATTTCACACTCTATATAAGAACCTCATATGTGTCAGACTTAAATATAAAAACTAAACATGCACAACTTTCTAGAAAAAAGGAAAATCCACAGGACGGGGACTAAGTCTTCCTGATCTTGAACTAGCCAAAAATCTCTTAGCTATGACACCAAAAGTGTAAATCTTAAGAGAAAATTTTAGCAAGTTAGACTTCACTGAAACAAAAAAAAAATTGCCTCCAAAAGGCATATTATAAAAAATAAAAATTAAAGTCACAGACTGGAACAAAATATTCACAAACCACATGTCTGATGAATGATGCTATGTATTCAAGAGTACATAAAGAAGAATACAAGTGATGTAATTTCTTAAATGAGAACAGATTTAAGTAAATATTTTTCCAAAGAGGATATACAAATGACTAATAAACACATGAAAAGATATTTAATGTCATTAGTCTTTAAAGAAATATAAACACACACATTCAAAGCCTCAATGAGATTCCACACAGATTCACTGGGTTGATGTTCATGAAAAAGACTGATCGGAGCAAATGATGGTGAGGATGACCAACAGCTGAAGCCACGCCCACTGCTGGTGGGAATGTAAGCAAGCACAGCCACTCAGAAAAACAGTTTGCTTGATAGGGCCTGATGCAATGGCTCAGTGGCTAAATCCTCACCTTGTAAGTACCAGGATCCCATGTCCTGGCTGCTCCACTTCCCATCCAGCTCCCTGCTTGTGGCCTGGAAAAGCAGCAGAGGATGGCCCAAAGCCATGGGAACCCACACCCAAGTAGGAGACCCAGAAGAAGCACCTGCCTCCTGGCTTCAGATCAGCTTAGCTCTCATTGATGCGGCCACTTGGGGAGTAAACCAGTGGACAGAAAAATCTTTCTCTCTATCTCTCCTTCGCTCCATAAATCTGATCTGCCTTCCAATAAAAATAAATACATCTTTAAAAAGAAAAAGGAAAGTTGGATAGTTTTTTTTTTTGAAAGTTAGACATATACTTAACCACATAAACTAGCAATTCCAACTCTGCCCAAGAAAAAATAAAAGTATGTATGCAAATACAGAAAAACTTATATGAGATCATCCATAGTGGTATTGTTTATAAAACCAAAATTTTTCATAATAGGATTTACTTACCAACAAAAACAGACTACTACTGATATGCAACAGCACTCTAAAATGTTAAAAGGA